>NC_141205.1:90000-120000 GCF_054491065.1 Syngnathus leptorhynchus | reverse complement strand
AGTGGGAAGAGGATTTATTGAATTTATTTAATCTATTTTATTTCCCAGGAAAATTTGGATTTGCTCTAAATCCTGATTTAACCAAAGGATGGTGCCAAATTTTCACATACGTCTTAATAGAACATATTAAACACTTAGTTAGGTTGATAGAAGTTGTTAATAAGAGCGAGTGGAGTAACATGAGACCTTGTTTGAAAAGGAGTGGGAAGAAGACCTATTTAATTTATTTAATGGGAAAAAGTAAGACTTATTTAGCTTATTTAATCTATTTTTATTCCCAGGCAAAATTGGATGTGCTGCAATTCAAAATTTCACCACATGATGGTGCCAAATCTTGACTATAGTTCTGATAGGACGTACTAAACGCTTAGTTAAATTGATAGAAGTTGGTCATATGAGCGAGTGGAGTAACGAGATCTATTCTGAATTACACATAGCGCACACAACTTTGGATCTTTTGAATGAGACCTGAGGACGTATTAAACGCTTAGTTAAATTGATAGAAGTTGATAAGAGCGAGTAGAGTAACACAAGATATGTTCTGAATTACACGTAGGTACACACAACTTTGGATCTTTTGAATGGATGAATATTTGATAATGATAATTTAAATTATGACGTACAAATACTAGGTATAAACAGAAAATCTACTACACAAAATAGACAGAGTTTACTTGTTTGAAAAGGAGTGGGAAAAATACTTATTCAATTTATTTTGACATGAGACTTGTTGTGAATTACACAACACAACTTTGGATCGTTTGAATAAATAAATGAATGAGTAAAGTCATTTCGATTTTGATTTTGTATAAATACTAGGTATAGACGCAAAAACTACTACACAAAATGGGCAGGCTTTACTTGTTTGAAAAGGAATGGGAAGACGACCTACTTAATTTATTTAATGGGAACAAGTAAGAGTTATTTGATTTATTTCATCTATTTTTGTTCTCAGGCAAATTTGGATTTGCTACCATTCCATATTAATGAGAAGGACACTAGGAGTTAATTGCAAGTTGCAATACTGTTGGTGGATCAAACACGGCTGTCTGCAGCCAGTGGAAGTTTTAATAGGAGGTGTTTAACATAAATAGAGGAAGAAAGGGGTACTCACTTGAGAAGTCTTCGCCAACGTCCAACCATTGTGGCTCCTGGTGAATGATGCGAGCCTCCAACTGATTTGTATTTTTATTCTTCTTACAGTGGAAAACACAGCCAACAAACACCGTGGAATGTAAAGGAATAAAATAGAAGATTAGCATTTAGCCTCGACCAACATTCACAGATACAACTACGTTTCAGCTAGGGTTAGCTACACAGCTACACATTGCTATTGCTATGTGAACGCTAGCTACATCGACAACTTTAGTCAAACTACACAAAAGTACATCTCTTTAAACACAATGAGTCGTATTTACCGTGTACGCTCTAGACGTTCCAGTTATAAGCAGAAAATAAAGATATTTCGGGCATTAGTGGCAGGCAGCAGACGCCGAATTCGACGTAACCCCCCCCTCCACACACACACACACACACACACACACACACACACACACACACACACACACACACACACACACACACACACACACACACACACACACACACACACACACACACACACACACACACACACACACACACACACACACACACACACACACACACACACACACACACTGGCGCACTCACTCGCTCGCTTTTCAGGGCTACAAAAGTACTTCTTTTTAAAAACAATGAGTTGTATTTACCGTGTACGCTCTAGACGGTCCAGTTGCAAGCAGAAAATAGAAACATTTCTCTCATTAATCGTCGTGTTAATAACCGCTCTGTGTCGCTTGCCCATTGCAATCTCGCTCTTTCCTACTCCCTGTTGAAAACCGGGCCCACGGATTAGAATTTTGGCGGAAATTCCGCCTAGTGACGTCATTTCCGCGGCACGTGACTGCGACGTGTTATTATCTAAAAGGGTAAATTAGAGTTAAATAAAGTTCTTTTTTAAACAACGCAATCATTTACAGCCGTTGACCAGGAAAATTGTCAAAATTCGGGCATTTGTGGCTGGCAGCAGACGCCAAATTCGACGTTTTTTTTTGTTATTACACATTTAATTTATAGCGATGACGTCACCGTATTTCGTCGCGAATGTCAACAATGTCAATCTCCTGGACTGCTCCTGATGCAAGACGATTGGACCCAGATTGTTACATATTGTTAGTGCCGCAAAAAATTTTGTTTGCGCTCAGTGAATAATTCAATTTGCCATTTATTTAATATTAATTTATTTTCGAGAGATGTCAAATCCTTGCTCCTAAAGGGAAATGTGCTTTCAGCGGTTTGCAAACATATTTTTTAAGGTTGTGTGAAATATATAATCATATCAATATAATATCTAGTGTTGGAGTGCTTGTGTGGATTGGTGGGGGGTGAGGAATGTGCAGGCACACTGCATGAACTTGTTTTCTTCTAAGAGTTATGGAACAGGCCCAGGAAGGGAGTACCAGACGAAGGGAGTACGGGACGGTACGGAACGAAGGGAGTACCGGACGATAACACCTCAAGGTCGGTGAGGAACGAGAACAAAGAACAATACCACGTCCAGGTGGTTGGGCTTCGAGAGGAAAACAACCAACCCCCTGACCACAGTGATGACACCTCGACGGGGAGGAGATGACCATCGACCAATCATCACACAATATTTTGCATGCTTTAATATTCATATTGTGTTTCTTTAAAACTGGGCAACCCGGAAGAATGTGTCGTCTTTTGGTGGTCACAAAAACGCACGAGTTTTAGTGTGAGGGACCCGGGACCCAGGCCTGTATTAGTGCACTTTGTTAGGAATAAATAATTGGTAAATTTGGTCTGATTGATCTACTGGTCTTCTCTTTGACAGAACGAACTCGCAAAATTGTTAGGTGCGCCAGTGTGTGGATTGGGACATAGAAACTTGTGTTAAGTGTTGATCGCAATTTGGAGTCAGATCAATAGCTAAAATCTGTATCCTAACATAAGGTAAGCAGAATGCCTGTTACTAAAAGTCGAAATTCTGCAAATTGAAAGAGGAAATTTAAGAGGAGACTGTTGTTCGGATCAAATAAAGTGTGCAAGAGATACATACGGCGAATAAGTTTGGAACTTACGTGTGTGACGTGTACGGTAAAGTCAGGGACTTACGCGTATTACGAATAGGTCCGGGACCTAGCCTAGTCGTGGCGGACAAGGGTACGTTGACGAGCGTATTCAAATAGCCAGGTTTTTATTGAGATCCTGGGAGGAGTGAGGCGCTCCCGAAAACATCCGGTGGTAACAGTTCCTTCTGTGAGAGATCAGACCGCTAAAACATCCAAAATGCCCCAAATTGATAGACGTGCGTGTGCTGAGAGGAATGAATGGAGTGAGACAGTATGTGTGATGAGAGATGTTTGTGCGCTGAGAGGAATGAATGGAGTGAGATAGTGTGTGATGAGAGGTGTTTGTGCGCTGAGAGGAATGAATGGAGTGAGATTGAAAGAATGTATGCAATGTGGTAGCGCAAATTGTGAGTGGCATTGACAGAAAGAAAGTGGCAAAGGAGCGTGTGAGACACCGAAAAGTCTTTGCGAAATTGGAAGCTGACAAATTGTTTCAGAGTTTTTCAACAACTTGGGACATGGAACGTCTCTCACGGCAATTGCAGCAAAAAGAGGGTCAGGTGCTGAAAAGAAAGCTCTCCTTAGAAGACAAGCAGAAAGGGGCCGGCTGGCGTGAGCGCAAGGTGCTCGAGAAGCACATTAGGGAGAGAGAGGAAGAGCGACGCTCTTTGCACAATATGGCAACAGCTTTGTTTGCCACTCAGAAGAAACTGCCCGTAGAAAGTGTTGTTAATGTGAGAAAAGCAGAGGAGGTAGAGAAAGCTGGCATAGACTTAGTGCCAAGAACGAGGAGCTAAAGAAGAAAGTTGAGCAAGTTGATGAGCAGCGTAGATGTTAAAATGGGTAACGGAAAAGTGAGACAAGACGTGAAGAGCAAGTGGAGACAGAAAGATCGTTCACAGCGAGACTGGGGAGGGAGGTGCCCTTGCCACACGTAGCAGTAGCAGGAGTAGTTTGAAAACATTAAAATGACTTTCCCACAACCCACCGATCTGGCCCCCACTATGTTTCCTTATGATGTGAAAATGTCACCTGCCCAACATTATGTAACATGTGTGGAGAGTTGGATTGAAACCACAGGTCGCCATCCGACTCTCACGCACGAGGCAGAGGTGCTCTTCCGGACGGCGCTGGTGGATGGACTTCCGCCAGATGTGAAGAAGCAGCTAATGTCATACCCTGACATTCTGGTTTGTGCCGAGGAATGATTTAAACGTCATCTTTTGCATCACTGCAGAATGTTTACTGAGTCACAAGCTAAAGTTGATAACGAGACAGACGCATTATCCAAACAGTTGTTGAAATTACAGTTGGCAAAAATGCATGGTGAAGCTAAACAGTCTAAATCACAGAAAAAGGAAATGCAAATGTCACAGGCTCCTCAGGTGGTGGGACGCGGAAGGGGCCAGTTCCGGGGCGGATACAGAGGAAGAAAATGCCCGCAGTATCGACCGCACGGAGCCGCCCGCCCAGCCGGAGGCCCGCCACATCAACCCGAGGCGCCGATGCAACAAGCAGGAACAGCTCCGTCTGGTGAACGGCCCTGGCAACAGCCAAAAACACACGGAGGTCAGTACTACCAACATGATGATCTCTGGTGTGGACAATTTGAATAGGGCAGCCCGGGGAGCAAGAGAAGCAGTGGCCCAGCGGAGTCAAATGCTTCATGTGACAGTGGAGGGAAAACCTGTGCAGATGCTGGTGGACACAGGAGCAACTTATTCATCCATAAACACTGCCCTTCCTGTATCCTCACTGTCAAAGAAAACAACAACTTTAGTCGGCTTCTCGGGAAAACCACAAACTCTGCCTTTTACCAAACCACTTGAAACTGTGATCACCCGGACGGGGTGTAGACTGTGGCATAAATACATCCATTCCACAGACACTCCGATCAATTTGATGGGGAGGGACTTGTTGTCAGCTGTTGGGCCAGAGGGAGTGATTATTCAATTTCCAGATGGCGTCAGCATCCAGTGCTCACAACAAATACAACAACATGGCTGGAGCCAGAGACCCCTGCTGGTGGTGGTGTGTTCTCGACCTACCTACTGTGGAAACCTTGGATCTGCTCACTGACGCCATACCACCCACCTGTTGATCCTTTGCATTGCACTCTATATTATGACCGAAAAAGTGATGATGTATATCGGGATTTGTTTGAAGATATTGAAGGGCACATGTGGGATTTAACTTCATCACGCATTTTGATTGGTAAAGAGGGAGTTGCAGCGGCAACTGAACTGACATATGAACAAATGCAGTGGTTCAAAATGACAGAGAAAGGGGTGCCACACATTTCGCTGGCTATTGCCCCAGGACACGAGGCCAGACAATTGGGTTCAATGGTCAAGCAGTTGTTGCAACAGACCGATTGGCGGAAAACTCACATTCCTAATTTGTACTGGTTTGAGTCTCAGAATGCATACCAAATTAAACAACCCATGGCAGACAGGATTGCTGGAGATGATGTTGGTGTTCCACGGTCCAGTAATCTGGACGGGGAACACCCAGACTCCTGTTTGCGTCCTACGTTGAAGCCTAAGCCCGGCCTGTTTCAGCCGACCCCGTGGCCGGGAGCAGAGGTGATCATTGATTTCACCGACATGTATACAAGAGTGAATGGGAAACGCTTTTTGCTTGTTTTGGTTGACGCTTACTCAGGCTGGCCTGAGGCATATCCGTGCTCGAAGGAAGATTCTACTGCTGTGATCAAGGCTTTGATCACCCATTACATCCCCACGCATGGTTTTCCCGCCCTGATCCGCTCTGACAATGGTACACACTTTAACAACAAAGCCTTGGCCAAGGTGGAATCAATTTTGGGTTTGAAGCATCGATTCGGCTGTGTCTACCATCCTCAGAGCCAGGGCAAAGTTGAACGAATGAACCGGACGTTGAAGGAAAAAACTGGCCAAAATTTTTGCTCAAATGAGAATGAATTGGCTCCAAGCGATTCCGCTTGCCTTGTTGTCTGTGCGGCAATCTGTTAACAGGCACACTGGATTTGCACCGTTTGAATTGATGACAGGACGTCTAATGCCGGGACCAGCGACAACGCTCGTCCCGCCGGAGGATGTTACGGTACCCAATTTGTCTCATGCAACATACTGGTCCTATTTGTCTGCTTTGGTGTCCAGTGTTTCTGCACAGATTGGAGAGAAAACCGCTGCAGCTGTGTCGGAGGAAGGCGTGTCGGTGGATAAACAGCTCACACCGTACGTGTACGTCCGAGTCGTCTCCAGAAAGTGGACGGAGCCCAGGTGGAAGAGCCCATTTCGTGTCTTGGCCAGGACGTCTCACGCGGGACAGCTCGACTTCAAAGGACGCCGGTGGTATCACTACTCACACCTACGTCCGGCCCCAGAGTTTGTTCCGTCAGGATGAAGGTATTCTTGTTTGGCTGTGTCCCGGACCCGGCCAAAAGGGGGGAGACAGAAGGAGAAGGAGCAGCAATACGGAAAAGTAAAGGGGAGGGCTTGAAAGGTTTTTCGGATTTTTCAGAATTAATTTTAGTAGTGCTATTTTTATTAAGTTGTCTTTTTGTGTGGACATTGATGACAATTGATGAGACTATCCAGCAGAAAACGTCCCAGATTCAAATTTTACCCACTTATAAACAATACCGATGCAAAGGAGAAGTAGTTTTTGAGGCTGAGGTGAACACAACAGAAGAGCTCTCACGAGAGGAACAGGGAGGTTTGAGACAGAGATGTGACAGCGGAAATTGGCAAATGCATGTCACATTGTTTAATTGGACAGAGACAAACCAAACGTTACAGGACAAATTGGAAAAGTACCAGAGAAGGGTGTGGAGGAAGCAAATTGAACAGGTAAGGGAAGTATTGGATTTAGCCCCACCAGACAGAGAAGGGACATGTATTCACCAATGTAAAAAGGATGGACGGTTTGTAGTTGCTTCATGTCATGGACAAAAGAAGTTAACAATATGGAAAAATGTGGTTGTTTTATTTTATTTATGGCTTTTCAATGCTTAGGGAATGAGTTTGGTTTGTCCTTGGTTGAGAGGGCATTGGAGAGTCACGGCATACAATTATTCACTAAAAAAGAAAGCCCGTTTTTGACAACCATGTGACTCAACAAAATACGACATGTTTAAAGTTAAAGGGAACCGGCATAAGTATTGGGACCATAGATTCCACATGGTGGAAATTAAATTTGTCACTGACTGTAACCTCTCCTCTCTCTCGTGCAGACATCTGGTTGTGGTGTGGTGATGACAAATTATATGATCGCTTGCCGAAGAATGCATCAGGTATCTGTGCCCTCGTGTCTTTGATAATGCCTGTGGTGGTTGTCCCCATTGAAATACAGAATCTCAATTGGGACCTGGAGTCCCCATTGGCGGAGCTCCTGAAGCGAGCCAAAAGAGACGTTTTGCCCCCGTGGTTGAGTGACGACGATCCAACATATATTGACGCTATAGGAGTGCCCCGAGGTGTACCAGATGAGTATAAACTCGTTAATCAAGTGGCCTCGGTATTCGAAAGTATCTTCCTATGGATCACCCCCAATAAAAATGTAGACCGTATTAATTACGTTCATTACAATGTCCAACGACTGGGTAATTATACAGCTGAATCATTTGCCGCAGTTCATGAACAATTGGCCGCAACGTCATTAATGGCGTTCCAAAATAGAATTGCGTTGGACATGCTATTGGCTAAGGAACATGGTGTGTGTGGAATGTTTGGTGATGCATGTTGTACTTTCATCCCAAACAACACGG
Organism: Syngnathus leptorhynchus; assembly: GCF_054491065.1. Lineage (NCBI taxonomy): Eukaryota > Metazoa > Chordata > Actinopteri > Syngnathiformes > Syngnathidae > Syngnathus > Syngnathus leptorhynchus. The sequence continues at coordinate 112,116 of NC_141205.1, read as the reverse complement.
CACCAGGGGGACGACTGACCAAGGCGTTGGAAGGACTAAGGACACTGAATAAAAAGATGAAAGATCATTCAGGTGTACACACCGATATTTGGTTTGATTGGATGAAAACGTTCGGAAACTGGAAAGGGCTCATCATGTCTGTGCTTGTTGCTGTGGCTATTTTTACTACAATTATGATGTTATGCGGTTGTTGTTGTGTTCCATGTATTAGATCACTCACTGTCCGGTTGATCGAGAAAACCGTTGGCCCGTTCCCACCGATGGGCCAATATACCCTGGTGGCTCAACATGAGCCGCGGGAGGAAGGAAGGATTGATAGCGCGCTGGTAGCTATTTGCTAGGGTAGCGGGTGATGACCTCATAAATGAGGTCATGAGAGGGAATAAAGGGAAATGTGCTTTCAGCGGTTTGCAAACATATTTTTTAAGGTTGTGTGAAACATATAATCATATCAATATAATATCTAGTATTGGAGTGCTTGTGTGGATTGGTGGGGGGTGAGGAATGTGCAGGCACACTGCATGAACTTGTTTTCTTCTAAGAGTTATGGAACAGGCCCAGGAAGGGAGTACCAGACGAAGGGAGTACGGGACGGTACGGAACGAAGGGAGTACCGGACGATAACACCTCAAGGTCGGTGAGGAACGAGAACAAGAACAATACCTTTCTCCACTGAAGGCCTCTAACCACTTTTATCCTGAAGGCCTCTAACCACTTTTATCCACTTTGTCCAGGTGGTTGGGCTTCGAGAGGAAAACAACCAACCCCCTGACCACAGTGATGACACCTCGACGGGGAGGAGATGACCATCGACCAATCATCACACAATATTTTGCATGCTTTAATATTCATATTGTGTTTCTTTAAAACTGGGCAACCCGGAAGAATGTGTCGTCTTTTGGTGGTCACAAAAACGCACGAGTTTTAGTGTGAGGGACCCGGGACCCAGGCCTGTATTAGTGCGCTTTGTTAGGAATAAACATTTGGTAAATTTGGTCTGATTGATCTACTGGTCTTCTCTTTGACAGAACGAACTCGCAAAATTGTTAGGTGCGCCAGTGTGTGGATTGGGACATAGAAACTTGTGTTAAGTGTTGATCGCAATTTGGAGTCAGATCAATAGCTAAAATCCGTATCCTAACACTCCATAGACCGTTGATTAACCATTTGTTTGTGCCATTGCAATTTTTCATTATTAAAATCATGGATCTTCGTTAACCCCCTGTCATGTATTTTATTCCAACAATTTTTCACTTGACATCCTGATAACTCCTCAATTCTTACACATGTATTATCCAACTAATTACCATGCAAAGTGACCTCTGCAGGCCGGTAAGACATATCGCAACAGGGTGGCGAAAAACAAAGATGTACAACTTTTTCAAGCGAAGATTTAATAACAGTGAGTGACAGAAAGTGTTTTTTTCTGGGAAGTGACGATCGACCATCAACCAATGTAAGTAAAATGTGTAAAGAAAAACCGAGTTCATACAATATAGAATTAAAAACACCGCAGGTAGTCTGAATAGCTAATTAGCTAACATTATCTTATTAGACGCGTGTAATTTGCACAGACCAAGAAAACTAAATTTCTAAAGAAAGCATGCTCGATACATTTTGATGTCAAAATAAATTTCCCTTTATATCATTTTTCCATCCATGCATAGCAATTATAATTAACGCGCATGTGTAATTTTAATTATTCAAGCAATGAATCCTGATTATATTTATTTGTCCTTCAAGTCAAGTCAAGTTTATTTGTATAGCCCTAAATCACAAGCAGTCTCAAAGGGCTTCACATAGACAATCAATTGACAATAATTCTCAAAGCATCCCCTGATCTTAGGCTCCCAAAAGGGCAAGGAAAAACTCAAAAACCCCTACCAGGGGAAAAATGAGAAACCTTGAGAAGGGACCACAGATGGAAGGATCCCCCTTTCAGGATCACCAGGCTGCAATGGATGCAAAGAGGGCACATAAAATACATAATATGGAAATCAAAAAGTGGATGTCCAGGCCAAAGCCAAGAGCTGTCGGAGGTGCCTTCGATTGTCCTGGCAGTGTCCTCCAGGAGGGTATTCCGCTGCAATTCCCTCATGCTGAATTGGTCCACGAGAATCTAGATAGCCATCGTCAGCTTGGGTGTCACCTAACCACCTCCCCAGCCGGGGAGGGGTGGGGGGAGTGGGGTCGGGGAGAGGTTAATTAAAGGCCATATCATAGAAATACGTCTTTAAACGTGTCTTAAATGTTTCTACTGAGGTAGCAGTTCTAATATCCATTGGCAGGGCATTCCAGAGCTCTGGAGCCCGAATGGAAAATGCTCTAGCCCCTGCAGACATTTTCTTGGCCCTCGGTGTCACTAAAAGACTAGCGTTTTGCGAACGAAGGTTACGAGACAGAACATAAGGAACAACTAAGTCGACGAGATATGAAGGCGCTAAGCCATGCAATGATTTATAGGTTAATAGAAGAACCTTGAAGTCACATCTTAAATGGACCGGGAGCCAATGTAAATTGGCTAATATTGGGGTAATGTGATCACATTTTCTTGTCCGTGAGAGCAGCCTTGCAGCAGCATTTTGTACTAACTGTAGACTTTTGATGCTGGACTTGGGAAGACCAGAGAATAATGCATTACAGTAGTCCAGGCGCGACGTGATAAATGCATGTATAATAATTTCGGCATCACCGGTCGAGAGGATTGGGCGAATCTTAGCAATATTACGAAGGTGAAAAAATGCTATTCTGGTTATATTTTTAATATGCTTTTGAAAGGAGAGCGTTTGGTCAAATATTACCCCGAGATTAGTTACAGTATCACTCTGAGTGATAGTACGGCTATCTAGAGTTATAGCGGTTTCCTTAAATAAATGTTGATAATGAGCTGGACCAATTATCAACATCTCAGTTTTATCTGGGTTCCGACGAAGGAAGTTGAGAGACATCCATTGCTTGATCTCTGCAAGGCATGCCTCAAGATTACAACAGTCCCGCAGATCTGTCATTGATAATGGAATATATAATTGGGTGTCATCCGCATAACATTGAAAACTAATATTATATTTACGTATTATGTTCCCAAGCGGAGTCATATAAATATTAAATAGAATTGGTCCTAGTACCGATCCCTGTGGGACACCACACGTAACTTTATAGAGCTCAGAGGACGCATTGCCATGGACCACTCGGTGCGTCCTGTCTGATAGATACGAATGAAACCAGTCTAGTGCTGACCCCGAAATACCAACACAACCTTTAAGACGCTCTAATAAAATATTGAAGTCAACAGTGTCAAAGGCAGCACTAAGATCGAGTAGTAACAATACCGATGAAGTATTTGAATCCATAGCTAAGAGGAGATCATTAGTCACTTTAGCAAGTGCTGTCTCAGTGGAATGATTAGCTCTAAACCCAGACTGAAAAGATTCATATCGATTATTAGCGACCATGTAATCAATAAGCTGCTGCGCTACTACTTTTTCAAGCAGTTTTGCTATGAATGGGAGATTTGAAACTGGCCTATAGTTACTGAGACAGTCCGGGTCAAGATTTGGTCGCTTAAGTAGCGGTTTAATGATAGCGGTTTTAAAGGCTGTAGGCACTATCCCAGAGGAGATAGACAGATTAATTATATTTAGAACGGACGGTCCTGAGATTTGAAATAATTCTTTAAGTAGTTTGGTTGGAAGCGGGTCAAGTAAACATGTTGTTTGTTTAGCCGCACTAACTAATTGTGTAAGCCTTTCGAGGGACACGCTTTTAAAATTTGAAAGGGTTATTGCATGATCATCGGCGCCGGTAATCGGCGGTCCCGACTGAGTGATCGGAATGGTCATCTTGATCTCATCCCTAATGGATTCAATCTTTCGAGCAAAAAATTTCATGAACTCGTCAGCCGAGTGAAAGGAGCTATCGGGGGTTGGCTGGCGTAGTGTTAGCTTTGCCACCGTATCAAATAGGTATTTAGGATTGTTCTTATTGAGATTAATGACCTGCGAAAAATAACGAGTTTTTGATAAGATAAGCGCATCTTTATATTTCAGGAGGCTGTCACGCCATGCCTGATGGAAAACCTCAAGTTTGGTTAAACGCCATTTGCGCTCATGCTTTCTACTTAATTGTTTAAGCGAACGTGTTTCATCTGTGAACCACGGAGTAGGCAGTCTACGGCGAGTTTTTAGACGTAGCGGCGCCACAAAGTCAATGGCATTTAACAATGTAGCATTGAATTCATTTGTAAGATTATCAATAGAGCCGGTATATGAGGGCAATACGGCAGTTGCTGGTCGCAGTAGCCCAGATAGCGCAGTCGCAGTCATGGAGTTAATATTACGGCTGCTGTAATTCTGATTGCTCTCTTGTCTTTGACTAAGAACTAAAATTTCAAATTTTATTAAGTAGTGATCAGACAAAACAGTAGTGTATGGCAGTACTGTTATATTAGAGGTTGCCAGTCCTCGGGATAATACCAAATCTAAGGTATTACCATTCTTATGCGTTGCTACCTGTATGGCTTGCGTAAAACCAAACGTATCAATTAGAGTCTGAAACGCCGAAATAAGTGGCTCTGACGGTAAATTCATGTGGACGTTAAAATCGCCCATGATTATTATATTATCCGCGTTTGTCACTAGATCAGCCACGAATTCTGAAAATTCATCCAAGAAGCTAGCGTAAGCCCCAGGTGGACGGTAAATAACAGCAAGATAAAATGACGGTAAAGCGGTAGATCGGACAGTGAGAACTTCAAATGTTTTAAATATGTTAATCGAACGAGGCGTAAATCTAAGATCGGAATTTGAGATGAGGGCAACACCCCCACCCTTTTTTCGAGGACGCGCCACATGCGAGCTCACAAAATTTGGAGGCGAGGCCTCATTAAGCGGTAGCAGTTCATTAGGTTTTAACCAGGTCTCGCAAAGACCAAATATATTTAGATTATGTTCCGTGATGAGGTCATTAACGAGAACTGCTTTTGTATGAAGCGATCTAATATTCATAAAACCAAGTTTAAGTGTAATCGGTTGGTCAGGGTTTGTATTTATCAGAGGATTTTTGAACGAAATGAAAGTAAGATTGTGTTCTCTAGGCCTGACATCAACTCTCAATTGTTTATTCGCGCGGTGGGACGATACGACCGTAGGAATTTGATAGTAAATATTTGGTACACACGTAATATTATCTGAAACAGGCACCATATCATCAGCTATACCGGTCGGGGTGGAGCGTTTGGATTTGTCTGCCACCTCAGTAGAAAGTGTGTTCATGTGTACTGTAGCACTATTCAAACTGTGACGCTCTAGTCTACACAAGGAGCTATGTGCATGCTGGAAGTCTAGCCTAGCGCTAGTTAACTTTAACTTAACTGCTGCCGGGCGAGTTGGGTTCGCCGCTAGCCTGGCCCGGACGCCTCCACGCTTTCCCCTCTTCTGCCTCCTCGCACACCGCTTCCGACGCTGCAGACGAGTCCGGCGATGATTCAGGCCGGAGCAGTCCCAGTGACTTTAATGTCCCCGTATCAAAGTCCGAAACGCCGCAAAACTCGCTTTCGCCGATGTCGAGCAGAACCTGCCTGCTGTACTTGTAGCGCAACATGGTACGATCAGACAAACACATAAAACTGTCTGACAAACACTTATTAAATGAACAAAACACCGATCGGTTGGGACGGAGAGAGCGTTGGTCGCAGCGGCGCGTGTTCAACTAGATGCCAAAACAACCAGCAGTAGACAATGATTTAATTGTTACAGTTCTCTGCTCATCAAAAGAGGCCATATTTGAAAATGCCAACATAGCCACTCCAAGCGCTACTGTGTGGACAGATCTGAGTGACCAGTTGGAAAAGAAGATGTCTGCAAAGGCTCTGTACACCTTTGTAAAAACAAACCGACACAATATCTGGTCAGTTCTGGGATTCAGTCATGATGAACCTGATCCTGAAACTAGCAGTGAAGCAAGCTCGGAATCAGGTCCTGAACTGCCATTTCAGCTTCATATTCCTTTTGACAAGTGGATGGAATTTATTCAGAAAAAGGCTGAATACAAAGATAAGAACCGTCGAACCCAAAAAAGAAACTACAGTAATCCCTCCTACTTCGCGGGGGTTACGTTCCAGACCCACCCGCGAAATGGGAATTTCCGCGAAATAGAAACTAGATTTTTTTGAGCTATTCTTGGAAGATATTCTATTTTTATCGCTGACATCAACCAGCTCGCTGCTAGGGGACTTTCATATCAATGGACTGTGCGCTCCGCATTCATGCCTTAGCGACGAGACTAACAGTGTATTGCTATGTCCAGATGAAGGCCACCGCCGGTGGAGAGTGTTATATCTTTACTATTTTCCAGGTTCTGATGTAGCAAGCATGGTTCGGACAACGACGTGATGGATACTGCTTTATTCCTTTCATCACAGTCAGTTCACTGGCCGTACATCACAACACTGAACGTCCCCGAAGCTCCCCCTCCCACATCCGGGGTTTTCCCACTACGGAACATGAGTTAGTCCAAAATATACAACATCTAAATATACAACAGAGAGAACGCCCGGAAGTCACATGTGACGATAAAGTATACTGTACTGACTCTTTAATTTATTCATTTCAAAACAAGAAAACGACTTTTAAACATAAGCTATCATTATTAAAGGAAAATGAAGAAACTCAAGTGGCCGCGAAACCTCGTGAAATGATGAAATTTCTGCGATAAAATCATTAATTTATTTTTGAAAACCCGCGATACAGCGAAGCCGCGATAGTTGAAGCCGCGAAGTAGGAGGGATGACTGTATACCATTTTGAAGCCTGGCACCTGGACCCACATCATAAATGAACACATCTGGAAAACAGTCAAAATTTCTTGCACATTTGTTTTTAAAAGAGCCAAGGTCTATCCATCGGTCTCAAATAAGTATATTGAAATCAGAGGATACTGCAAGGAGTGTCATGGCCTTCTCAACATTAATTGTGGCGGAGAGCCAGAAATTAACAGCCCAATAATATTGAACTGTTTCATTAAGAACCGTGATGACTCCCTTCACACTGGTAGCTCAAAGCGGTTTCTATCTGGACAGTTGCGTGAGCAGGTAGCCAAGGAACTTTGTGAGGGCAGGATGGAACCACATGTATGGCGAGCATCACAGGCAAATAAACTGATGGACTTTGGAGACTCTGAGCCAAGCTACCTGCCAAATTTGGCCACCCTGCGCAAGGCAAAACAAGAGAAAAATGATTTGGCATTAGGTGACAAAAATCCAATTTTCTCATTGCAGATGTTGAAATACAGTTCACCTCACAGTGACAGCATCAAAGACATTGGACTTGACAAGTTTTTCTGTCACTATTGGAGTCAAACACAAATGCATGTGTACAAGAGCTTAAAGAAATCTCACCCAATATTATGTGTTGATGCAACTGGCTCAATAGTTAAAAAACTGATGAGACCGAATGGCACGTCTGGCCATATCTTCCTGTATCAGGGTGTTATGACAGGGCATACCAGTTCCAGTGTCCCAGTTGTGCAGATGCTGTCAGAGAAGCATGATGTTAATGCTATCACACAGTGGCTGAAGGAATGGATCCATGCAGGTGCATCTGTTCCTAAAGAAGCAGTGAGTGACTTTTCTCTGGCGATTCTTGGAGCTCTCGTCAAAGCTTTTACCCCTCATCCTGACCTGAAGAGCTACATCAATGAGTGCTTTAACATTTCATGTGGGAATCAACCTGGACATCTACCCCCATGTTTTGTCAGGGTAGATGTAGCACACTGTATTAAGATGATCTGCCGATGGGACTGCCTGAAAGACAAAATACCTCGTGTTAAGGATTTCTTTGTCAGGTCAATAGCACAGCTTCTTAAGTCACAATGTTTGCAACATGCAAAAGAACTTCTTCGTACTATCACCATTGTGGCACTGAGTGAGACAGAGGGTAATGACAATTCTGGAGCCCCTATCCCATCAGGAAAGTCCAAGAAATACTTGAGAGCGCAAATTGCAGAAGAATTTGTCGAGAATGAGGACGTTGAGGGACAAGAACCAGGTGATGTATTAAATCAGCACATCCAGACTAATGTCCGACAGTGGGTGACAGAAATATGTGAGGAGAGCAGGTCACTTGCCATGGCTGATGGGGATCGGGACAACATCCACTTCCTCCCTGAGATCATTCCCCACATAACAAGACTTGGAAGTTACTTGCCACTCTGGACAGCAATAATGGTCCTTCTCTTTAAAAGCACCAGCATCACTGCAAGTTCCGCGGCTGTTGAAGCAGAGTTCAAAAACATAAAAAAAAGGCCTTTTCAAGCATGAAAGCCTACCCATTCGTGTGGACCGGTTTGTTGCTCGTCATCTTTCCTTCATTGAGGGAAACATGCGGATTTGCTGTGGAAAACAAAAAAGTGAAAAAGATGCGTGATGCCACGACTGTCAAAGAGCCTGACAATGTCTGCACTACTTCTCAAACTGAAGTAGTAAACAAAAGGGAAAAAAATCTCATCCTGGAGGGGAGCCAGATGCATCTACTCACAGTCTTCCAATGGATGACAATGCAGTTGAAAACTGGAGAGGTTTAGCGGTCCCACCAAAAAAAAGAAAGACAACTTCATATCTCTCTCCTTGTCCTGAATGGCTGCACAATTGATACACAAGTGGGCTGGAAAAAAGTCAATGTACCATTGTTGAAAAACGGGAACCATCAACAGCCTGTTAAGCTTCGCACATCAAAAGTGTCTGTGCTCAATACTTGTGCATTTGATGCTGTCTGTCAATGCTTATGCTGTTCTTTCTGTGAAAGTTCTTCATTTGAAAAGACTGTTCTGAACTATGAACGTGGGAACCAATTCCTCCACCTGGTGAAAACCATCACAACACAGGGTGTGAACCCACAGGTATACTCACTGAGGGCAGAACTGCTGGGAGAAATATTCAAACCTGTCCTCCTGACCTCTGGTGCTCTCCAAATTGATGCACAATGCCACGTCTCCACTGTAATTGAGAGCGCAATGAGGAATATCCCAAGTGTATAAGACAATGCTCCTCACAGTACTGCAAATTAGGCCAACAAGTAATAAGGCAAGTTTCACTTGTTTGTGTAAACATTGCTGTCCTGCAGACCTGCGGCATGGCTCATCTTCAGACTGTTGCTGAAAAGGAACTCAGCCTTTCGGACTCTCTCTGCCTCAGGCCAATTGAAAATCCTTCCCAGTGTCCGTCTTCATTCAAAACACAGGACAACAGTACAGGCAAGGTTGTGTGTTCAGGTAATGTTACTCACAGTTACAAACTGGGAGAGTCTGTGTGGTTTGACACTGACGTTGGTAGCAGTTGCAAGGAAGTTACCTTACTTGAATTTCCCTCCAGTCTGGAGCTAAAAGAAAATACTTTTACTTTGAGAGCAGTCATTGGCTTTGAACCAGGACCGACCCAGGATTCTCTTGGGCATTATGTGGCATACTGCAGGAGGACTGCATATGCCTGGGAGATCTATAATGACCTGGGAAGTGGAGTGAAAGCAGCATCAGTAAATACTAAGATCTTCCCACATGCTGTGTTCTACACAGTGCAGTGATGCATTGTTTGATTTGTTGAAAAAAAATGTGTTGATAAGGTTCCCTTTGAAAAATAAAGTTATTTTTTCACGTTTTCAAGTTTCTTTTTCTCGCGGTCATCAACTTCACATACATGTATTAATTGTTGCATTAATTAATGTTTTGGAACAGACATAGACTCACCAGGTAATTTAGGTTGCGGTGAACCTTTTTCACGTCAGATGTAATTGAAATAAATTATCATATAGGCTTATTGATAACAAGTAAATTAATCAATGAGCACGATAACACTAAAAGCACTAAAAGCACTAAAAGCCATTTCCCGCAGTGAAAGTTTTCTGTAAGCTAAAAAGAAAAAAAAAAGGCTAAGAACATATTTACCTTGTATTCGTCTTGCATCGGGAGCATTCAAAGAGATTGACATTCGCGACGACATACGGTGACATCATCGCTATAAATTAAATGTGTAATAACTAAAAAAAACAAGCAGCACAAACGAAAATTTTTGCTGCACAAACCAGCACAAACAAAGCACAAACGAACGGTACCACTTTGGGTCCATTTGGAGAAAAAGGTGGGGCTGGGTGACGTCATCGCGAGACATCGAATTCGGCGTCTGCTGCCAGCCACAAATGCCAGAATTTTGACAATTTTTCCTGGTCAACGGCTGTAAATGATTGCATTGTTTAAAAAAGAACTTTATTTAACTTTAATTTACCCTTTTAGATAATATTACGTCGCAGTCACGTGCCGTGGAAATTACGTCACTAGGCGGAACTTCCGCCAAGATTCAAATACGTGGGTGTTGGAGTAATCTCGGGAAAGCCTTGGCCTGCCAGACCAGGGGGGCTTATGTTTTACGAGTTTACAACTCTCCTTTAAACTAAATACTTTGTATTTAGTTTAAAGAAAATCTATTGATCCCCGTCAGCTTTATGGTTCCTTCCTGTCCTTTTGTGTTTGTTTTGTAAGAAGTCTTCAATGACAATGAGCAGGTCTTCTTTGCTTGCGAGATGTTCTTTGTTTAGGGACTTCATTCCTTTTAGTTAACTGTAGCTTTGATTCATAGATTGTAGATGATAGAAACTGGATATATACAGTTTCAAGTAGTCACATTAAAGTTATCCCATATTTACTCAATGTTCGTTTAAGGAACTGTATGCCAGTTACCTTACATTTACTTAATATGTGTTGAAATGTTTAAGTAGGGCTAGATATTATTATTATTATGTGTTGTGTTAGTTTACTAAGAAGATAAACTTAGCAAGGGTTTAGTTGCATTGTTCCACAGGTAAGCGACATTCAACGTGCTTCAAGTTATCTGATCACAGTCGAGGAGGAGTCGGCCACTCATGGAGAGGACAACTGGTTGGGGGAAGAAAGCAGACTCTGCAGTCCCAATGCGGGGGTCGAGGGCCGACAAGTGCTAGATCACACTACACTACATTCCTTAGCTAATCAGCGTTGCTACAGCCACTATCTCCCCTCCCTTTAGTGTAGCAACGCCTCTGTAACCAGGGCAACCAAAACATTAAAAAGAAGAGCACGTGGAGGAGGAACTCAGAATTGGTGGAGATTGTAACTGAGCTTCCTTTCTCTATCGTTCTCCTCGCGAGTAAACTCATCCTGGTTGTCTTCTCCTCTTTGTTCTAGCATGTGATGTTGTCTGATGATAATTAGACCCAACAGTGGGCGCGGCTTTCAACAGGGAGTAGGAAAGAGCGAGACTGCAGTGGGCAAGCGACACAGAGCGGTTATTAACACGACGATTAATGAGAGAAATGTTTCTATTTTCTGCTTGCAACTAGACCGTGTAGAGCGTACTCGGTAAATACAACTCATTGTTTTTAAAAAGAAGTACTTTTGTAGCCCTGAAAAGCGAGCGAGTGAGTGCGCCAGTGTGTGTGTGTGTGTGTGTGTGTGTGTGTGTGTGTGTGTGTGTGTGTGTGTGTGTGTGTGTGTGTGTGTGGAGGGGGGGGTTACGTCGAATTCGGCGTCTGCTGCCTGCCACTAATGCCCGAAATATCTTTATTTTCTGCTTATAACTGGAACGTCTAGAGCGTACACGGTAAATACGACTCATTGTGTTTAAAGAGATGTACTTTTGTGTAGTTTGACTAAAGTTGTCGATGTAGCTAGCGTTCACATAGCAATAGCAATGTGTAGCTGTGTAGCTAACCCTAGCTGAAACGTAGTTGTATCTGTGAATGTTGGTCGAGGCTAAATGCTAATCTTCTATTTTATTCCTTTACATTCCACGGTGTTTGTTGGCTGTGTTTTCCACTGTAAGAAGAATAAAAATACAAATCAGTTGGAGGCTCGCATCATTCACCAGGAGCCACAATGGTTGGACGTTGGCGAAGACTTCTCAAGTGAGTACCCCTTTCTTCCTCTATTTATGTTAAACACCTCCTATTAAAACTTCCACTGGCTGCAGACAGCCGTGTTTGATCCACCAACAGTATTGCAACTTGCAATTAACTCCTAGTGTCCTTCTCATTAATATGGAATGGTAGCAAATCCAAATTTGCCTGAGAACAAAAATAGATGAAATAAATCAAATAACTCTTACTTGTTCCCATTAAATAAATTAAGTAGGTCGTCTTCCCATTCCTTTTCAAACAAGTAAAGCCTGCCCATTTTGTGTAGTAGTTTTTGCGTCTATACCTAGTATTTATACAAAATCAAAATCGAAATGACTTTACTCATTCATTTATTTATTCAAACGATCCAAAGTTGTGTTGTGTAATTCACAACAAGTCTCATGTCAAAATAAATTGAATAAGTATTTTTCCCACTCCTTTTCAAACAAGTAAACTCTGTCTATTTTGTGTAGTAGATTTTCTGTTTATACCTAGTATTTGTACGTCATAATTTAAATTATCATTATCAAATATTCATCCATTCAAAAGATCCAAAGTTGTGTGTACCTACGTGTAATTCAGAACATATCTTGTGTTACTCTACTCGCTCTTATCAACTTCTATCAATTTAACTAAGCGTTTAATACGTCCTCAGGTCTCATTCAAAAGATCCAAAGTTGTGTGCGCTATGTGTAATTCAGAATAGATCTCGTTACTCCACTCGCTCATATGACCAACTTCTATCAATTTAACTAAGCGTTTAGTACGTCCTATCAGAACTATAGTCAAGATTTGGCACCATCATGTGGTGAAATTTTGAATTGCAGCACATCCAATTTTGCCTGGGAATAAAAATAGATTAAATAAGCTAAATAAGTCTTACTTTTTCCCATTAAATAAATTAAATAGGTCTTCTTCCCACTCCTTTTCAAACAAGGTCTCATGTTACTCCACTCGCTCTTATTAACAACTTCTATCAACCTAACTAAGTGTTTAATATGTTCTATTAAGACGTATGTGAAAATTTGGCACCATCCTTTGGTTAAATCAGGATTTAGAGCAAATCCAAATTTTCCTGGGAAATAAAATAGATTAAATAAATTCAATAAATCCTCTTCCCACTCCTTTTCACATAAGTAAACTCTGCCCATTTTGTGCTGTAGGATTTCTGTATATACCTAGTATTTAACCAAAATCATTATTTAAACGACTTCATTCATTTATTCATTCAATAGATCTAAAGTTGTGTTAGGTGTAATTCAGAATAGGTCCCTAAGTGCCACCGGCCCGGCCGAGCTTCGGCGTCCGACCAGGGCCTGTTCTGCAGCCGGCCTCGAATGACGAAAAATAACGGTCTCCGCCTGGAGGTCCCCGCCAACTCGGCGAATATTTTCTAAGTGCCACCAGTCACAGGGGTGCAGTACCAACTTTGGTCTTTAGGTGCGCCAGAGTACAATGTGTTGGTCCCCCTAGTTAGTGTACTCATTAACTTTACCCCTGTTTTCCAAAACACAATCGGAACGAGTATGGGGGCGGACCCCTCACAGCCATGCCAGCGCAACAAAAGTCCTTTCCGCGCTGGTTCCCCTGTCGGCCACGCATGACGAAACATGTCGGTCTGCCCCTGGAGCTCACGAGACACATAATATTTTTTAAGTGCCACCGGCTCTTCCGAGCAAATGTGTCCGTTCCGCGCTGGTTCCCCTGTCGGCCCCGAATGACGAAAACTGCCGGTCTCCGTCTGGAGGTCATGACAAACTTTTGGCGAATATTTTCTAAGTGCCACCGGCTCTGCGTGGCTATGGTGTCCGCCTAACGCCGGTTCCCGGGTCGAACCCGGATGACGAAAAATGTCGGTCTCCGCCCGGAGCTCCCAGCCAACTCGGCGAATATTTTCTAAGTGCCACCGGCTCTGCGTGGCTAAGGCGTCCGCCCAGCGCTGGTTCTGCAGCCGGCCTCAAATGACAAAAAAAAACGGTCTCCGCCTGGAGGTCCCCGCCAACTCTGCGAATATTTTCTAAGTGCCACCGGCTCTGCGTGGCTATGGCGTCCGCCCAACGCCGGTTCGGCGGTCGGCCTCAAATAGCGCAAAATCAGCCTCTCCCATTTTTTCTAAGTTCTACTCGAGATACCAGGGGATGGGGCTAAGGTGCAGTACCTTTATTGGTCTTCAGGTAAGCCAGAGTACAATAAAATGGTCCCACTAGTCAGTGTACTCATCGACTTTCCCCCCGTTTTCCAAAACACCACCAGAACGAGTATGGAGGAGATGGGGCTGGTCTCCTCTACGGCGGTGAAAACCCCGTCCTCGACAGCCTGAAGGTTTGATAGCGACCTGGAAAGCGCCGTGGCACGCGCTGGAGGTGGGCACTTCGAAAAAGTGGCAAAGTGTCACTTTGGCGAAAAAGTGACTAAGTGCCACCTCTCGAAAAAATGACTGTCACCTCTCAAAAAAAACACTGTCACCTTTCGAAAAAACGACTAAGTGCCACATCTCGAAAATATGACAAAGTGCCACATCTCGAAAAAATGACAAAGTGCCATATCTCGAAAAATGACAAAGTGTCACCTCTCGGAAAAAATGGCAAAGTGTCGCCTCTCCGAAAAAATAACAAAATGCCACCTCTCCGAAAAAATGACTCCAAGGAAGTGGAGGACGGCCGCCTCCTTAAACACAGGCCGAGAGCGAATGCTCCACATCCAAGGAAAGCTCCGTGGAGGACGGCCGCCTCCTTAAACACAGGCCGAGAGCGAATGCTCCGCATCCAAGGAAAGCTCCGTGGAGGATGGCCGCCTCCTTAAACACAGGCCGAGAGCGAACGCTCCGCATCCAAGGAAAGCTCCGTGGAGGACGGCCGCCTCCTTAAACACAGGCCGAGAGCGAACGCTCCGCATCCAAGGAAAGCTCCGTGGAGGACAGCCGCCTCCTTAAACACAGGCCGAAAAATGACAAAGTGTCAACTGCGAATGTTATACATCCAAGGATGGAGCGTGACGACCGCCTCCTTAAACACGGGCCGAAAAATGACCAAGTGTCAACTGCGAATGGGGTGCATCCAAGGATGGAGCGTGACGGCCGCCTCCTTAAACACGGGCCGAAAAATGACCAAGTGTCAACTGCAAATGTTGTACATCCAAGGATGGAGCGTGACGGCCGCCTCCTTAAACACGGGCCGAAAAATGACCGAGTGTCAACAGCGAACTTTGTCCATCCAAGGAACGAGCGTGAGGGCCGGCTCCTTAAACACAGGCCGAGTTTCGCCCCGGACGGGCCGTCTTCTCCCGGCACCCGCCCGCGTACGCCCCCCATCCCCGGTCGCCCGTCTGCTCCCGGCGGGCCTCCGAGTACCCCCTCACCCAACTGACCGACTGGCACTCATGACCCGTCTTGGTAGGGCCCCCATCGACCTCGGCTTGCCGATGTCGGGTGGACGGTTCCTACCCACTGCGGGTTGCACTCCAGCGCGGCGGCCGCCGCGCGAGCGTGTGTTCCCGGTGCGCGAAGACCTCTGCGAAGAAACAAAGTATAGTTTGCGAATGTGGTGCATGCAAGCAAGTGAAGGACGGCCGCCTCCTTAAACACAGGCCGAAAAATGACCAAGTGTCAACTGCGAACTTTGTCCATCCAAGGAAGGAGCGTAACGGCCGCCTCCTTAAACACGGGCCGAAAAATGACCGAGTGTCAACTGCGAACTTTGTCCATCCAAGGAAGGAGCGTGAGGGCCGGCTCCTTAAACACAGACCAAGTTTCGCCCTAAACACAGACCAAGTGGAGGACGGCCGCCTCCTTAAACACAGGCCGAAAAATGACCAAGTGTCAAGTGCGAACTTTGTCCATCCAAGGAAGGAGCGTAACGGCCGCCTCCTTAAACACGGGCCGAAAAATGACCAAGTGTCAACTGCAAACTTTGTCCATCCAAGGAATGAGCGTGAGGGCCGGCTTCTTAAACACAGGCCGAGTTTCGCCCCGGACGGGCCGTCTTCTCCCGGCGCCCGCCCGCGTACGCCCCCCATCCCCGGTCGCCCGTCTGCTCCCGGCGGGCCTCCGAGTACCCCCTCACCCAACTGACCGACTGGCACTCATGACCCGTCTTGGTAGGGCCCCCATCGACCTCGGCTTGCCGATGTCGGGTGGACGGTTCCTACCCACTGCGGGTCGCACTCCAGCGCGGCGGCCGCCGCGCGAGCGTGTGTTCCCGGTGCGCGAAGACCTCTGCGAAGAAACGAAGTATAGTTTGCGAATGTGGTGCATGCAAGCAAGTGAAGGACGGCCGCCTCCTTAAACACAGGCCGAAAAATGACCAAGTGTCAACTGCGAACTTTGTCCATCCAAGGAAGGAGCGTAACGGCCGCCTCCTTAAACACGGGCCGAAAAATGACCAAGTGTCATTTGCGAACTTTGTCCATCCAAGGAAGGAGCGTGAGGGCCGGCTCCTTAAACACAGGCCGAGTTTCGCCCCGGACGGGCCGTCTTCTCCCGGCGCCCGCCCGCGTACGCCCCCCATCCCCGGTTGCCCATCTGCTCCCAGCAGGCCTCCGAGTACCCCCTCACCCAACTGAACAACTGGCACTCATGACCCGTCTTGGTAGGGCCCCCATAGGCCTCGGCTTGCCGATGTCGGGCGGACGGTTCCTACCCACTGCGGGTCGCACTCAGGCGATACTCTCGAGCCCGGGTCAAACCCGGATGACGAAAAATGTTGGTCTCCACCTGGAGTTCACAGCCAACTTGGCGAATATTTTCTAAGTGCCCACGGCTCTGCCGGGCTTGTGCGTCCGACCCGCGCCGGTTCTGCAGCCGGCCTCGAATGACGAAAAGGAACGGTCTCCGCCTGGAGCTCACAGCCAACTTGGCGAAAAGTTTCTAAGTGCCACCGGCTCTGCGTGGCTACGGCGTCTGCCCAACGCCGGTTCCCGGGTCGAACCCGGATGACGAAAAATGTCGGTCTCCGCCTGGAGCTCACAGCCAACTTGGCGAATATTTTCTAATTCCCACCGGCTCTGCGTGGCTACGGCGTCTGCCCAACGCCGGTTCCCGGGTCGAACCCGGATGACGAAAAATGTCGGTCTCCGCCTGGAGCTCACAGCCAACTTGGCGAAAAGTTTCTAAGTGCCACCGACTCTGCGTGGCTACGGCGTCCGTCCAACGCCGGTCCCCGGGTCGAACTCGGATGATGAAAAATGTCGGTCTTCGCCTGGAAGTCCCTACCAACTTGGCGAATATTTTCTAAGTGCCACCGGCTCTGCGTGGCTACGGCGTCTGCCCAACGCCGGTTCCCGGGTCGAACCCGGATGACGAAAAATGTTGGTCTCCGCCTGGAGCTCACAGCCAACTTGGCGAATATTTTCTAAGTGCCCACGGCTCTGCCGGGCTTGTGCGTCCGACCCGCGCCGGTTCTGCAGTCGGCCTCGAATGACGAAAACGAACGGTTTCCGCCTGGAGCTCACAGCCAACTTGGCGAAATTTTTCTAAGTGCCCACGGCTCTGCCGGGCTTGTGCGTCCAACCCGCGCCGGTTCTGCAGCCGGCTTCAAATGACGCAAAACCAGCCTCTCCCCCTGGAGGTCAACGCCAACTTGGCGAAAATTTTCTAAGTGCCCACGGCTCTGCCGGGCTTGTGCGTCCCCCCCTCGCCGGTTCTGAAGCCGGCCTCAAATGACGCAAAATCAGCCTCTCCCCCTGGTCCCCCTGATTTGGTCCCACTAGTCAGTGTACTCATCCACTTTCCCCCCCGTTTTCCAAAACACCATCAGAACGAGTATGGGGGGGAACCCCTTAGGTATATGCCATCGCAACACCAATCCGCTCCGCGCTGGTTCCCATGTCGGCTACGGATGAAAAAAAACAGCCTGTCCCCCCAGGAGCTCACGAGACACGGAATGTTTTCTAAGTCCCACCGGCTCTTCCGAGCAAAAGTGTCCGCTCCGCGCTGGTTCCCCCGTCGCCCTCGAATGACGAAAAATACCGGTCTCTGCCCGGAGGTCATGACAAACGAATATTTTCTAAGTGCCACCGGCTCTGCGTGGCTACGGCGTCTGCCCAACGCCGGTACCCGGGTCGAACCCGGATGATGAAAAATGTCGGTCTTCGCCTGGAAGTCCCCACCAACTTGGCGAATGTTTTCTAAGTGCCACCGGCTCTGCGTGGCTACGGCGTCTGCCCAAAGCCGGTTCCCGGGTCGAACCCGGATGATGAAAAATGTCGGTCACCGCCTGGAGCTCAGAGCCAACTTGGCGAATATTTTGTAAGTGCCCACGGCTCTGCCGGGCTTGTGCGTCCGACCCGCGCCGGTTCTGCAGCCTGCCTTGAACGACGAAAAATGTCGGTCTCCGCCTGGAGCTCACAGCCAACTTGGCGAAAAGTTTCTAAGTGCCACCGGCTCTGCGTGGCTACGGCGTCCGTCCAACGCCGGTTCCAGGGTCGAACCCGGATGACGAAAAATGTCGGTCTCCGCCTGGAGCTCACAGCCAACTTGGCGAATATTTTCTAAGTGCCACCGGCTCTGCGTGGCTACGGTGTCTGCCCAACGCCGGTTCCCGGGTCGAACCCGGATGACGAAAAATGTCGGTCTCCGCCTGGAGCTCACAGCCAACTTGGCGAAAAGTTTCTAAGTGCCACCGGCTCTGCGTGGCTACGGCGTCCGTTCAACACCGGTTCCCGGGTCGAACCCGGATGATGAAAAATGTCGGTCTTCGCCTGGATGGCGGCGCATGCACACGCAGCGGCCTCTCTCCGTCCCAACCGATCGGTGTTTTGTTCATCTAATAAGTGTTTGTCAGACAGTTTTATGTGTTTGTCTGATCGTACCATGTTGCGCTACAAGTACAGCAGGCAGGTTCTGCTCGACATCGGCGAAAGCGAGTTTTGCGGCGTTTCGGACTTTGATACGGGGACATTAAAGTCACTGGGACTGCTCCGGCCTGAATCATCGCCGGACTCGTCTGCTACTCCTTCCCCGGACAAGCAGCGTCGGAAGCGGTGTGCGAGGAGGCAGAAGAGGGGAAAGCGCGGAGGAGTCCAGGCCAGGCTAGCGGCGAACCCAACTCGCCCGGCCGTGCCTTCCATTCTTCTGGCGATTGTCCGGTCGCTGGACAACAAGATGGATTACATTCGTCTGCTGAGATCCACGAACCGGGCAGTGAGCAACTGCTGCGTGTTCGTGTTCACTGAAACTTGGCTGAATGTCAACATTCCGGACTCTGCTGTGCAACTGGAGCGGCTGGCGTGCTTTCGAGCGGACCGGGCAATTGAAGAAGGAGGGAAATCGCGTGGAGGAGGTATATGTGTCTACATCCGCGACGAATGGTGCCGGGACTCTGTAGTGGTATGCAGGCACTGCTCGCCACTGGCGGAGTTTGTGATCGTTAAGTGCCGTCCTTTTTACCTACCAAGGGAGTTTGCTGCGATTCTGCTTGTCGCGGTCTACATCCCGCCTTCCAACGTTGGAAGTGACAGGATCACGGCCCTTAATGAACTGTATCGGGCTGTCAGTGATCAGCAGACGGCGCACCCTGACGGTCTCATCATCTTCGCTGGTGATTTTAATCATGCTGACCTGAAGTCTGTCTTTCCAAAGCTTCACCAGCATGTTACTTTTCCAACGCGTGGTGGCAGCTTCCTGGACTTGATCTACACTGCACATAAAGGAGCTTTCAAGGCCACCCCCTCCCCAACATCGGACTTTCTGACCACGTCACCGTTCTGCTTACCCCCGCGTACAGACAGAGAGTGAGAACTTCCAGGCCGGTTCGCAAACGTGTTAGGGTGTGGCCTGAGGGGGCCTCTGATGCTCTTCGGGACTGCTTTGGCACTACAGCCTGGGAAATTTTTAAGCAGGCAGCCACTTGCGACAATCGGACGGACATTGAGGAGTATGCTGACTCTGTGACGTCTTACATCGCAAAGTGCATTGATGATGTGACCCTCACAAAGTACGTCGTCACTCGGGCTAACTGGAAGCCATGGCTGACAGGGGCTGTCCTTGGGCTCCTGAGGGCCAGAGACAAAGCCTACAGGGCTGGGGATGCAGCGAGCGTGCGATCAGCAAGGGCGAAACTGTCCCGGGGCATCAAGGATGCGAAAAAGGCGTTCTCTTCCAAGATTACTGCTCACTTCAAAGACAGCAAGGATGCTCGGAGCCTGTGGCGAGGCATACAGACAATCACGGACTACAAGCCCGCGCCGCAGAGCTGTGAGGGCGACGTCCCTCTGCTCAACGAACTGAACCGCTTCTTTGCTCGCTTCGACGCTCAGAACAACACTTGCCCGCTGAAGACCCCTCCCCATCCGGACGAGCAGCCTCTGTGCCTCTCTGCTGTTCGCGTGAGGAGGACGCTTGCTGCTAATAACACCAGTAAGGCGGCGGGCCCGGACAACATCCCGGGACGGGCGCTGAAGGACTGCGCTGAGGAGCTGATGGATGTCTTCACGGACATCTTTAACATTTCCCTGCGGCAGGCCGTCGTCCCGTCTTGCTTCAAGGCTGCCACCATCATACCTGTGCCGAAAAATCCTGCTCCCTCCTGCTTCAATGACTACCGCCCTGTGGCACTGACCCCCATCGTCATGAAGTGCTTTGAGAGGCTTGTCTTGGCGCACGTCAGATCTGTTCTTCCCCCCACCGTGGACCCCTTCCAGTTTGCCTTCCAACCCAATCGGTCCTCTGAGGATGCCATCTGCTCTGCCCTCCACTCTGCCCTCACCCACCTGGAGAACAGGGACTCGTATGTGAGATTGCTGTTTGTGGACTTCAGTTCTGCATTCAACACCATTGTTCCACAGCGTCTCATTTGCAAACTTGTCAAGCTGGGCCTCAGTACCTCCCTTTGCAACTGGCTACTGGACTTCCTCTGTCAGAGGCCTCAAGTAGTGCGTGTGGGCGACAGTGTCTCCGGCAGCATCACGCTGAGCACGGGGGCCCCTCAAGGCTGCGTGCTCAGTCCGCTGCTCTTCACCCTGCTGACGCATGACTGCACTGCGACCTACGGCAGCAACCGCGTGCTGAAATATGCCGACGACACGACTGTGGTGGGTCTGATCACCGGTGGCGACGAGACTCACTACAGATCGGAGGTCGACCTTTTGGCCGCTTGGTGCAGGGACAACAACCTTCTGCTGAACGTCAACAAGACCAAGGAGATTATCATTGACTTCCGGAAGGGTCACGCCCACCACCTGCCGCTGACCGTCGACGGAGCTGTGGTGGAGAGAGTGAGTAGCACCAGATTCCTGGGGGTGCACATCAGTGAGGACCTCTCCTGGACCACCAACACTGCGTCGCTGGCGAAGAAGGCCCAGCGCCGCCTGTACTTTCTGCGGAAACTCAGGCGGGCAAGTGCTCCTCCCGCCGTCATGACCACATTCTACCGTGGCACCATTGAGAGCGTCCTCTCCAGCTGCATTGCTGTGTGGGGTGGTGGCTGCTCTGAGTACAACATGAAGGCCCTGCAGCGCATAGTGACCACTGCGAGTAAAATCATCGGGGCTCCACTCCCCTCCCTGAAGGAAGTTTACGCCTCCCGTCTCACCCGCAAAGCGGCTGCGATTGTGTGTGATGAGAGTCACCCCGCTCACTCTTTGTTTGTACTTCTGCCCTCTAGGAAGAGATACAGATGCCTGCGCTCCGGCACCACCAGACTCAGGGACAGCTTCGTGCTCCAAGCTGTCCGGATCCTGAATTCCCTCCCCCCTCCACCCTCTGCTACATGACGTCCTGTTCTTTTGCGCTATGATCTGGCTGTCTGCTATTAGCGCGCTTGCTCCATTTTGCTGCTCTTATTTGTCTATTTATTTATTTATTGTTTATTATTTGGGTTATTTGCTTATTACTTATTTGTTGCTCTTGTCTGTTCGTTTTTACTCTTTGTGCTGTTTGATGTGCGTGTAGTCACCGTGGGACGGTGGGAAACGTAATTTCGATCTCTTTGTGTGCCTGGCATGTGAAGAAATTGACAATAAAGCGGACTTTGACTTTGACTTTGAAGTCCCCACCAATTTGGCGAATATTTTCTAAGTGCCACCGGCTCTGCGTGGCTACGGCGTCTGCCCAACGCCGGTTCCCGGGTCGAACCCGGATGACGAAAAATGTCGGTCTCCGCCTGGAGCTCACAGCCAACTTGGCGAATATTTTCTAAGTGCCCACGGCTCTGCCGGGCTTGTGCGTCCGACCCGCACTGGTTCTGCAGCCGGCCTCGAATGACGAA
>NC_141205.1:0-85000 GCF_054491065.1 Syngnathus leptorhynchus | reverse complement strand
CCGTTCGTTTTCGTAATTCGAGGCCGGCTGCAGAACCGGCGTGGGTCGGACGCACAAGCCCGGCAGAGCCGTGGGCACTTAGAAAATATTCGCCAAGTTGGTGGGGACTTCCAGGCGAAGACCGACATTTTTCATCATCCGGGTTCGACCCGGGAACCGGCGTTGGACAGACGCCGTAGCCACACAGAGCCGGTGGCACTTAGAAACTTTTCGCCAAGTTGGCTGTGAGCTCCAGGCGGGAACCGACATTTTTTGTCATTCGAGGCCGGCTGCAGAACCGGCGCGGGTCGGACGCACAAGCCCGACAGAGCCGTTGGCACTTCGAAAATATTCGCCAAGTTGGCTGTGAGCTCCAGGCGTAGACCGACATTTTTTGTCATCCGGGTTCGACCCGGGAACCGGCGTTGGGCAGACGCCGTAGCCACGCAGAGCCGGTGGCACTTAGAAAATATTTGCCAAGTTGGTGGGGACTTCCAGGCGAAGACCGACATTTTTCATCATCCGGGTTCGACCCGGGAACCGGCGTTGGACGGACGCCGTAGCCACGCAGAGCCGGTGGCACTTAGAAACTTTTCGCCAAGTTGGCTGTGAGCTCCAGGCGGAGACCGACATTTTTCGTCATTCGAGGCCGGCTGCAGAACCGGCGCGGGTCGGACGCACAAGCCCGGCAGAGCCGTGGGCACTTAGAAAATATTCGCCAAGTTGGCTCTGAGCTCTAGGCGGAGACCGACATTTTTCGTCATCCGGATTCGACCCGGGAACCGGCGTTGGACGGACGCTGTTAGGGTTTATGAACTATCTTGATCGTATGATTATGTTGGGATGTAGACTAGAATGATGAACTTTGTTTTAAACTTTTACTTTTCTTTGACTCTGAAAAGTTTAACCGTTCAGTTGTTGCCACTTTCCAAATGGTGTGTTGTTTAGTTAGTCATCTGGAAGGCTCCACTAGGTTTTATTTCCACGACCTCGTAAAACAATAAACTGGGACCCTCTGAAGTGGTTAACCATTGTCTGAGGTGACCACCACACATGTAAATTGTCACCCCCACCTTTGCCACTCTCACCCCCACCCTTCTTCTCTCAATAAATACTCTCTTGCATGACTTCAACGGCAGACTTTGTTCGGAAATTGCTGTATCTACAGTAACGAACAAATTCTCCACTTGCAAGTGTTCAAAGGGCATACTGTCTCCCGTGTGGTTCTTGCAAAATAAGTTAGAGTCAGAACATCCCTAACAGACGCCGTAGCCACGCAGAGCCGGTGGCACTTAGAAAATATTCGCCAAGTTGGCTGTGAGCTCCAGGCGGAGACTGACATTTTTCGTCATCCGGGTTCGACCCGGGAACCGCCGTTGGGCAGACGCCGTAGCTATGCAGAGCCGGTGGCACTTAGAAAATATTCGCCAAGTTGGCTGTGAGCTCCAGGCGGAGACCGGCATTTTTCGTCATCCGGGTTCGACCCGGGAACCGGCGTTGGGCAGACGCCGTAGCCACGCAGAGCCGGTGGCACTTAGAAAATATTCGTTTGTCATGACCTCCGGGCGGAGACCGGCATTTTTCGTCATTCGAGGCCGACGGGGGAACCAGCGCGGAGCGGACACTTTTGCTCGGAAGAGCCGGTGGCACTTAGAAAAAAATCCGTGTCTCGTGAGCTCCAGGGGGGACAGGCTGGTTTTATTCATCCGTAGCCGACATGGGAACCAGCGCGGAGCGGATTGGTGTTGCGCTGGCATATACCTAAGGGGTCCCCCCCATACTCGTTCTGATGGTGTTTTGGAAAACGGGGGGAAAGTAAATGAGTACACTGACTAGTGGGACCAAATCAGGGGGACCAGGGGGAGAGGCTGATTTTGCGTCATTTGAGGCCGGCTGCAGAACCGGCGAGGGGCGGACGCACAAGCCCGGCAGAGCCGTGGGCACTTAGAAAATTTTCGCCAAGTTGGCGTTGACCTCCAGGGGGAGAGGCTGGTTTTGCGTCATTTGAGGCCGGCTGCAGAACCGGCGCAGGTCGGACGCACAAGCCCGGCAGAGCCGTGGGCACTTAGAACATTTTCACCAAGTTAGCTGTGAGCTCCAGGCGGAGACCGACATTTTTCGTCATCCGGGTTCGACCCGGGAACCGGCGTTGGACGGACGCCGTAGCCACGCAGAGCAGGTCCGGTGGCACTTAGAAACTTTTCGCCAAGTTGGCTGTGAGCTCCAGGCGGAGACCGTTCGTTTTCGTCATTCGAGGCCGGCTGCAGAACCGGCGCGGGTCGGACGCACAAGCCCGACAGAGCCGTTGGCACTTCGAAAATATTCGCCAAGTTGGTGGGGACTTCCAGGCGAAGACCGACATTTTTCATCGTCCGGGTTCGACCCGGGAACCGGCGTTGGGCAGACGCTGTAGCCACGCAGAGCCGGTGGCACTTAGAAACTTTTCGCCATGTTGGCTGTGAGCTCCAGGCGGAGACCGTTCGTTTTCGTCATTCGAGGCCGGCTGCAGAACCGGCGCGGGTCGGACGCACAAGCCCGGCAGAGCCGTGGGCACTTAGAAGATATTCGCCAAGTTGGCTGTGAGCTCCAGGCGGAGACCGACATTTTTCGTCATCCGGGTTCGACCCGGGAACCGAGACAAGGCGAATTCGGCAATAAAAATTAAAACGCGTGTAAAACATAAACCAAACGTTGAAGGTGGTCATTTCTTCATGTATAATGATCAACTCTATACTCTCGAGCCCCCAACAGCCCTTTTTATTATGCCAAATTAACCAGAGTGACGGGAGAGCGACATTTCAGAAAACGTGCTTATCTCGGCGAGAAAATGCGATTGAGGCAAGAAAAATAAAAACGCGCCTAAAACATAAACCAAACGTTTCAGGTGGTCATTTCTTCATGTAGAATGATCAACTTGGTGCTCTCGAGCCTCCAACAGCACTTTTTTTAATGACAAATTAACCAGAGTGACGGGAGATCGACATTTCAGAAAACGTGCTTAACTCGGCGAGAAAAGGCGATTTCGGCAATAAAAATTAAAACGCGTGTAAAACATTAAAAAAACGTTGAAAGTGGTCATTTCTTCATGTATAATGATCAGCTCTATACTCTCGAGCCCCCAACAGCCCTTTTTATTATGCCAAATTAACCAGAGTGACGGGAGAGCAACATGTCAGAAAACGTGCTTATCTTGGTGAGAAAAGGCGATTTCCGCAAAAAAAAAATTAAAACGCGTGTAAAACATAAACCAAACGTTTCAGGTGGTCATTTCTTCATGTAGAATGATCAACTTTGTACTCTCGAGCCTTCAACAGCACTTTTTATTATGCCAAATTAACCAGAGTGACGGGAGAGCGACATTTCAGAAAACGTGCTTAACTCGGCAAGAAAATGCGATTTCGGCAATAAAAATTAAAACGCGTGTAAAACATTAAAAAAACGTTAAAGGTGGTTATTTCTTCATGTATAACGATCAACTTGATACTCCCGAGCCACCAACAGCCCTTTTTATTATACCAAATTAACCAGAGTGACGGGAGAGCGACATTTCAGAAAACGTGCTTAACTCGGCGAGAAAAGGCGATTTCGGCAATAAAAATTAAAACGCGTGTAAAACATAAACCAAACGTTGAAGGTGGTCATTTCTTCATGTATAATGATCAACTCTATACTCTCGAGCCCCCAACAGCCCTTTTTATTATGCCAAATTAACCAGAGTGACGGGAGAGCGACATTTCAGAAAACGTGCTTATCTCGGCGAGAAAATGCGATTGAGGCAAGAAAAATAAAAACACGCGTAAAACATAAACCAAAAGTTTCAGGTGGTCATTTCTTCATGTAGAATGATCAACTCTATACTCTCGAGCCCCCAAAAGCCCTTTTTATTATGCCAAATTAACCAGAGTGACGGAAGAGCGACATTTCAAAAAACGTGCTTATCTCTCCGAGAAAAAGCGATTGAGGCAATAAAAATTGAAACGCGTGTAAAACATAAACCAAACGTTTCAGGTGGTCATTTTGTCAAGTATAATGATCAACTTGATACTCTCGAGCCCCCAACAGCCCTTTTTATTATGCCAAATTAACCAGAGTGACGGGAGAGCAACATGTCAGAAAACGTGCTTATCTCGGTGAGAAAAGGCGATTTCCGCAAAAGATTTTTTTAAACGCGTGTAAAACATAAACCAAACGTTTCAGGTGGTCATTTCTTCATGTAGAATGATCAACTTGGTACTCTCGAGCCTTCAACAGCACTTTTTATTATGCCAAATTAACCAGAGTGACGGGAGAGCGACATTTCAGAAAACGTGCTTAACTCGGCGAGAAAATGCGATTTCGGCAATAAAAATTAAAATGCGTGTAAAACGTTAAAAAAACGTTAAAGGTGGTTATTTCTTCATGTATAACGATCAACTTGATACTCCCGAGCCACCAACAGCCCTTTTTATTATACCAAATTAACCAGAGTGACGGGAGAGCGACATTTCAGAAAACGTGCTTAACTCGGCGAGAAAAGGCGATTTCGGCAATAAAAATTAAAACGCGTGTAAAACAGCAACCAAACGTTTCAGGTGGTCATTTCTTCATGTAGAATGATCAACTTGGTATTCTCGAGCCTTCAACAGCACGTTTTATTATGACAAATTAACCAGAGTGACGGGAGATCGACATTTCAGAAAACGTGCTTAACTCGGCGAGAAAAGGCGATTTCGGCAATAAAAATTAAAACGCGTGTAAAACATTAAAAAAACGTTGAAAGTGGTCATTTCTTCATGTATAATGATCAGCTCTATACTCTCGAGCCCCCAACAGCCCTTTTTATTATGCCAAATTAACCAGAGTGACGGGAGAGCAACATGTCAGAAAACGTGCTTATCTCGGTGAGAAAAGGCGATTTCCGCAAAAAAAAAATTAAAACGCGTGTAAAACATAAACCAAACGTTTCAGGTGGTCATTTCTTCATGTAGAATGATCAACTTTGTACTCTCGAGCCTTCAACAGCACTTTTTATTATGCCAAATTAACCAGAGTGACGGGAGAGCGACATTTCAGAAAACGTGCTTAACTCGGCGAGAAAATGCGATTTCGGCAATAAAAATTAAAACGCGTGAGAGAGATGGAGTAGTGATGTAGAGTATGGATTGTCCTAATGACAAACTTTGATGGAGTAGTGATTTATGGCCTTAATGAAAAATTAAAAAATATGTTGATTATTATTATTATTATTATTTTTTTTTTTTTTTTTTTTAAAAGAGTTAATGAGGTCATAGGTTATAGGTTGTGTTTAGGTTGTGAGGTCAAATGTTATTTTTTTTTAATGATGGATTGGTAATAATGAAAGGGTTAGGGTTAGTATGAGAGAATGTGTGTGTGTGGTTGAAAGTCAAAATGTTATGAGCTGCTGCTTCCTACCTCGTCCTGTAGAGGGTGTTTAAGTGGTTCATTCACTTTCATCCTGAGATACGAGTGGTATCTCAGGATGTGTGTAAATCTTGTTTTGTTTGTTTTTTTGATGGTGGTATGTCTGAACATGTCTTGGTAGATCATCTGTAAATCTTGTTTTGTTTGTTTTTTGGTTGTGGGAATATGTCTGAGCATGTTCTGATAGGTCTTAAGATCACGGGGGTGTTAGATTTCTTATGACCCCGCGTGTGTCTGGATTTGTGGGTGTGTGTGTGTGGATGAGTTTTGTGAAACATAGTTGTGGTGGTATGTCTAAGTATGTCCTGGTAGGTCTTAAGATCACGGGGGTGTTAGATTTTTTATGACCCCGCGTGTGTCTGGATTTGTGGGTGTGGGTGTCTCTGTATAGAGATGAGTTTTGTGAAACATATATTTTGTTTTTTCATGGTATGTTTCATTTAAAAAAAGATTTAAATATAGTATGAGGTGAAAAAATGAATCTTACCTTCCGAGGGATGAAATTAGCTGGTGATTGAGTTTCCATTTCAATAAAAAATCTGTATGGAGGAGAAATGAAGTTAAAAAACGTTCAAACAAGATCTTTGAAAATATAACACGTGACGATGAAAGGCAAAAAGTGGGTGGGATCGGCAATGCAGGGTATATAGAGTCTGGGGAGTGGAGGTTGTGGATCAGATTTTT
Organism: Syngnathus leptorhynchus; assembly: GCF_054491065.1. Lineage (NCBI taxonomy): Eukaryota > Metazoa > Chordata > Actinopteri > Syngnathiformes > Syngnathidae > Syngnathus > Syngnathus leptorhynchus. The sequence goes on along the minus strand of NC_141205.1, from coordinate 78,916 downwards.
TGAACCTTCTACTGAGAAGTATGATTTCTGAAACACCTGTAACGGTTCATGTCTCACCCCCGGGTGCAGATGGACTTTTACAGGCCCCTAGGAAGAAGCATATGTTTGTCAGAAGATTGCAACAGAGTCCTCTAAATATGGCGGAGCTTGAGAATAATTGGCCTTTAACAGGTACTTTTTCCTGGGGCTACCAGTACATCCACCATCTGGGAGAATTGGTCTTTTTCATGCAGGACGATGGCAAGTATACCATGCCTCATGGATTTGGATCCCTCAACTCGAATGACTGGGCCATCGTCAGTCAATTGTTTCCAAAGCTCCTTCCCCAATTTGTTGGAGAAACGGGGCTGAAGGGGGAGCTCACACTAACTTGGATTTCGAGACTAGGACCGAATGGCCGCTGGTTTTTCCGCCTCAAAGTTTCACCTCAGCTATCCGAGGAGGAGGAAGACGGGGAATTATGTGATGCTCTACTTACCCTTCAGGTTTTCAACAGTGAGTGTGGTGTTCTTCAGACGATTCTACAAGTCCCTTTATCAGAGTGGCAGAGGAGAATTAACCCCTTAACTGACATTATAACAGCAGTATTTGTGTAGTAGAATGTGGATCACGATTGTGGGGGTCAGAAAAAAATTAATATTTGAATAACATCTCAATACGTTCTAAATTTTACATCGCCCTACAATCAAAGTACCGCCTACTCCAGACTCCAAGCACACCCCTAAATCTCCAGGAGGAGGGCGTGGTCCGTTTTTCAACTGCTCTGTATAAGAAAAAAAAGCTGCCCCCCAAACCTTCAAACCTCAAAGAATCTCGCCAAGAAACATCTCGCTGATCAAGACAAAATGTCGGACAAACGCTGCGCCAGAAATCTTCTGCCTACCTTCCAAGATGCAGACAAGGAACCAGAACAAAAGATTCTGAAAGGCCTACAACGTCATCACGAAGAGGTAATTAATTTGTGTTCGCCTGAAACCTCCCCGATGATCCTCCGCGGCTGCGGTTCTGATGAAGCTGACATCAACATGCAGACTTCCACAGCGATTTGCCCGGAACGCACCGTTACGTATCCGGAGGCCCAGCATCCTAATTCCGCAAAAGATGACTGCGGTCGAGAATGTTTGAAAGAATTCGAACCGATGCTAATCGCCGAATCCATCATCATAATTTCATCGGATGAAGAAGACGAAGAGGGAAAATCAGATCGTCGATTCACACGTCTGTTGAAGGAGCCGGGTACCTGGCTCCACGCTGGAGAAGCCGGTGGAATCGGAGCTATGGTGTCCCGAGCTGGCAGTTCCGCCATTTGAATCAGATAATGTCTCCCTGTCTGCAAAGCAGCCTACACCTCCAGATCTCGACTCAACAGAGGGGGCAGTAATGAACACCGACCACGACAAATCAACATCGGAGGTCTCAACGAACAACGACCGCGAGAATTCACCAAAGGGGGCAGTATTGAACACCGACCCCGACAAATCAACATCCAGGTCGGTGATGAGCAAGAAATCATCATCATCATCCGGGGCTTCTTCGTTGCCATCATCCTCGTCATCAACCAGCGCCAGTTTTGAAAGCGAAAACGCTCCACCGCGGCTGTCGCCACTTGATTACGTAAGAATCAAATTGTTGGTAGTTCACTTATTACACGAAACGCTGTTAAAACATAGCGCAATCGATTGTTTGGCTTGTGAATTGGACGATCTTTCTCAGATGAGACATACATGCCTCTACATAAAACACGAAAATTATTATTTCTTAGAGAATTACCGTGCCGTGATGAAATCAATATGTAATAGACACTTCTTTTCTGCTATTTACAGAATGCTGACGCACTTCGATATTCAGATACCACAAATAGACGTTAAACAAATCCTCAATGTCATTTTGATAGATCTGTCCTTTGAAGAAGACATCTTCGGGAAACTAGAAAGTTGTATTGTTGTTTACAAACAGTTTGCCCAAATTTCCGATTCTGTGATTGAATTTGTGTTTCATAGACACGCGGGCGAGAGAAATGGGTAATTTTTTGAGGAAAAATGATGTACAAAATTGGACGGAGGATTTGGAACGAGTAATTATACAACGGGGCAGTAATAACGACGGTTCTGTACAGAAATTGGTTGATATTATGGAAAAGGTTAGATACATATCGCAAACTGTTCTAGAGATTACATGGAATAATCTAGTGTGTATTTTATCAAATTTAGAAGTCTTTAACAAATTGAAACTCATTATCAACGAATGGACTGAAATAACTGTAGCGCACCTGTTTACTCTGATGACATTGTTCCATGATTTGATTATTATACATATACGCAATAATATTCCAATTGATATTAAAGCCTAATTGAACAAATTCAAGAGACTGACTTTCTCTCGAAACAAAGTATTCGCACGCGGTCCTTTGAGACAACTTCAGGCAGATCTGTGTGACATGCAGATTTTGGCATCACATAATGATGGTACGAAATATATTCTCACCGTTATTGACATTTTCTCAAAGAAGGCTTATGCGCGCGTTCTGAAGGATAAATCAGCCGCCAGTGTTAGCGAGGCATTCGAGTCAATTCTGTCAGACAGCGGAATTCCTGTACGTCTGCAGACGGATGCTGGTAAAGAATTTTTCAACAAGCAATTCCAGAAATTAATAAAACATCATAAAATCATCCATTTTTCCACAGCGTCGGATTTGAAAGCACAAACCGTCGAGCGTTTTAACCGGACTCTTAAGACCAGGATGTGGCGGTTTTTCACTGCGGATAATACAAGACGTTATGTCGACAAAATTCAAGATTTTCTATCCGCTTATAATAATTCATTTCATCGTAGTATTAAGATGTCTCCTAATGAGGTGACTATGGAAAATAGAGACAGAGTTTTCCAGAACCTGTACGGCAACACATCTCTACAGAAGAGTGTTAAAAAAAGATTCGCCGTAGGAGACGTTAGAATTTCCAAAATAAAAGGTGTCTTCGATAAATCGTATGAACAATCTTTCTCAGACGAGCTTTTTACTGTAGTAGAAATTTTCTATCGTTTTCCAAAGGTTTACAAACTCAGCGATTACGACGGAGAGCCGCTAGATGGCGTATTCTATGCAGATGAGCTCCAAAAAGTGAAAATTAAGAAAAATACATTTTTCAGCAGTCAGAAAATTCTTAAATCCCGAACGGTCTCAGGGAGGCGTGAACTTTTGATACGCTGGGTCGGATGGCCTCCGAAATTTGATAGTTGGGTGCCAGCCAGCAGTGTTAAAGACATCTGAAATGACAAAAACAATCATTATACAGAAATATCAAGAAATTTTTCAAGAGATACCCTCCATTCACAATTCTCAGCCGGGATGTTTGTTAAAGATACTAGGGGGCGTATGGACTCTATTGCTTTTGAAGGACCCAATATCAACGAAGGACTATGGAAGCGCGCTTTACGACTGGCAGAATCACAAGAGTTCCAAATCATGGGCCCCATACACAGCGATATATTTTTCTGCGAGCGTCATCTACTGAATCACGTGGATCTACGTTTGAAATTATCCAGAGCCAACGATGATTTCTGTCTCATGAGTGCGTCTAACAACGACGTCTGTCTCAAGATTTTAGGGGCATCATTATTTGTGAAAAAAGTAACTGTGTCGCCAGCCGTCGCTATTGGCCATGAGGCAGCGTTACACAAAGGGAATGCCATTTATCCTTTAACGAGAATTTGTCTTAAAACGTTTTCCATTGCTCAAAACTCGAGAATTTGCCACCAAGACAATTTGTTCCTAGGACATATGCCAAAACAAATAGTGTTAGCCCTCGTAAATCACTTGAGTTTTGCTGGGAGAAAAGATTTAAACCCATTTAATTTTACAAATGGAGACATTGAATATTTGGCCTTATCCCAAGAAGGTCGACAGATTCCGTCCAAAGCTTTTCAGCCTTATTTTGGCGGGGGGCTTTCCACACGCGAATACCTTAATCTTTTCACAGCGACGGGGCGTTTTTTGAAGGATTTACCACTCTCTATCGATCAAGATGATTTTAATCAAGGTTACTCGCTTTTTGTCTTCAATCTGAACCCCGGAGATGATTCGGGAGCCATTGCTCCAGTAAACAATGGTGTGTTGAGATTGGATCTGCGATTTCGAAATCCACTTCCCCATACAACAACGTTAATTGTTTACGCCGCTTATGATTCAATTATCGAAATCAACGCCAAGAGAGAGGTGCTGATGGATTATTATTAATATTAAGATGAACGGGCGTGAATTGACCAGTTTCATGATGCGTCAACAAGGCTCTCTCTTTGGGGGAGTTTTTGCAGCAGACGAGTTGCATGACGTCACAGACACCCCCCCCCAGACACTGCATTGTAAACACGCACCAGCGGCATCTCCCCGGAGAACACTGGCTGGGGTTAACGTTAGAAAAAGACGGTTCGGCCACATTCTTTGACCCTTTTGGTTTAGAACCCGACAATATATATTACCCTCAGAGTATATATGATTTTCTGAAAAAACATTCTAACCGTATAATTTACCATAACATTCAACTACAACACGAACTGACGAGCACCTGCGGTCATCACTGTGTTTATTATTTAAGTCAACGAGGATGAGGGTTAACTTACCAGGATGTTTTGGAAAGCTACACGTCAGATCCCCTACACAATGACGCAATGGTTAGCTCCTTTGTTCGAAAATCACTTGGGGCTCGGCGAGTGTGTGGGGGTCAGACATCGTGTTCTTTGCATAAGTTTAAAAAATGTCATTGTACGTAGTGTTGGAATATTTTTCTAATTTAACATGAACTCGAGTTACTAATCTGACTCCAATTTGTGACTTTACCCAACTGCCACTCATCCAACAATATGCGCGCTCGTTCTGCAATAGAAAGGTATCAGGAAGCCGGCATTTTCACACACGAGTGGATTTATTCCTAACACACAAATCTAATACATCACCTGGGTCTCGGGTCCCTCTCAATACACCTCTGTACGCCTCTGTTGCCACCAGCAGACGTACTCTACATCCGAGTTGCCCAGCCATTAATTATACTACACAATATGCAAATGGGACATCAACAAAGGCATTCTGTCATTATTCTATTGGCTATGTGTCAACTGCAGTTAACTTTAGCTTGCTCTCATTGGTCTTTCTTCTCCTGCCGAATAACTTGCTCGCTCCTCCTGGTTGTAGATTTCCATATAGGGTCACCAGTTGATATCCACCAGCTGTGACCCTGTGGGTCTTGTCATCCATGCTGCTCCTGGGTTATCTTTTTGTTCTGGAACGCAGACGTCCTCGCACCAACCACATATTTTGTTTTGTTCCCACTGTCACACACTCAGCAGTTTCATACTCTCATGCACAAGATGTCTAATGAACTATTTCAAGATCAAATTCTTATATTCCTTCATTCCCTCTCATGACCTCAGACCACTGAGGTCATCACTCGAATACCTTGTTTTCTTGTTAAACACAAGCTAAAAATCACTAGCCGTAAGCTAAAAATCAGCAAACAATTTAATTCTAGTAGACAATCAGGAGAAAATTTCATACCCTCCCATGGCCCCAGGTCCCTGAGGCCACCTTCACATACTCACATCCCGGAGGGCCACAGCTTTCTCCGCCTCCTGGGGGTCCTTCTGAGGGATCATCATGTACTGGCCACCCGGAGGGAGTGGCCCCAACGTGCGTTCAATTGTCTTAACAGTTAATGATCTGATACATGGAATACAGCAACATCCGCATAACACCATAATAGCAGCAAACACAGCGATAGAAATCAGTACTGATGCAATCAAGCTTTTATATTTGCCAAAGACGTTTAACCAGTCAGAGTACCAACTGGTGTTCACACCTGAGTGCTCCTTCATTTTGTTACTTAGCGTGCGCAGACCCTCCAATGCCTTAGTGAGCCGACCGTCAGGAGACGTATTGTTGGGAATCAGAGTACAGCACTGATCCCCAAAAATACCACAGACTCCTCCTCTTTCCGCTAACACCATATCTAAACCTATTCTATTTTGGAATGCCATAAGAGACGTGGCTGCTAATTGCTCATGCACTGCCTGGAGTGCCGAGGTGGTGAAGTTCGCCAATCGTTGGACATTGTAGTGGACATAATTAATCCGGTCCACATTTTTGTTTACTGTAATGAGCAGGAAAATACTCTCCCATCCTGCCGCCACTTGATTCACCAATTTGTATTCATCAGGGACCCCTCTCGGAACTCCAATTGCATCTATGTACGTGGGGTCTCCTGCATTCAACCATTCTTGCATGTCCTTTTTCCTCCTCACAAGGAAGGGGATTCTTCCCCACCGTCCAACGCCTTCCCAATTTATTCTGGACACGTCTAATGCTGTCACACTAATTGGCATGATCAGCGTTACTAGGGCGCACTTACCTGAGGCATTGGAGGGAAGCCTATCGTACAACACTTTTGCTCCACACCACAGCCAAACATCAGCACGAGCGAGAGGGATTCCTGCTGGCAAAGACACATTTTCATTACACCATGACTCCTGGATATTTCCAATCCCAGGGCCAGTCCCATTTAACTTTAGGCAGGTGAAATTTTGTTGTGCAACATGGGCGTCAAAAATGGGCTTTTTCTTTTCCATATCTGTCAGTGGAAAGGCCAAGTCCAATTTGCTGCACTCTCCTTGGAGAGTCTTGTTATACAGGAAACCCAAGAGACAGGTTTTGGATACAGCAGTTGCTGCCATAATTTTCAAAACTGGTCTCGCACCTTAACAGACCAAACAATTTTCGTTGGTATTGTTAGCGGCCTGTTCAGCCATCAGGAGCCAATTATTAGTGACCATAGAAATACCTGTGTGAATCATAAACCAGTCATCCACAGTCGTCATTGTTTTGGCCGTGGTACCCGTTTGACGGGTGTAATTATTTAACACTGGTGCTTCCCCTTTTGTCATAGTCCCATTCTCACAAATGATAATTGGAAAATATGGATCTTTTCCAGACGAATATGCCCACAACTTAAACCCCCAACATGATGTATTTAGCACTAACACTTCTTGGTGTGGTGGCGCAATTGACTTATCACCCATTGCAATTGTCAATTTCAATATCTCCTGTTAGGGTTGAATAGATTAGGTTGATCATATTATGTTGGAATGTAATCAGTGGTGATTGACCTAGATTAGGGTGATCATATTATGTTGGAATGTAATCAGTGGTGATTGACCTAAGCTTGTCCTGTCTTAACAAAGGAGCAGAACAAAGTGCTAAGATCCTTTGCACTGATTGACCAATTGTAGAAGACGCAATCAAAGTTGTTTTGTCTACTCAACATTGTAAAACATCCCCCGCTATGATGTGATCAGAGGCCAGGTGTTTCAACCCCCACCTTGGCCACCACACATGTAAATTGTCACCCCCACCCTTCTTTTCTCAATAAATACTCTCTTGCATGGGTGCAGCGGCAGACTTTGTTCGAACAGTGCTGTGTCAACAGCATCGAACAATTTCTCCACTTGCAGAAGTAATTCTCCACGTGTAAGTGTTCAAAGGGCGTACTGTCTCCTGTGTGATTCTTGCTCAATAAGTTAGAGTCGGAACATCTCTAACATTTTGGTGCCGTGACCCGGATCCAACATACCCACTGCTGATCGACGGAGGACGACGTGCTGCATTGTCGACAAGCCAGCGTCTAGGAGGACCGGGTAAAGAAAAGACCTGGCAAGCAAATTCTTCGCTGGGCCAACACCTTAGGTCTGTCTGCCTTCGTCGGACAACAGTGGATTGACGGAATCCGACAGTGCAACGAACCAGGGGACAAGTAAGTTAAAGCCCTAAGTGTAAACGCGTAAAGGTGCACAAGATATACGGCTTTGGTTTGTCCGAGCTATGAGATACGCGTAAAAAATTAATGGTGCACAAGATATACGGCTTTTGGTTTGTCCGAGCTATGAAGTTTACGGCTTTGGTTTGTCCGAGCTATGAAGTGTACGGCTTTGATTTGTCCGAGCTATGAAGTTTACGGTTTGGTTTGTCCGAGCTAAGAAACAGCTGAGGTTCTAGCTGTTTGCATGAAAGTTGTGTGATTGAGAGCGTGAATGGTAAGATAAAAAAAAAAAAAAAAAAAAATTGGGGAAAAATCTAAAAATACCAAGTTAAGATGGGAAATAAAAACGGTAAATCTCTAGCTCTTGAAGGAGACGAGAAGTACATGGCAAGTAGATTTCTTAATTGTATGCGATACATGCCAAAGTGGAAGAAAAAGTATGGAGTAGAAGGGAAGTTGAAAGTTGAAATGTGGAAAATAGTGGTTGGTGTTTTAGAGGAGAGTGTGGCTAGGAAGACAAAAGGACTGGGAAAGGACAGAAAAGAGGGAGAATTGCAATGTGCTAGAGTGTGGTTGAAAGCTTCACAAGAGAGAAGAGAACAAATTCGAAAGACAAAAAATATAAAGGTGAAAAGTGATGAGGCCGCAAGTATGTTTGTCAGGCCAGAAGACAATGAGGCTACAGTGCCCAGGCGCGCTGTCTCAGCCGCAGCTCAAGCAGAGGGGCAAGAAGAGCTTTCCGCTCCTGGGCAAAACTTGTATCCAAGTTTAATAGACCTGCACCCTCCCCCATACAATACCAAAAAAGGTCAGGGTCACGTAATTAGAAGTCCTGTGCAAACAAGAACTATGACCAATGCTGCTAGATTTTCTCAATCTTTAAACAATGTTGATGTGTGCCCAATGATACAGGTGCCAAACCCTATTGTAGGGGAAGGCTATCCTCTACATACATATGTTTTTCGGCCATGGACTTTGGAAGAGGCAAGAAAAGCAGTTGAAGGGGTTACCCCTGTTGCAGAAGACCCAGATAAATGGGCAGAAGACATGGCTGGAATCATACATTCCTATAGACTGAATGGGCATGAGGCAGGAGAAGCTGCAATGTCATCTTTGGGAAAAGACTGGGCAAAGGTTAGAGGAAATTATACAGGTAGAAATAACCAAGGACCTTTCCCCTATCTTGTTGAGGGAAATCAATTGAGAGGGGAGTATGCAGCACAATGGAATGAGCTTGTGCAAAGAGTGCGAACTATATTTCAAAGACGAGCGAATTATGGTCATTTAGCAGGAATAAAACAGAAGCCTGGGGAAGATACTGATGATTTTCGCTTAAGATTTGAAAAAGAATTTAGGGTGCATAGTGGCATCCCATTCAATGATGCAGCTGAGAGTGCTTATCAGCAACAGCTTAAAAATGCACTCCTCACTGGTTTCCGCCCTGAAATTGGCAATTGGGTGAGGAAACACATGGTGGAAGTGGACACTGCTAGCGTTACAACAACCATGCAGTGGGCCAGACATGCTGAAAAAGTGATCAGAAAAGGCAAAAGTTCTGATGTATTTCATCTCGACGATGATGATGAGGACCTAGATGAAGATAAAACTGTCTTCTTCCGAGGCTCCCAACGGGGCAGAGGAAGAGGTCAACAGGGTCGAAGGCCACCATACAATTATAAACCCCCATCAGATTCTGACAACTGTTGGATCTGTGGGAGACGAGGACATTTTGCAAGAGCGTGTCGATATGCAAGACAAGACCAATCAAAGGGTGGAGGAAGGGACAGTGGAAAAGCCAAATTCTCAGAATGACTAGATTCCCCCCCTTTGATCTTTCATGCTCCTACAGAGGAAGAAATAGTAGATGTCCATACAGCATGGGACATTTTGAGTACACTAAAAGAAAAACCAAATGTTACCTTAAACATTGGAGGAAGTGATGTAGAGTTTTTGTGTGATACCGGGGCGTGTAGAACCGTAATAAAAACTAAAGTCCCTAATCTAAAGGCCTCCCAAAATACTATTTGGGTGAAATCTGCTGATGGGCAGGTACACAAGGAGAGTATCTCCAATCCAGTTGAAGTAAGGGATGATGAAACAGGGAGAAACATGGCTTCAGTCTCGATTGTCTTATCTCCAAAATGCCCCATAAACCTGCTGGGTCGAGATCTGATGACTAGATTGGGAATTGCAATAATTCCAGTAAAGGATGGCATGCGAGCATGTAGAGTGAGAGATGTTGACTTATACGCTGCACAAGCAGGTGAACAGATTTGCTGTTCGTATGACATCTCTGTTGACCAGAATCCCAAGTTACCAAACAGTTTACTGAGTGAAGCCCGAAAGCAATTGTCACGACCTGAGTCAGAGATGACGTGTAATCAATTACATGTCACCATGAATATTCCCACTGATCCACAAGATGAATATATTGAAAGTTTTCTCAGTGACACAGAAGTAACCTTAACAATCACTGCTCTGTACACTGATCGCAGGTCATTTGCAGCTGCTGCTGTGCTCCTGCCCGCTCCTCAGAAGGACAAATATAAGTTGTCGGCTGTACCCCACATTTCATTGTTTAAACCTCACAGTATAACCTGGGCAGATGTGGGTGGCCGAATTAAACTTGCCGAATCTATCACTGATTATGAAGACAAAGGTGATGGGTGGAGCTACAGTACCAGTTGTGACATGTGGAAGCAAACAGTGTGTGAAGTAGCTCAGGGAAGGGCATGCGCTTATGCGCTTCCCTGACTAGTTAATGTTTGTCTGACTGAGATGGAGGAGAGGGAATTGGCTGAGCTTCCTGAAGAGCTATGGACAAAGGGCCCATCTGATGTAGGATTTTTGAAGTCCATTCCCCCAGTACAGATCAAACCAAGATCAGAGTGGCGTCCAAGAGTTAAGCAATATCCTTTAAAACAGGAGGCGATAAATGGGATTACCCCTGTTATAAAGGACCTTTTGTCAGGAGGGATCATTAGGAAGTGCTCAGATTCTCCTTGCAACACCCCCATTTTTCCAGTCCGAAAGGCCAATAAAATTGATTGGCGAATGATACAAGATTTACGAGCAGTAAATGAGGCAATACAAACAAGAGCACCTAATGTGCCTGACCCGCACACACTTCTGAACACTTTGAAACCAAACCAGAAGTTTTTCACAGTGATTGATCTTAGCAATGCATTTTTCTCAGTGCCAATCCACCCAGACTCACAGTTTTGGTTTGCGTTTACCTTTAAAGGACAAAGTTATACGTACACCAGATTGCCACAGGGATTTGCTGATAGTCCAACTATTTTCACTCAAGCTATCATGGCGTGTTTGGCTGATTTTCAAATTTCAAACAAAAGCCAACTTCTAGTTTATGTAGATGATCTTTTGATAGCCTCGGAAACTGAAGCTGCTTGCAAGGAAGACTCCTTAGCTTTGTTAAACTATCTATGTAAAACAGGGAATAAAGTAAGCAAAAATAAACTACAATGGGTCAAACAGGAAGTGAACTATTTAGGTCACACGTTGTCAGCTGCTGGAAGACAGATACAAAAAACCAGAAAACAAAACATTACAAACGCACCAAAACCTGAGACAAAAAAACAAATGATGTCATTTTTGGGGCTCTGCAATTACTGCAGAGCATGGATCCCACATTATGCAGAAAAGACACAACCACTGCTGAATATTGTGCATGGAGTCCCCATGGCAATGACAGAAAAAATAATATGGACACCAGTAGCGGAAGATGCTTTTGTAGTACTGAAACAGGCTTTGATGGAAACTACAACCCTTATCTTACCAGACTACAATAAAACGTTTGTGCAAACGGTAGACTGCAGGAATGGTTTTATGACCTCAGTGTTGCTGCAGAGTCATGGCAGTAAACTCAGACCAATTGCATTTTATTCAAAAAAATTGGATCCAGTGGCTCAATCGTTACCAGACTGTGTCCAAGCAGTATGCGCAGCAGCGCTTGCAGTGACACTATCCGCAGATGTGGTCCTTTTCCACAAAATGGACTTACTGGTTCCACATGCTGTAGATGTGTTGCTACTGCAAAGCAAAATGAACTTTTTGTCACCCGCCAGACACCTATCTTACACTGCTACACTTCTGTCACAACCACATATTGTGATAAAAAGGTGCACAGTCCTAAATCCAGCAACATTGATCCCGTTGCCAGGGGATGGAACCCCACATAATTGTCTAGATGCTACAGAACATCTACAGCTACCCAGACAAGATTTAAGTGACACTCCACTTGAGAAAGGGGAAAGGTGGTTTGTGGATGGATCATGTTCAAAGGATCCGAAAGGGAACAATCAAAGTGGTTATGCAATTGTGAAGTTGCCAAACCAGATTATTGAAGCAGAGAAGCTTCCATACAATCGGTCAGCGCAGGCTGCTGAGCTGATTGCACTGACAAGAGCTTGTCAATTAGCAAGAGATAAGGAAGTCACTGTATACACAGACAGTCAGTATGCATTCTCTACTCTGTTCTATTTTGCAAAACAATGGGAGCGCAGGGGGATGACCACATCAACCGGTAAGCCGGTTACCCATGCCTCCTTGTTAAAAGACTTGTTGCAGGCCATCGGTTTACCTGATAAACTTGCTGTGTGTAAATGTGCCGCTCATACCACTGGCACAGATGAAATCTCAAATGGAAACAGATTCGCAGACAAAATCGCTAAAGAAGCAGCAGCAGGGAAACATGGCCATGAAGTTTTTTTGATAGATTCAGAGGACACGCAACTCATAGATAAAACTATACTGACAGACATGCAGGGCAATGCTCCAATGGTGGAAAAACGAATGTGGAAGACAAAAGGTGCAGTTGTGGATACAGATAATATCCACTGCATCAATGACAAACCCGTTTTACCAAAATCACTTTTTAAGGCAGCAGCAATTGCGACACATGGGCCTTGCCACGTGTCGACAGGAGGGATGAGGTCCATCATACATCAACAATTCACTACCTTTGGTTTAGATGCTTACTTAAAAAATTTTTGTAAAGCATGTCCTGTGTGTGTGAAACATAATCCACAAGGAAACATGAGACCTAAGAGAGGCTCCTTTCCAAAACCGTCTTACCCATTCCAAATCATGCACATGGATTTAATTGAACTCACACAAAGTGGACCTCACAAATACTGCCTAGTGATGATTGATGCACTTTCCAAATGGGTTGAAATAGTTCCATCTAAACGAGCAGATGCCCTAACAGTGGCAAAAGCCATTTGCAAAACCGTCATTCCGGCTCATGGCATCCCGCAGATCATTTACAGTGACAATGGTCCACACTTTGTGAACCAAGTTGTACAAAACATGGCTGTACACCTTGGGATAACGTTAAAAAACCACTGTGCCTGGCACCCATCCAGTGCAGGCCTGGTTGAACGAGCAAACGCTACTATCAAAAGCAGGTTGAAAAAATGCATGGAATCAACAGGCAGAGCCTGGCCAGAGTGCCTAGACTTGGTGAAACTCTATATGAGAATCACCCCCAATTCAGAAGGGCTGACGCCTTTTGAAATTATACATGGGAGACCATATAGACTACCTGTGTTCCCTGTAGATTTGCAAAAAGCAGATGAAGAACAGACCTTGGCAGATTACATGATCAGAACGCTCAAAATGAAAGATGTGTTAAATGCAAATTTACTGCCGCCTGGTCTTCTTTCCCCACAGTTTGACAACATCATCAAGCCAGGAGACTGGGTCTACATCAAGGTCATCAAAAGAAAGAATTGGGCCAGCCCGCGGTGGGAGGGACCATTCCAAGTCTTGCTGACTACCCCCACTGCAGTAAAGATTGCTGAACGGCCCAGCTGGATTCACCTCAGCCACTGCAAGTTGCAGAGAGTGCTGGACCCCTCATTCGGAGTGGTGGGGAAGGCCGACTTCAAAGGAGTTTCATCGTTTAGGGTGGGACGTCTCAACGTCGGTGAAGAATTCAGCGATCCCCACTCCGCTAGGCGAGGAGATGTCCCGGTGTCTCTGCCATCCTAGTAGCAACGGAATTCCATATGCCAGGTGGATTCTATGCTGCGCTGTGGTTGGAGTGTGCTATGGTTTGTGGGCTCATCTGAATGGACCAATGGACAGTGTCATTCGTGGAAGAAGATGGTCACATGATGAGAATTTCGAGGACTGGTTATGGGACCCCAGAAACCCATACGAAACCAACGCTTGGTACCGATATGTGAAGTTCAGTGTGAGAGCTCACACACAGGAGGGATGCTATGTGTGTTCCAAACTCCCTCCTTCCTCCACGCAAGTTCATTTGGAGGCGAGAGCAATGAATGTCACTGAAGCAAAATGCATGGCATCCATGGGAGGAATTGGATATCAACACCGTGCTGTCACAGTCAGTGATGCCGACCCTTTCCGCCCTGGACTTGCAGATGGTACCTGTGATCAGCTTTTCTGGACAAATCTCAATGTGACTGTTAAAGGACGAACATTGCCACAAGTGGCCTACACAAAGAGACCAGCTGGAGTGAACTACACATGTTACATCCAAGGAAACGAGACCCACAAATGCATCAACGACGACTGCTCTCCAGGAGGAAACTGGATGGGAGCTTTGGACATCACCGCTGAGTGTCAGGATAAGAGAGCCATTTCAAGTGGTGAGGGATCTCCCACCGATATGGCAGCACCATCAAACGGGACCTACTTCATACAGAATGGCTGGTGGCTTTGTGGTCATAAGGTTTATCCGATGCTGCCCGCCAACTGGACAGGAGTGTGTGCTCCAGTGTGGGTGACAGACCACACCTACAGGATACAACATCATCAGCTGACAACAGCACACAACGCTTCTGGACGTCGACGCAGGACTGTTGCAACCTTTGACCCTCATGACCCTGTCTGGGGTGCGAACGTGCCAGACGACCATAAAATATGGTCCGGCGGAAACAAAGTTGTTCATGCGCTTTTTCCTTGGATCGGAGTTGGAAAACAAGGACTCTACATCGAGACACTGAGCTATCGTTTCCAATCTTTTGTGAATCTCTCGCTGCAGGTCAATGATGGTCAAAACAGGGAGATTCAGGCTATCAGGCTAATGGTCTTACAAAACAGGATGGTTCTGGACTTGATGACTGCAGCGCAAGGTGGCGTGTGCCACATTATTGGGACCTCCTGTTGCACATACATACCAGGAGAAAATGACACGCACATCAACGAGGCCATGAACTCACTGAAGAACTTACAGCAGGCCATGTCAAAAGACAAAGTCGCACATCAATGGGATTTCTTTTCGTGGCTATTTTCTGGCAACTGGTGGCAATTGCTGTTGAAATTTGGGACTCCTGTGCTTTTTGTGCTCGTGATGATGTGCTTATTTACAACCTGTGTTATCCCGTGTTTGAAGTCTGCTGTATCAAGATTTTTATCTCCTACCATAGCACAAGTGCAAATACAACATATCAGACATGTCAAATGTGATGAATGTGATGACTATGACGACTGAACAATCACAAGCAGTGTTTTGTCTTGACTATTGTTATTGATAAAATTATGGTCGCCTAAGGCAGAGGGACCGTGTGAGACTTTTCCTGCATTATAACACCTTGCCGCAGGTTTTTCACTCACACACTAAAATTGATCTACGTAGATTGCGTAGATGATGTTTAGCCGAGCATGTTTTACAGAAACTTAATGATTTGGCCATCGAAAATGCTTCGCAAGTGATGGATGCAATGATACGCTGTTTCTGTGTTTTTGTTGTTTTGTTTTGTTGTTTTTTTTTTTTTTGCCCTTGTTTTGTTTGTTTTTCCTGACAACATCATATGATAAACAGGAGGGATATGTTAGGGTTGAATAGATTAGGTTGATCATATTATGTTGGAATGTAATCAGTGGTGATTGACCTAGATTAGGGTGATCATATTATGTTGGAATGTAATCAGTGGTGATTGACCTAAGCTTGTCCTGTCTTAACAAAGGAGCAGAACAAAGTGCTAAGATCCTTTGCACTGATTGACCAATTGTAGAAGACGCAATCAAAGTTGTTTTGTCTACTCAACATTGTAAAACATCCCCCGCTATGATGTGATCAGAGGCCAGGTGTTTCAACCCCCACCTTGGCCACCACACATGTAAATTGTCACCCCCACCCTTCTTTTCTCAATAAATACTCTCTTGCATGGGTGCAGCGGCAGACTTTGTTCGAACAGTGCTGTGTCAACAGCATCGAACAATTTCTCCACTTGCAGAAGTAATTCTCCACGTGTAAGTGTTCAAAGGGCGTACTGTCTCCTGTGTGATTCTTGCTCAATAAGTTAGAGTCGGAACATCTCTAACATCTCCCCTTCTTTTCTTAGGAGGATCTTATTATGGAAATACTTAGCAATATTATTTTTTGACGGTGTCCAATAATCACCCGCCTGTGTGGTAACCAAGGAATCCCATCCCCCCATTATCACATGCCCTGTCATATACCACCAATAACCCGGGAACATGTCTCCAGTTACTACCGACATGCCTGCCACCCCTGATGTATACCATGCTCCCCGAAACCCTCTCAGTGCCTTTATTGGTATATTTACGTGGGTAGTTGTATTAGGGGCCACTGTTACTCTCACCGAATTATTGTATGCCCAGCCTATTATCCAAGGCTGGTAGCCTTTTTTCTCCCACTCATTTTCTGACTTCACCTCTCTTCTCCTTCTTGGTTCCTGTGGGCGTCCCAAGGGCCAGTCCTGGTACCATGGTTGATAATTGTCCAATCTGTCTAACAAATCAAGCCATTGTTGAGTCCAGTTGAAATTTGTCACCCAAGCGTTCACCTGTGTCGGTTGTTTGTACTTCAGATTTAGCAGTAGTTGTTGTGTCTGTGTCAGCATCTTACCACCATCTTGCTCTGCTTCATACCATACCGTTCCATTACAGGACTGATACACCATCACTCGTTCTCCTTTCGCTCCATCACTTCTGCCATCCTGCACCATATGTTCAAACGCCAACATAGTCCACACAAAGCACAAGCCAGCAAGCAAAATAGTCAATAAAGTTAAACATTTGCATCGTCGTCGTCGTTGTTCAGACACTTTTGAGTCCGACTTTGCTCCAATTCTCGCCATCGTCACGTTCCCTCTCTTGACCTGCCTGTCCAGGCGGTCAACCTTTAAGCCCACCATTGGCAGGCACTGTGCCCCTGTGTCCTCCATACCTTTGGCTGCTTCCTTCGGCCATCGATATTGAGGACGGCGGACCGGACTGGAGCAATCAACTTCCAATTGGATCGGCTGAACCGTATGACAAAAACCAACATCAAATGGACCCTGTGACCACAAGGTCTGTGGCATTTGATCCAGCATCGCCTGTGCAGACTCATGGTCCGTCTGTTCCCGCCCATGATGGCGGTCCAGGAAGA
Organism: Syngnathus leptorhynchus; assembly: GCF_054491065.1. Classification (NCBI taxonomy): domain Eukaryota; kingdom Metazoa; phylum Chordata; class Actinopteri; order Syngnathiformes; family Syngnathidae; genus Syngnathus; species Syngnathus leptorhynchus. The sequence continues at coordinate 61,729 of NC_141205.1, read as the reverse complement.
CCAATTCAAGGTCTGACTCATCTACCATTTTTGCCATTGTCCTGTAACTTTTGGTTGCGGCCGAATGCCACACATCTGGAATCTCAGTCATCATCCAGTCATGTTGTTGTGTTAATCGTTTCACCATGGGCCCCAATTGGCGGGGCTCATGGCCTGGCGACACAGCCAGTGACACGTGCGGCAAACCTTCCTCACTCATTCGATACCATTGCTCTTGCTCCGGCGACAACTGTACATATGCTGCCACCCCCTCGGGGCCCACAAAGATGCATGGTGATTGTAATGTCCAATCATCTCCCTCAATTTCTTCAAACGCATCTCTATATATCTCATCTGATTCTCTATCATAATATAGAGTGCAATGCAATGGATCCACTGGGGGGTGGTACGGTGCCCATGCCTGGATCCACGGTTTCCACAAGAGGTACGTGGAGTAGACACCTCCCCCAAACGGAGTCTCAGGTTTCAATCTCGCCCAGTAGATTCGTGCCGTTTCTGGTACTGTGGGGAGTGGTGCCATCAACCACTGACCCTGAGGTGTCACAGGCTGGGAGCATTCCAGAACCTGTCCGTCAGGAAATGTCACTGTAAGTCCCTTCTCGCCGCACAGAATCTGGGCTCTCAATGCTGACAACATGTCTCTGCCCATCAACTTGATGGGTGTGTCCATTGCATGAACATATGAATGATATAGTTTCTGTCCGGTGTTTGTGAGTTCCGTTTTCAATGGCTGAGTAAAGGGCAGAGTCTGAGGACGTCCCGAGAAGCCGACCAACGTTGTAACTCGTTTTGACAACGCTGTACTTGGCAGTGGCATGTTGATCGATGAATGTGTTGCTCCAGTGTCCACCAACATCTGGACCGGAGTGTCTGCCACTGTCAACCGAAGCATTGGCTCTGCCTGACCAGTGCTTCCCGAGCTTCCCAGGCCCCCCTATTCGTCCGGGCCGTACCACGGGTCGGCTTGGTAATACTGCCCCTGTGGATTCGGCTGTGGCCACGGGCGGGGCTGCTGCGGTCCCCTTTGGTGTGGTGGCCCTGCTTGCTGGTTCTGCTGCTCCGCCCCTGGTGGTGGTGGGTTGCCATTACAATCTCGTGCCCAGTGATCAGGGGCCCCGCAGTTGAAGCAAGTCCCTGGAGCGAACCAATTCCGCCCTCGTCCCAGGGGGGCGCCACGACCACGCCCTCTGTATCCACCACGGAACCCTTGGCCTCGGCCCCGTCCAGCCCCCACTGGAGTCTGATACATCTGTTTTTGTTTAACCTTTTCTTGTTTTGCCTCACCATGCAACTTTGCCAACTGTAATTTAACCAAACTAGTCGCCAGAGCGTCAGTTTCCTTTTGATCTTTATTTGCTTTTTCCATGTAGATGCGGCAATGGTGTATCAAATGCCTCTTGAATCTCGGTTCCGGACAGACCAAAATGTCCGGATCACTTCTCATAATCGCTTACACCTCATTTGGGAGGCCGTTCAGCATCGCCGTCCTGAACATCATCTCAGCTTCAGGGTAGCTGCCTGGGTGTTTACCTGTGGTCTCAATCCACATTCATTTTAAAGATATTAATTTCATTCGTTAACATCTACATCGGTTGTTGACAAAGTACACAAATAAACATCATACTTTCTCCATGGCCAGATGCAACACAGCGGATCACACTGCAAAGGCCAAATTGATCTTTTTTAAATCAACACAATGCAGCATAATTTTGAGAGTGTTCTATATAAATTGCCAACTCATCTCTCCCCTATTCATTATGACTCTTAGTTCCCACAAATACCATATTGTTAAAGTTAACAAAACAGCAACCAAGATGGCCACCTAACATGCAATAACGTCATTGTTTCTTTACATAACGTTTTTGCCACTGTTAAGGCATTCAGTGTTAATTTTGAAACAATTCAATCCATTTTGAGAATGCATCTATTATGATCAGGCATTATAACCCTATGGATTCTCTTTAGCACATGTCAAACAAGCTCTACAAAATGTATGTTTATATAACTTAGAGAACCCATATAAGGTGTTATATTACTACATACGATTACATTATCATTTAATATGACACATCTTTCAAAATTGCTTTTGTTTTGCGGTGCAAATCAGATAGACTACAGTCTAATAAATTCTTTTTATTTACCTATTTTAGCCAATTTCATCCTTTTAACACATAACACTGACAGCACACAGAGAACACAAAAAACAGCAGAGACACAGCTCACAAACAATAACAACAAATAACGCTGCGCAAACGTCATAGAGGATGACGTTTTGGTTATACTTTTTTTCATCAGCGCCTTCTATCCTTCATGCAAATGTGCATCACTCTTCTTCAAACATTCTCTGAAAACCTCACACTTTCTCTGCCTCACCTGCAGCCATAAGACGAGGGGGGACGCGGCATCAATGTTGATTGCTCACAGGCTGGCCATTTCCTGCAACAATCATGATGCCGGCCCACCACACACACGAGCATAGCACAGACCCACGACTACGCGCAAGCGCAGCACGCTCCTCAATCTCACCCTCTCAAAGGGCAGGCCTACTTTACTGTTCCCCCTTCATCATGTTCACATTCAACATCTTTCACTGTCTTCTACACAACATTTTGTTGTCTCTTATTCTCATCCTATCAGGCCACCTTTCTAGTCACTTTCTGTCACACACTTTATAGTCTCTACTGCCACACACCTTATTTTCTCTACTGCCACACCTCAATCATCTTAGTTTCTCCAACCAACTTAAACATACTCATCGTCTACTTCTCAACTTCCCTATTATCGCTCAACAGGCTCCTGAACATTCTCCATGACTAATTTCTTCCATAGGACACACATCTCACTCACACACACGTATACATACACACACACACACACACACACACACACACACACACACACACACACACACACACACACACACACACACACACACACACACACACACACACTCATTCATGAGGATCCTCTGCGCACACACGCACGCACACACACGCTACACACACGTTTGGCGCACAACATAAAAGACCACAAAGAGCACACTAAGAACACCTTTTTGCTCATCTTACTTGTCTGATTTATTCTCTATTTTACTTTTAGACGCTATTTGTAATTCTTTTCCTTTTATTTTGCAAATTTTAACTTCAGTGTTTCTCTCTTACTTTTCCTTTAACGCGAATATCTCCTGTACATTTAAGATAATTTCCGTTTCTTTTTTTTCCTCAGCCAGGTTCCCACTCTGTTACATGGGTTTGATCCGTTTATCTAGATTTTTATTTCGATCAGGATCCTGCCTTTCACTTATTTTCCAATCTTTACATTTTAAACTATCTCGGATATTAATTTTGCTCTTTCTCCATGAAACAATTCATCCTTCTTTAATTTCAGAAACAACTTCTGACACCGTTCTTTTTCCTTCTTAATTTTCTTACTTTTTATTCCATTAATTTGAAGGGACCCTTAATTTGAAGGGAACCCTTAATTTGAAGGGACCCTTAATTTGAAGGGAACCCTTAGGGACCTTTAATTTGGAGGGATCCTAAGGGACCTTTAATTTGGAGGGACCCTTAATTTGAAGGGACCCTTAATTTGAAGGGACCCGAGACCATTATCCCACTTCCTCTTATCCGCCATCTTTAAATCCACTCGTGTGTCTCCCAACCACTTTTTACGCAGACCCCGAGTCCCAGACTCTTGTGGTTACTGAAGTCCCAGACTTCTTTAGAGTCCCAGACTCTTTTACCTCTCATGCATCACGTCGGGGTCACCATAAATTGTTGGAATATTTTTCTAATTTAACATGAACTCGAGTTACTAATCTGACTCCAATTTGTGACTTTACCCAACTGCCACTCATCCAACAATATGCGCGCTCGTTCTGCAATAGAAAGGTATCAGGAAGCCGGCATTTTCACACACGAGTGGATTTATTCCTAACACACAAATCTAATACATCACCTGGGTCTCGGGTCCCTCTCAATACACCTCTGTACGCCTCTGTTGCCACCAGCAGACGTACTCTACATCCGAGTTGCCCAGCCATTAATTATACTACACAATATGCAAATGGCACATCAACAAAGGCATTCTGTCATTATTCTATTGGCTATGTGTCAACTGCAGTTAACTTTAGCTTGCTCTCATTGGTCTTTCTTCTCCTGCCGAATAACTTGCTCGCTCCTCCTGGTTGTAGATTTCCATATAGGGTCACCAGTTGATATCCACCAGCTGTGACCCTGTGGGTCTTGTCATCCATGCTGCTCCTGGGTTATCTTTTTGTTCTGGAACGCAGACGTCCTCGCACCAACCACATATTTTGTTTTGTTCCCACTGTCACACACTCAGCAGTTTCATACTCTCATGCACAAGATGTCTAATGAACTATTTCAAGATCAAATTCTTATATTCCTTCAGTAGTCACGTTAATGTTTTTTATAAAACTCTTTTTATTCAATAAAACATCTTTAAAAAGAGAGTTACAGAGTCAAGTGTGTTTTTTATGCTAACATATACAATATACATTTTTTTATTTCACAATACATCAAATTTTTCATATCTAATAACTAACCCATTTTTGAGCCATTGCGGCTTGCTTTCTTTTTTTTTTTCTTAATGTTTTTTGCGTTTGCATTTTTAGCTTGGGAAATGTCTTCATCTTCAGCTCTAGCGTATTTTAAACGTTTAAAGTCAGAACGTGCCGAAGGGTTAGAAATGCTTGATTCCGGTAAGTTAAGACGGGTTAGTGTTTCCAAAAATTCACTCCAGCCTATAGGAGGACCGCCTACTTTCTTACCGCTCACGACGAGCTGTTTTATCAAATCGGTCATATGAGATCCTCTGATAAGATTTCCATTAAATATAAATTCGCCCCGAGGCGTCCATCCTATATCGTTCGATGCTAATTTTCTCAACACGTATGCGGCGTTTCGATGATGTCGTGATCCTATAGCGTCGAGAATCCCTGTCCATTCCTCCGTTTGCACCTGTTGCGTAGTTTTCATTCCCGGCGGGTCCTCGTGCACCTGTTCTCTAGTCTCCATCTCCGTCAGCCCCGCCGCGCTGTTGTTCTGATTGGAAGGGGTGGTGCGTTCTATCTGATCTTGCGATACGCTCAGTGTGATGGGGGCACTCTCCTCATTCTTTTGTTTTAATAATCCCCTGTGACGTTGCATTAGGCTTTGATACATTTTGATTTTTTCGTATTGATTTAAATGTTTATTTTCCAACACCTGTTTCATCTGCCGATCTAAATCCCGTTCCGCTGTATCGAGGATGTTTGGCTGCGCTCGAGTCATCCTGTCTAGTTGGTATGGGGAGACGAGGTGCAATTTATTCGCAGTTTTCAAACTCATTTTTTTATTTATTTATTTATTTATGAGGCCTCCGATGACGCTTCCGAGTACAGGAGCAAAAGCAGCCAGCAACGGGAAAATGAAACCACCTTTTTGAACCAATACAGCTCTTTTCTTCTTTAAAGTATTTTTTTTATCGGCTAGAAATCGGATATTCCTTTTTTGTTTTTTAAGTTTTTTGTATTGTTTCGAATTTAGAGGTATGTGGCCTTTTAGGAGATTTAAAGCAATCTCACATAGGGCTTTTAGTAAACTGGCAGGAGCTCTGAGGAGTAAATGTTTGCGTTCGCCCGGCTTGCAGGTAAAGAGAGTCTTAAGTAATGCCGCATTTCTTTTTAACAGCTTAGACATTGTTTTTATTGCTTAGGGATATAAACAGTAGGCCATTGATTGTGTAGTATGCCTGTGCGCAGTCTGTATTGTTCTGGACACGTGGGCGTCAAATCAACCAGTAAATAGCCGTACGGATCCCTCGTCGCATCTTCAAAACATTCCAGAAAGAACTTCCGGTTGTTGGGGCAAATTTGATTAGCCAGAACAGTTACCTGCAATTTATTGCGTGGATTTTTGAACAAAACTAGATAATTACTGTTTAGGCTTATAGTGCGGCTAAATTTACCCTGGTGGAAGATGTTCTGCGTTAACATGATGACGCTTAGATTCATATGATGCCTATATTGTGTAAAAATTTGAACCACTTCCTGATTGTCTGACGCTTGAAAGATGACATCGTCCAATATCAACAGATGGTTTTGCTGCGGGGGGAACAACTTTTTATCGTCAAAAGATTCAGGCAATCCTTTGATAAATACAATATTTTTATTCATACTTTTGACTTCATCATACAAAGGTTGGGCCGAAGTATAAACCCATACAATATTATGAGGCTTTTGTCTCATGACATGATCTGTGTGTTCTAAAACATTTTTCACCAGAAAAGTCTTGCCACATCCACTAGGGCCACTAATTATACAGGCAAAAGGTAGTTCTAATCTAGGATCAAATTCAATTTGGTTCAAAGACATTTTACACATGGAAAACAAAAAAAACCAACAAAAAAATGTTAAAACCCAAAAGGCAATGTCTGACCTCGCCCGACTAGGCGTCTCTTATCGTACACGACCCTCAGTCTCTTATTGAATGAGGCATTCTTTAATCGGAAGCCTTTTTTATCACGTACAATGACGTGTTGTGGGGTAGAGAGCACGTCCGAGCACGCGCCTTCGCTGTTGATGTACCCCTGAACCAGATCAAGCATGCTATCGAAATTGATGTTTTGCCCGCTTTCGTGTGTTTGTGTGATACCTTTGACCTTCATCACGACACGCCCACTGTTTCTCAGTTTGTATGCGTAGGTCTTGGGGCCTGCGGAGACAAAATCTACAATGCTGTCGTTGGAAAGCTCGTCTGTCAAATCGCCCAGATAGTCTCCTAGAGGGAGAACGCTTTCACCGGGCAAAGCTGTATAGATGATACTGATACCGTATCAGTGTACAAAACCCGGTTCTGTAGCATTTCCAAATAGCCGTAAATTTTCAAACGAGCGTACGCCGTTGTAAAACACGCCGCAGCCACATTTGTAGTTTTCGTCGATGGTTTCTCAGTGTTTGTTCGGAAACAATACTGCACCATCGCTCGTTTTTTGTTGAGAAAGTGGATAAATGTCACGTCATACAGGCCTGAAAAAAGCAGTTCGAGAAAATCCTTAGTTTTGTCACAATCTTTGTGGTTGGCATGTTCTCACGCTGCGCCAACTTACCCCAGAGATTGTTCAGACAGAGTTTTGAAACTTGCCTTTTTCCAGGATTCACTCTAATTTTGGAAGGATCTAGTTGAATATTTTGATGCGTCTTATAATCCTCGATATACTGGTTTCTATCAGCCTGATTGATGACATGTGCGGGGTACCCTGAAGATTCCTGTTTACCTTTCAAAAAAGTCCTCATATAGTCGGTAAAAATGGTGTCACTCTTTCGACTGTAATGCCATACCTCGGAAATATTCACAACGGTGTAACCGAGGTCGAGAGCCTTGGCGAATTCAGGGGTTGTCCAGACACCCGTTAATGACCTTTGCTCATCAGTGTGCGCACACGCTGTATTTTGATTGTTGGCATCGCCACAGGTGCGACATAATGTGAATAGCAGTTTACCTTTAGGTGATTTGTAGGGCAAAACAGGAAAATATAACCCCCTCGGTGGGTTAACTGTAGCGCTGATGAAGCCAAAATACATCCTGGGGTCCTTGAAGTCATTGTGGAAGATTTCAGGATGATCAATTGGGTAGAGACAGGTGCTATTGATAAATGGATACAGCGACGTGACATCAACATAAAGCACACGCTCGTTAGGTTTTGGGGTATATCTTAAAACAAACGCGTTTGTCCGCCCCCCGAACAAGGCTTGTCTAGGCTTTAGCGGTGATGGGAATTTAGCTTTTTTGATGAATTCGCCCGTCGCCGCGTCTAACTTTTTCATTCGCAACCATTCATGCTCCCACATAATTACAAGTTGCACATTCGCTTTAAGACGTAGTTCGCGAATTTTCTTTTGGGTGGCATCGAACCTTTCCTGAAAGGGGCGTTTTGTCGTCGGACATATTTTAGCAAGATCGAAGCATTCTGAACCGTGGTGATAGCATCCAAAATACTCATACACTACACGCACACCTCCAACCTCGCTATAACCGTCTACAAAGAAGTTGTCTATTTTGACTTCCCCGCCGTTTAAAGCGTGTCTGATGTGAATATTTTGACTGTGCATGACCCACAGCAAATATTGGATAGCGTCTTGTGAGAAAGCTTTATATTGGCCCGTGTAGTTGTCTGCAGGTGTAATGGCCAGTGTTTGAGGCTTCAGGAATCTTGTACGGAACACACTCATGCAGGCTGAGGCGATTGTCACAGCGTTGAACGGGTCACAACCTGTAGCTTCGAAAAACTCCCCCCTGAATGTCTCACCACCCTGGAATAACAAGTTCACGTCATTCTTACAGTAGGCTACAGCCTGCTGGGCAAAATCAAACGACCCCATACTGTTTTTGTCATACCATTCGTAGAACTTTGCACGCTCTGAGGGGGCCAGGCGTTCAACATCGTAATACGAAGGCTCAGGGTAAGACCCTACATAATTCAGATGAGCCAACGAGCTGAATTTGTGTGGAAAGTACCCCTTTGATTTGTCTTCAAACCCTAGGGCCTTTGGGATCGCACTTAGCGCCATGGTCAGAAATGAGAGCGAGTCTATGTATCGCGATTTCAAATCAACATCCACAAAAAAGAGAACCTTACTCCCTTGCATTATAACGTCAAATTTGACGCCCAGATCGATCATTCTGTTGAGTAAAATGTAGGAATCAAAACCTCTAGCATTATGTGCTACAAATGTCGAACCTTTGAAACGAGGGTTTCTGAAAAAACTAACAAAACCGTCGACACAATCGGTACCAAACCAATGCTTCTCCATACTATTCGATTTACAACAAACGAGAAATGGTTTGAGTGACCCGTCTTCATCTACATAGGTTTCAAAATCGTAGTATATTACATTTCTACAAGGAGGCTGTGCTTTTAGAGGCTGGATGTAACACAGATGAGGATTTAGCATTGTATCTCCCCTCAACTCGTCACCGCACACAGCACATTTTTTAGCGAGGCATTGATGCTTGACACGACTAGCACCTGGTTTCACATAATATTGCAGGCCGCATTGCATGCATTTTTTATATGTGTCACAGTTAGTTTTGAGGATGTCTGACCTTCTCGTCTTGCGCGGCTCTTTATGTTGGATAAAACACTCGTCATTATAACAAGTCTTATTACAATCAGGACAGATTACACGTTTAAAGGGTAGCTGTTTACATCTCGCATCAAGACACACGTGACAGTGCCCCGGGCAGCGATGCTGTTCCCAATTCTCGTGACCTTTGAAGCAGTGTCTACAGAAATATGTATGACCTACAAACCCCTCAATGGATTTAACGCCATAGAAATGATTCTCTAGTAAAAAGATAAACAAAATATCATCGGCTGATTTGGGGTAGTGAGTCTCAAAAAAAGTCATAGGACGGCAGTCGGCTTTTCTGTACATTACAACTATCTTTCTTTTGAGGGCTTTCTCGAATTTGTGTACATCAGCCAGACTTACAGCTGTGTGACAGTTCAAACCTACACTCTCTTGTAAGAGCCGAGCCTGCTGTGTGGCCTGCTTTGTTGTTAGCGAGCTGTTTAGCAGATGTGCTAACGCGAGAGCAAAGCATAGATTGTTGTCTTTGTTAAGAGTTATGTACAAATGTCGTTTTTTTCTCTTTAATATTTCTACATTAGTGGATTGTATCAGTTTGCGGCGCATACCTCCACGCAAAGGCTTGAATATTTGTACCACTAATTCTAAACCTTCATCGAGCATAAGTTCTGTGTTAGACTGTGCTAAACGCTCTAGCATACTTTGTATATGCTCCCTCATAGAGTCTATATCGGTCATTTGCTGGTAGGTATGTGCTCTTTCGTCACCACCGCCCACAATCTCAATCTGAATTGCGTCGCCCGTTTGTGCAATGCCATCTACACACATCCTGAGATAATAAACTTGTACACCTTACCACTCGTATCTCAGGATGAAAGTGAATGAACCACTTAAACACCCTCTACAGGACGAGGTAGGAAGCAGCAGCTCATAACATTTTGACTTTCAACCACACACACACATTCTCTCATACTAACCCTACCCTTTCATTATTACCAATTCATCATTAAAAAAAAATAACATTTGACCTCACAACCTAAACACAACCTATGACCTCATTAACTCTTTAAAAAAAAAAAAATAATAATAATAATCAACATATTTTTTAATTTTTCATTAGGGCCATAAATCACTACTCCATCAAAGTTTGTCATTAGGACCAGTCTCCATCTCTCTCGCGTGTAAAACATAAACCAAACGTTTCAGGTGGTCATTTTGTCATGTTTAATGATCAACTTGATACTCTCGAGCCCCAAACAGCCCTTTTTATTATGCCAAAATAACCAGAGTGACGGGAGATCGACATTTCAGAAAACGTGCTTAACTCGGCGAGAAAGGGCGATTTCGGCAATAAAAATTAAAACGCATGTAAAACATAAACCAAACGTTGAAAGTGGTCATTTCTTCATGTAGAATGATCAACTCTATACTCTTGAGCCCCCAACAGCCCTTTTTATTATGCCAAATTAACCAGAGTGACGGGAGAGCGACATTTCAGAAAACGTGCTTATCTCGGCGAGAAAAAGCGATTTCGGCAAGAAAAATAAAAACGCGCGCAAAACATAAACCAAACGTTTCAGGTGGTCATTTCTTCATGTAGAATGATCAACTTGGTGCTCTCGAGCCTCCAACAGCACTTTTTTTTATGACAAATTAACCAGAGTGACGGGAGAGCGACATTTCAGAAAACGTGCTTAACTCGGCGAGAAAAGGCGATTTCAGCAATAAAAAATAAAACGCGTGTAAAACATTAAAAAAACGTTGAAAGTGGTAATTTCTTCATGTATAATGATCAGCTCTATTCTCTCAAGCCCCCAACAGCCCTTTTTATTATACCAAATTAACCAGAGTGACGGGAGAGCGACATTTCAGAAAACGTGCTTAACTCGGCGAGAAAAGGCGATTTCGGCAATAAAAATTAAAACGCGTGTAAAACATAAACCAAACGTTTCAGGTGGTCATTTCTTCATGTAGAATGATCAACTCTATACTCTCGAGCCCCCAACAGCCCTTTTTATTATGCCAAATTAACCAGAGTAACGGGCGAGCGACATTTCAGAAAACGTGCTTAACTCGGCGAGAACATGCGATTTCGGCAATAAAAATTAAAACGCGTGTAAAACATAAACCAAACGTTGAAGGTGGTCATTTCTTCATGTATAATGATCAACTCTATACTCTCGAGCCCCCAACAGCCCTTTTTATTATGCCAAATTACCCTGAGTGACGGGAGAGCGACATTTCAGAAAATGTGCTTATCTCGGCGAGAAAAAGCGATTGAGGCAAGAAAAATAAAAACGCGCGTAAAACATAAACCAAACGTTTCAGGTGGTGATTTCTTCATGTAGAATGATCAACTTGGTGCTCTCGAGCCTCCAACAGCACTTTTTTTTAAATGACAAATTAATCAGAGTGACGAGAGCGACATTTCAGAAAACGTGCTTAACTCGGCGAGAAAAGGCGATTTCGGCAATAAAAATTAAAACACGTGTAAAAGATAAACCAAACGTTTCAGGTGGTCATTTCTTCATGTAGAATGATCAACTTGGTACTCTCGAGCCTTCAACAGCCCTTTTTATTATGCCAAATTAACCAGAGTGACGGGAGAGCGACATTTCAGAAAACGTGCTTATCTCGGCGAGAAAAGGCGATTTCGGCAATAAAAATTAAAACGCGTGTAAAACATAAACCAAACGTTTCAGGTGGTCATTTCTTCATGTAGAATGATCAACTCTATACTCTCGAGCCTTCAACAGCACTTTTTATTATGCCAAATTAACCAGAGTGACGGGAGAGCGACATTTCAGAAAACGTGCTTAACTCGGCGAGAAAAGGCGATTTCGGCAATAAAATTAAAACGCGTGTAAAACATAAACCAAACGTTGAAGGTGGTCATTTCTTCATGTATAATGATCAACTCTTTACTCTCGAGCCCCCAACAGCCCTTTTTATTATGCCAAATTAACCTGAGTGACGGGAGAGCGACATTTCAGAAAACGTGCTTATCTCGGCGAGAAAAAGCGATTGAGGCAAGAAAAATAAAAACGCGCGTAAAACATAAACCAAACGTTTCAGGTGGTCATTTCTTCATGTAGAACTTGGTGCTCTCGAGCCTCCAACAGCACTTTATTACAAATTAACCAGAGTGACGGGAGAGCGACATTTCAGAAAACGTGCTTAACTCGGCGAGAAAAAGCGAATTCGGCAATAAAAATTAAAATGCTTGTAAAATATTAAAAAAACGTTGAAAGTGGTCATTTCTTCATGTATAATGATCAACTCTATACTTTCGAGCCCCCAACAGCCCTTTTTATTATGCCAAATTAACCAGAGTGACGGGAGAGCGACATTTCAGAAAACGTGCTTATCTCGGCAAGAAAAAGCGATTAATGCAAGAAAAATAAAAACGCGCGTAAAACATAAACCAAACGTTTCAGGTGGTAATTTCTTCATGTAGAATGATCAACTTGATACTCCCTAGCCCCCAACAGCCCTTTTTGTTATAACAAATTAACTAGAGTGACGGGAGAGCGACATTTCAGAAAACGTGCTTATCTCCGCGAGAAAAAGCGATTTCGGCAATAAAAATTAAAACGCGTGTAAAACATAAACCAAACGTTGAAAGTGGTTATTTCTTCATGTATAATGATCAACTTGATACTCCCTAGCCCCCAACAGCCCTTTTTGTTATAACAAATTAACCAGAGTGACGGGAGAGCGACATTTCAGAAAACGTGCTTATCTCGGCGAGAAAAAGCGATTTCGGCAATAAAAATTAAAACGCGTGTAAAATATAAACCAAACGTTGAAAGTGGTTATTTCTTCATGTATAATGTTCAACTTGATACTCCCTAGCCCCCAACAGCCCTTTTTGTTATAACAAATTAACTAGAGTGACGGGAGAGCGACATTTCAGAAAACGTGAATGTGCTTCAGTGATGGCGTCGTTGATGTGCGTGTCATTTTCTCCTGGTATGTATGTGCAACAGGAGGTCCCAATAATGTGGCACACACCACCTTGCGCTGCAGTCATCAAGTCCAGAACCATCCTGTTTTGTAAGACCATTAGCCTAATAGCCTCAATCTCTCTGTTTTGACCATCATTGACCTGCAGCGAGAGATTCACAAACGATTGGAAACGATAGTTCAGTGTCTCGATGTAGAGTCCTTGTTTTCCAACTCCGATCCAAGGAAAAAGCGCATGAACAACTTTGTCTCCGACGGACCATATTTTATGATCATCTGGCACGTTCGCACCCCAGACAGGGTCATGAGGGTCAAAGGTTGCAACAGCCCTGCGTCGACGTCCAGAAGAGTTGTGTGCTGTCGTCAGCTGATGGTGTTGTATCCTGTAAGTGTGGTCTGTCACCCACACTGGAGCACACACTCCTGTCCAGTTGGCGGGCAGCATCGGATAAACCTTGTGACCACAAAGCCACCAGCCATTCTGTATGAAGTAGGTCCCGTTAGATGGCGCAGCCGTATCGGTGGGAGATCCCTCACCACTTGAAATGGCTCTCTTATCCTGACACTCAGCGGTGATGTCCAAAGCTCCCATCCAGTTTCCTCCTGGAGAGCAGTCGTCGTTGATGCATTTGTGGGTCTCGTTTCCTTGGATGTAACATGTGTAGTTCACTCCAGCTGGTCTCTCTGTGTAGGCCACTTGCGGCAATGTTCGTCCTTTAACAGTCACATTGAGATTTGTCCAGAAAAGCTGATCACAGGTACCGTCTGCAAGTCCAGGGCGGAAAGGGTCGGCATCACTGACTGTGACAGCACGGTGTTGATATCCAATTCCTCCTATGGATGCCATACATTTTGCTTCAGTGACATTCATTGCTCTCGCCTCCAAGTGAACTTGCGTGGAGGAAGGAGGGAGTTTGGACCACACATAGCATCCCTCCTGTGTGTGAGCTCTCACACTGAACTTCACATATCGGTACCAAGCGTTGGTTTCGTATGGGTTTCTGGGGTCCCATGACCAGTCCTCGAAATTCTCATCATGTGACCATCTTCTTCCACGAATGACACTGTCCATTGGTCCATTCAGATGAGCCCACAAACCATAGCACACTCCAACCACAGCGCAGCATAGAATCCACCTGGCATATGGAATTCCGTTGCTACTAGGATGGCAGAGACACCGGGACATCTCCTCGCCTAGCGGAGTGGGGATCGCTGAATTCTTCACCGACGTTGAGACGTTCCACCCTAAACGATGAAACTCCTTTGAAGTCGGCCTTCCCCACCACTCCGAATGAGGGGTCCAGCACTCTCTGCAACTTGCAGTGGCTGAGGTGAATCCAGCTGGGCCGTTCAGCAATCTTTACTGCAGTGGGGGTAGTCAGCAAGACTTGGAATGGTCCCTCCCACCGCGGGCTGGCCCAGTTCTTTCTTTTGATGACCTTGATGTAGACCCAGTCTCCTGGCTTAATGAGGTTGTCAACCTGTGGGGAGAGAAGACCAGGCGGCAGTAAATTTGCATTTAACACATCTTTCATTTTGAGCGTTCTGATCATGTAATCTGCCAAGGTCTGTTCTTCATCTGCTTTTTGCAAATCTGCAGGGAACACAGGTAGTCTATATGGTCTCCCATGTATAATTTCAAAAGGCGTTAGCCCTTCTGAATTGGGGGTGATTCTCATATAGAGTTTCACCAAGTCTAGGCACTCTGGCCAGGCTCTGCCTGTTGATTCCATGCATTTTTTCAACCTGCTTTTGATAGTAGCGTTTGCTCGTTCAACCAGGCCTGCACTGGATGGGTGCCAAGCACAGTGGTTTTTTAACGTTATCCCAAGGTGTACAGCCATGTTTTGTACAACTTGGTTCACAAAGTGTGGACCATTGTCACTGTAAATGATCTGTGGGATGCCATGAACCGGTATGACGGTTTTGCAAATGGCTTTTGCCACTGTTAAGGCATCTGCTCGTTTAGATGGAACTATTTCAACCCATTTGGAAAATGCATCAATCATCACTAGGCAGTATTTGTGAGGTCCACTTTGTGTGAGTTCAATAAAATCCATGTGCATGATTTGGAATGGGTAAGACGGTTTTGGAAAGGAGCCTCTCTTAGGTCTCATGTTTCCTTGTGGATTATGTTTCACACAAACAGGACATGCTTTACAAAAAATTTTTAAGTAAGCATCTAAACCAAAGGTAGTGAATTGTTGATGTATGAAGGACCTCATCCCTCCTGTCGACACATGGCAAGGCCCATGTGTCGCAATTGCCGCTGCCTTAAAAAGTGATTTTGGTAAAACAGGTTTGTCATTGATGCGGTGGATATTATCTGTATCCACAACTGCACCTTTTGTCGTCCACATTCGCTTTTCCACCATTGGAGCATTGCCCTGCATGTCTGTCAGTATAGTTTTATCTATGAGTTGCGTGTCCTCTGAATCTATTAAAAAAATTTCATGGCCATGTTTCCCTGCTGCTGCTTCCTTAGCGATTTTGTCTGCAAATCTGTTTCCATTTGAGACTTCATCTGTGCCTGTGGTGTGAGCAGCACATTTACACACAGCAAGTTTAGCAGGTAAATGGCCTGCAACAAGTCTTTCAACAAGGAGGCATGGGTAATTGGCTTACCGGTTGATGTTGTCATCCCCCTGCGCTCCCATTGTTTTGCAAAACAGAACAGAGTAGAAAACGCATACTGACTGTCTGTGTATACAGTGACTTCCTTATCTCTTGCTAATTGACAAGCTCTTGTCAGTGCAATCAGCTCAGCAGCCTGCGCTGACCGATTGTATGGAAGCTTCTCTGCTTCAATAATCTGGTTTGGCAACTTCACAATTGCATAACCACTTTGATTGTTCCCTTTAGGATCCTTTGAACATGATCCATCCACAAACCACTTTTCCCCTTTATCAAGTGGAGTGTCACTTAAATCTTGTCTAGGTAGCTGTAGATGTTCTGTAGCATCTAAACAATTATGTGGGGTTCCATCCTCTGGCAACGGGATCAATGTTGCTGGATTTAGGACTGTGCACCTTTTTATCATAATATGCGGTTGTGACAGAAGTGTAGCAGTGTAGGATAGGTGTCTGGCGGGTGACAAAAAGTTCATTTTGCTTTGCAGTAGCAACACATCTACAGCATGTGGAACCAGCAAGTCCATTTTGTGGAAAAGGACCACATCTGCGGATAGTGTCACTGCAAGCGCTGCTGCGCATACTGCTTGGACACAGTCTGGTAACGATTGAGCCACTGGATCCAATTTTTTTGAATAAAATGCAATTGGTCTGAGTTTACTGCCATGACTCTGCAGCAACACTGAGGTCATAAAACCATTCCTGCAGTCTACCGTTTGCACAAACGTTTTATTGTAGTCTGGTAAGATAAGGGTTGTAGTTTCCATCAAAGCCTGTTTCAGTACTACAAAAGCATCTTCCGCTACTGGTGTCCATATTATTTTTTCTGTCATTGCCATGGGGACTCCATGCACAATATTCAGCAGTGGTTGCGTCTTTTCTGCATAATGTGGGATCCATGCTCTGCAGTAATTGCAGAGCCCCAAAAATGACATCATTTGTTTTTTTGTCTCAGGTTTTGGTGCATCTGCAAGGATTTGTTTTCTGGTTTTTTGTATCTGTCTTCCAGCACCTGACAACGTGTGACCTAAATAGTTCACTTCCTGTTTGACCCATTGTAGTTTATTTTTGCTTACTTTATTCCCTGCTTTACAGAGATAGTGTAACAAAGCTAAGGAGTCTTCCTTGCAAGCAGCTTCAGTTTCAGAGGCTATCAAGAGATCATCTACATAAACTAGAAGTTGGCTTTTGTTTGAAATTTGAAAATCAGCCAAACATGCCATGATAGCTTGAGTGAAAATAGTTGGACTATCAGCAAATCCCTGCGGCAATCTGGTGTACGTATAACTTTGTCCTTTAAAGGTAAACGCAAACCAAAACTGTGAGTCTGGGTGGATTGGCACTGAGAAAAATGCATTGCTAAGATCAATCACTGTGAAAAACTTCTGGTTTGGTTTCAAAGTGTTCAGAAGTGTGTGCGGGTCAGGCACATTAGGTGCTCTTGTTTGTATTGCCTCATTTACTGCTCGTAAATCTTGTATCATTCGCCAATCAATCTTGTTGGCCTTTTGGACTGGAAAAATAGGAGTGTTGCAAGGAGAATCTGAGCACTTCCTAATAATCCCTCCTGACAAAAGATCATTTATAACAGGGGTAATCCCATTCATTGCCTCCTGTTTTAAAGGATATTGCTTAACTCTTGGACGCCACTCTGATCTTGGTTTGATCTGTACTGGGGCAGTGATTGTTAAGGTTACTTCTGTGTCACTGAGAAAACTTTCAATATATTCATCTTGTGGATCAGTGAGAATATTCATGGTGACATGTAATTGATTACAAGACATTTCTGATTCAGGTCGTGACAATTGCTTTCGGGCTTCACTCAGTAAACTGTTTGGTAGCTTGGGATTCTGTTCAACAGAGATGTCATACGAACAGCAAATTTGTTCACCTGCTTGTGCAGCGTATAAATCAACATCTCTCACTCTACATGCTCGCATGCCACCCTTTACTGGAATTATTGCAATTCCCAATCTAGTCATCAGATCTCGACCCAGCAGGTTTATGGGGCATTTTGGGGATAGGACAATCGAGACTGAAGCCATGTTACCAGTTTCATCATCCCTTACTTCAACTGGGTTGGAGATACTCTCCTTGTGTACCTGCCCATCAGCAGATTTCACCCAAATAGTATTTTGGGAGGCCTTTAGATTAGGGACTTTAGTTTTTATTACGGTTTTACAAGCCCCGGTATCACACAAAAACTCTACATCACTTCCGCCAACGTTTAAGGTAACATGTGGTTTTTCTTTTAATGTACTCAAAATGTCCCATGCTGTATGGACATCTACTATTTCTTCCTCTGTAGGAGCACCAAAGGTCAAAGGGGAGGAATCTAGTCATGCTGAGAATTTGGCTTTACCCCTGCCCCTTCCTCCACCCTTTGATTGGTCTTGTTTTGCATAACGACACACTCTCGCAAAGTGTCCTCGTTTCCCACAGTTCCAACAGTTGTCAGAATCTGATGGGGGTTTTGAATTGTATGGTGGCCTACGACCCTGTTGACCTCTTCCTCTGCCCCGTTGGGAGCCTCGGAAGAAGACTGTTTTATATTCATCTAGGTCCTCATCATCATCGTCGAGATGAAATACATCAGAACTTTTGCCTTTTTTGATCACTTTTTCAGCATGTCTGGCCCACTGCATGGTTGTTGTAACGCTAGCAGTGTCCACTTCCACCATGTGTTTCCTCACCCAATTGCCAATTTCAGGACGGAAACCAGTGAGGAGTGCATTTTTAAACTGTTGCTGATAAGCACTCTCAGCTGCATCATTAAATGGGATGCCACTATGCACCCTAAATTCTTTTTCAAATCTCAAGCGAAAATCATCAGTATCTTCCCCAGGCTTCTGTTTTATTCCTGCTAAATGACCATAATTCGCTCGTCTTTGAAATATATTTTGCACTCTTTGCACAAGATCATTCCATTGTGCTGCATACTCCCCTCTCAACTGATTTCCCTCAACAGGATAGGGGAAAGGTCCTTGGTTATTTCTACCTGTATAATTTCCTCTAACCTTGGCCCAGTCTTTTCCCAAAGAAGACATTGCAGCTTCTCCTGCCTCATGCCCATTCAGTCTATAGGAATGTATGATTCCAGCCATGTCTTCTGCCCATTTATCTGGGTCTTCTGCAACAGGGGTAACGCCTTCAACTGCTTTTCTTGCCTCTTCCAAAGTCCATGGCCGAAAAACATATGTATGTAGAGGGTAGCCTTCCCCTACAATAGGGTTTGGCACCTGTATCATTGGGCACACATCAACATTGTCTAAAGTTTGAGAAAATCTAGCAGCATTGGTCATAGTTCTTGTTTGCACAGGACTTCTAATTACGTGACCCTGACCTTTTTTGCTATTGTATGGGGGAGGGTGTAGGTCTGTTAAACTTGGATACAAGTTTTGCACAGGAGCGGAAAGCTCTTCTTGCTCCTCTGCTTGAGCTGCGGCTGAGACAGCGCGCCTGGGCACTGTAGCCTCATTGTCTTCCGGCCTGACAAACATACTTGCGGCCTCATCACTTTTCACCTTTATATTTTTAGTCTTTTGAATTTGTTCTCTTCTCTCTTGTGAAGCTTTCAACCACACTCTAGCACATTGCAATTCTCCTTCTTTTCTTTCCTTTCTCAGTTCTTTTGTCTTCCTAGCCACACTCTCCTCCAAAGCATCAACCACTATTTTCCACACTTCAACTTTAAACTTCCCTTCTACTCCATACTTTTTCTTCCACTTTGGCATGTATTGCATACAATTAAGAAATCTACTCGCCATGTACTTCTCATCTCCTTCAAGAGCTAGAGATTTACCGTTTTTATTTCCCATCTTAACTTGGTTTTTCAGGATTTATATAAAATAAAAATTCTTTCTTTGAGGATCCTCAATGCAGGTTTAAATTGACCGTTCAACAACAATTGCCTCTTAGTCAAATTATCCTACCAGTCACACACTCAACCACACAACTTAGCGCTTTTTAACTTTTAGGCCTATCCCGGATGGGTATAAAAACCCTTCCAAACAGCTGGGAAAAAACGGACAAAAAAGAATCTACGCCCTTCTCCAATTAAGAAAAAGAAGCTCTGTCTCTTTTAACCCGTTCCCTCCACTGGGTCTTGGACCCAAGCTATTCTATGGCTAGGAAAAACGTACAAAGTTGAATCTACACCCTTCTTTGAATCACAAAAAAGAAGCTCTGTGTTCCTTAGCACGTTCCTTCCACTGGGACTCCAACCCAAGCCAGATCCTGTAGCTTGGAAGAACAGACAAAGAAGAATCTACGCACCTCTTCAATGAATGAAAAGGAAGCTCTGTTTTCCCTAGTCTGTTCCTTCCACTGGGACTTAAACCCAAGCCAGATCAGCTTGGAAGAACAGACAAAGAAGAATCTACGCACCTCTTCAATGAATGAAAAGGAAGCTCTGTTTTCCTTAGTCTGTTCCTTCCACTGGGACTTAAACCCAAGCTATATACCGTGCACTTCACACAATTTTAGGGCTTTAACTTACTTGTCCCCTGGTTCGTTGCACTGCCGGATCCCGTCAATCCGCCGCTGTCAGACGAAGGCAGACCTAAGATGCTGGCCCAGCGAAGAATTCACTCCCCAGGACTTTCTTAACCAGGTCCACCTAATAGACGCTGGCCCGTCGACGGAAAGCAGCACGTCGTCCTCAGTCGGTCAGCAACGGGTATGTGGGATCCGGGTCACGGCACCAAAATGTTAGGGATGTTCTAACCCTAACTTATTTTGCAAGAACCACAGAGAGACAATATGCCTTTTGAACACTTGCAAGTGGAGAATCTGTTCGGTACTGTAGATACAGCAATGTCCGAACAAAGTCTGCCGTTGAAGTCATGCAAGAGAGTCTTTATTGAGAGAAGAAGGGTGGGGGTGAGAGTCAGCCAAGGTGGGGGTGACATTTGACATGTGTAGTGGGCACCTCAGCAAATGATTAACCACTTGGGAGGGTCCCAGTTTATCGCTCCACGAGGCCGTGGACATAAATTCTAGTGGAGCAAAACAAGGACGCCTCCACACCACTTGGAGAGCTTCAACAACTGAACGGTTCAACTGTTCAGAATCACGGGAAGGTAAAAGGTTCAAACAAAGTTCATCATTCTAGTCTACATCCCAACATAATCATACGATCAAGATAGTTTATAAACCCTAACAGACTGGGGTGGTGGTTCCCCTCTTTAAGAAGGGGGACCGGAGGGTGTGTTCCAATTACAGGGGAATCACACTCCTCAGCCTCCCTGGTAAGGTCTATTCAGGGGTGCTGGAGAGGAGGATCCGTCGGGAGGTCGAACCTCGGATTCAGGAGGAGCAGTGTGGCTTTCGTCCTGGCCGTGGAACAGTGGACCAGCTCTACACCCTCGGCAGGATCCTCGAGGGTGCATGGGAGTTCGCCCAACCAGTCCACATGTGTTTTGTGGACTTGGAGAAGGCGTTCGACCGTGTCCCTCGGGAGGTTCTCTGGGAGGTGCTTCGGGAGTACGGGGTGCCGAGCCAACTGATAAGGGCGGTTCGGTCCCTGTATCACCGATGCCAGAGTTTGGTCCGCATTTCCGGCAGTAAGTCGGATTCGTTCCCAGTGAGGGTTGGACTCCGCCAAGGCTGCCCTTTGTCACCGATTCTGTTCATAATTTTTATGGACAGAATTTCTAGGCGCAGCCGAGGCGTTGAGGGGGTCCGGTTTGGGGACCTCAGCATCGCGTCTCTGCTTTTTGCAGATGACGTGGTGCTGTTGGCTTCTTCAGTCCATGATCTCCAGCTCTCACTGGAGCGGTTCGCAGCCGAGTGTGAAGCGGTCGGGATGAGGGTCAGCACCTCCAAATCCGAGTCCATGGTCCTCGGTCGGAAAAGGGTGGAATGCCCTCTCCGGATCGGGGATGAGATCCTGCCCCGAGTGGAGGAGTTCAAGTATCTTGGGGTCTTGTTCACGAGTGAGGGCAGGATGGAGCGCGAAATCGACAGGCGGATCGGTGCAGCGTCGGCAGTAATGCGGACTCTGTACCGGTCCGTCGTGGTGAAGAGAGCGCTGAGTCAAAAGGCAAAGCTCTCGATTTACCGGTCGATCTACGCTCCTGCCCTCACCTATGGTCACGAGCTATGGGTCGTGACCGAAAGAACAAGATCCAGGATACAAGCGGCTGAAATGAGTTTCCTCCGCAGGGTGTCCGGGCTCTCCCTTAGAGATAGGGTGAGAAGCTCGGTCATCCGGGAGAGACTCGGAGTAGAGCCGCTGCTCCTCCACGTTGAGAGGAGCCAGATGAGGTGGCTCGGGCATCTCATCAGGATGCCTCCTGGACGCCTCCCTTGGGAGGTGTTCCGGGCATGTCCCACCGGTAGGAGACCCCGGGGTCGACCCAGGACGCGCTGGAGAGACTACGTCTCTCAGCTGGCCTGGGAACGCCTTGGGATCCCCCGGGATGAGCTGGAGGAAGTGGCTGGGGAGAGGAAGGTCTGGGAGTCCCTCCTAAAGCTGCTGCCCCCGCGACCCGACCCCGGATAAGCGGAAGAAGATGAAGATGAAGATGAAGTGCTTATCTCGGCGAGAAAAAGCGATTTCGGCAATAAAAATTAAAACGCGTGTAAAACATAAACCAAACGTTAAAAGTGGTTATTTCTTCATGTATAATGATCAACTTGATACTCCCTAGCCCCCAACAGCCCTTTTTGTTATAACAAATTAACTAGAGTGACGGGAGAGCGACATTTCAGAAAACGTGCTTATCTCGGCGAGAAAAAGCGATTTCGGCAATAAAAATTAAAACGCGCGTAAAAATAAACCAAACGCTGAAAGTGGTTATTTCTTCATGTATAATGATCAACTTGATACTCCCTAGCCTCCAACAGCCCTTTTTATTATAACAAATTAACCAGAGTGACGGGAGAGCGACATTTCAGAAAACGTGCTTATCTCGGCGAGAAAAAGCGATTTCGGCAATAAAAATTAAAACGCGCGTAAAACATAAACCAAACGTTGAAAGTGGTTATTTCTTCATGTATAATGATCAACTTGATACTCCCTAGCCTCCAACAGCCCTTTTTGTTATAACAAATTAACTAGAGTGACGGGAGAGCGACATTTCAGAAAACGTGCTTATCTCGGCGAGAAAAAGTGATTTCGGCAATAAAAATTAAAACGCGTGTAAAACATAAACCAAACGTTGAAAGTGGTTATTTTTTCATGTATAATGATCAACTTGATACTTCCTAGCCCCCAACAGCCCTTTTTGTTATAACAAATTAACAAGAGTTACGGGAGAGCGACATTTCAGAAAACGTGCTTATCTCGGCGAGAAAAAGCGATTTCGGCAATAAAAATTAAAACGCGTGTAAAACATAAACCAAACGTTGAAAGTGGTTATTTCTTCATGTATAATGATCAACTTGATACTCCCTAGCCTCCAACAGCCCTTTTTATTATAACAAATTAACCAGAGTGACGGGAGAGCGACATTTCAGAAAACGTGCTTATCTCAGCGAGAAAATGCGATTGAGGCAAGAAAAATAAAAACGCGTGTAAAACATAAACCAAACGTTGAAAGTGGTTATTTATTCATGTAGAATGATCAACTCTATACTCTCGAGCCCCCAACAGCCCTTTTTATTATGCCAAATTAACCAGAGTGACGGGAGAGCGACATTTCAGAAAACGTGCTTAACTCGGCGAGAAAAGGCGATTTCGGCAATACAAATAAAAACGCGTGTAAAACATAAACCAAACGTTGAAGGTGGTCATTTCTTCATGTAGAATGATCAACTTGGTACTCTCGAGCCTTCAACAGCAATGTTCATTATGCCAAATTAACCAGAGTGACGGGAGAGCGACATTTCAGAAAACGTGCTTAACTCGGCGAGAAAATGCGATTGAGGCAAGAAAAACTAAAACGCGTGTAAACATAAACCAAACGTTTCAGGTGGTCATTTTGTCATGTATAATGATAAACTTGATACTCTCGAGCCCCCAACAGCCCTTTTTATTATGCCAAATTAACCAGAGTGACGGGAGAGCGACATTTCAGAAAACGTGCTTATCTCGGCGAGAAAAGGCGATTTCGGCAATAAAAATTAAAACACGTGTAAAACATAAACCAAACGTTTCAGGTGGTCAATTCTTCATGTAGAATGATCAACTTGGTACTCTCGAGCCTTCAACAGCACTTTTTATTATGCCAAATTAACCAGAGTGACGGGAGAGCGACATTTCAGAAAACGTGCTTAACTCGGCGAGAAAATGCGATTTCGGTAATAAAAATTAAAACGCGTGTAAAACGTTAAAAAAACGTTAAAGGTGGTTATTTCTTCATGTATAATGATCAACTTGATACTCCCGAGCCACCAACAGCCCTTTTTATTATACGAAATTAACCAGAGTGACGGGAGAGCGACATTTCAGAAAACGTGCTTAACTCGGCGAGAAAAGGCGATTTCGGCAATACAAATAAAAACGCGTGTAAAACATAAACCAAACGTTGAAGGTGGTCATTTCTTCATGCATAATGATCAACTCTATACTCTCGAGCCCCCAACAGCCCTTTTTTTTTTATAACAAATTAACTAGAGTGACGGGAGAGCGACATTTCAGAAAACGTGCTTATCTGGGCGAGAAAATGCGATTGAGGCAAGAAAAATAAAAACGCGTGTAAAACATAAACCAAACGTTGAAATTGGTTATTTCTTCATGTATAATGATCAACTCTATACTCCCTAGCCCCCAACAGCACTTTTTTTTTATAACACATTAACCAGAGTGACGGGAGAGCGACATTTCAGAAAACGTGCTTATCTCGGCGAGAAAAAGCCATTTCGGCAATAAAATTTAAAACGCGTGTAAAACATAAACCAAACGATGAAATTGGTTATTTCTTCATGTATAATGATCAACTCGATACTCCCTAGCCCCCAACAGCCTTTTTTTTCATAACACTTTAACCAGAGTGACGGGAGAGCGGCATTTCAGAAAACGTGCTTATCTCGGCGAGAAAAAGCGATTTCGGCAATAAAATTTAAAACGCGTGTAAAACATAAACCAAACGATGAAATTGGTTATTTCTTCATGTATAATGATCAACTCGATACTCCCTAGACCCCAACAGCCTTTTTTTTCATAACACTTTAACCAGAGTGACGGGAGAGCGGTATTTCAGAAAACGTGCTTATCTCGGCGAGAAAAAGCGATTTCGGCAATAAAAGTTAAAACGCGTGTAAAACATAAACCAAACGATGAAATTGGTTATTTCTTCATGTATAATGATCAACTCGATACTCCCTAGCCCCCAACAGCCTTTTTTTTCATAACACTTTAACCAGAGTGACGGGAGAGCGGCATTTCAGAAAACGTGCTTATCTCGGCGAGAAAAAGCGATTTCGGCAATAAAATTTAAAACGCGTGTAAAACATAAACCAAACGATGAAATTGGTTATTTCTTCATGTATAATGATCAACTCGATACTCCCTAGCCCCCAACAGCCTTTTTTTTCATAACACTTTAACCAGAGTGACGGGAGAGCGGCATTTCAGAAAACGTGCTTATCTCGGCGAGAAAAAGCGATTTCGGCAATAAAATTTAAAACGCGTGTAAAACATAAACCAAACGATGAAATTGGTTATTTCTTCATGTATAATGATCAACTCGATACTCCCTAGCCCCCAACAGCCTTTTTTTTCATAACACTTTAACCAGAGTGACGGGAGAGCGGCATTTCAGAAAACGTGCTTATCTCGGCGAGAAAAAGCGATTTCGGCAATAAAATTTAAAACGCGTGTAAAACATAAACCAAACGATGAAATTGGTTATTTCTTCATGTATAATGATCAACTCGATACTCCCTAGCCCCCAACAGACTTTTTTTTCACAACACTTTAACCAGAGTGACGGGAGAGCGGCATTTCAGAAAACGTGCTTATCTCGGCGAGAAAAAGCGATTTCGGCAATAAAATTTAAAACGCGTGTAAAACATAAACCAAACGATGAAATTGGTTATTTCTTCATGTATAATGATCAACTCGATACTCCCTAGCCCCCAACAGCCTTTTTTTTCATAACACTTTAACCAGAGTGACGGGAGAGCGGCATTTCAGAAAACGTGCTTATCTCGGCGAGAAAAAGCGATTTCGGCAATAAAATTTAAAACGCGTGTAAAACATAAACCAAACGATGAAATTGGTTATTTCTTCATGTATAATGATCAACTCGATACTCCCTAGCCCCCAACAGCCTTTTTTTCATAACACTTTAACCAGAGTGACGGGAGAGCGGCATTTCAGAAAACGTGCTTATCTCGGCGAGAAAAAGCGATTTCGGCAATAAAATTTAAAACGCGTGTAAAACATAAACCAAACGATGAAATTGGTTATTTCTTCATGTATAATGATCAACTCGATACTCCCTAGCCCCCAACAGCCTTTTTTTTCATAACACTTTAACCAGAGTGACGGGAGAGCGGCATTTCAGAAAACGTGCTTATCTCGGCGAGAAAAAGCGATTTCGGCAATAAAATTTAAAACGCGTGTAAAACATAAACCAAACGATGAAATTGGTTATTTCTTCATGTATAATGATCAACTCGATACTCCCTAGCCCCCAACAGCCTTTTTTTTCATAACACTTTAACCAGAGTGACGGGAGAGCGGCATTTCAGAAAACGTGCTTATCTCGGCGAAAAAAAGCGATTTCGGCAATAAAATTTAAAACACGTGTAAAACATAAACCAAACGATGAAATTGGTTATTTCTTCATGTATAATGATCAACTCGATACTCCCTAGCCCCCAACAGCCTTTTTTTTCATAACACTTAACCAGAGTGACGGGAGAGCGGCATTTCAGAAAACGTGCTTATCTCGGCGAGAAAAAGCGATTTCGGCAATAAAATTTAAAACGCGTGTAAAACATAAACCAAACGATGAAATTGGTTATTTCTTCATGTATAATGATCAACTCGATACTCCCTAGCCCCCAACAGCCTTTTTTTTCATAACACTTTAACCAGAGTGACGGGAGAGCGGCATTTCAGAAAACGTGCTTATCTCGGCGAGAAAAAGCGATTTCGGCAATAAAATTTAAAACGCGTGTAAAACATAAACCAAACGATGAAATTGGTTATTTCTTCATGTATAATGATCAACTCGATACTCCCTAGCCCCCAACAGCCTTTTTTTTCATAACACTTTAACCAGAGTGACGGGAGAGCGGCATTTCAGAAAACGTGCTTATCTCGGCGAGAAAAAGCGATTTCGGCAATAAAATTTAAAACGCGTGTAAAACATAAACCAAACGATGAAATTGGTTATTTCTTCATGTATAATGATCAACTCGATACTCCCTAGCCCCCAACAGCCTTTTTTTTCATAACACTTTAACCAGAGTGACGGGAGAGCGGCATTTCAGAAAACGTGCTTATCTCGGCGAGAAAAAGCGATTTCGGCAATAAAATTTAAAACGCGTGTAAAACATAAACCAAACGATGAAATTGGTTATTTCTTCATGTATAATGATCAACTCGATACTCCCTAGCCCCCAACAGCCTTTTTTTTCATAACACTTTAACCAGAGTGACGGGAGAGCGGCATTTCAGAAAACGTGCTTATCTCGGCGAGAAAAAGCGATTTCGGCAATAAAATTTAAAACGCGTGTAAAACATAAACCAAACGATGAAATTGGTTATTTCTTCATGTATAATGATCAACTCGATACTCCCTAGCCCCCAACAGCCTTTTTTTTCATAACACTTTAACCAGAGTGACGGGAGAGCGGCATTTCAGAAAACGTGCTTATCTCGGCGAGAAAAAGCGATTTCGGCAATAAAATTTAAAACGCGTGTAAAACATAAACCAAACGATGAAATTGGTTATTTCTTCATGTATAATGATCAACTCGATACTCCCTAGCCCCCAACAGCCTTTTTTTTCATAACACTTTAACCAGAGTGACGGGAGAGCGGCATTTCAGAAAACGTGCTTATCTCGGCGAGAAAAAGCGATTTCGGCAATAAAATTTAAAACGCGTGTAAAACATAAACCAAACGATGAAATTGGTTATTTCTTCATGTATAATGATCAACTCGATACTCCCTAGCCCCGAACAGCCTTTTTTTTCATAACACTTTAACCAGAGTGACGGGAGAGCGGCATTTCAGAAAACGTGCTTATCTCGGCGAGAAAAAGCGATTTCGGCAATAAAATTTAAAACGCGTGTAAAACATAAACCAAACGATGAAATTGGTTATTTCTTCATGTATACTGATCAACTCGATACTCCCTAGCCCCCAACAGCCTTTTTTTTCATAACACTTTAACCAGAGTGACGGGAGAGCGGCATTTCAGAAAACGTGCTTATCTCGGCGAGAAAAAGCGATTTCGGCAATAAAATTTAAAACGCGTGTAAAACATAAACCAAACGATGAAATTGGTTATTTCTTCATGTATAATGATCAACTCGATACTCCCTAGCCCCCAACAGCCTTTTTTTTCATAACACTTTAACCAGAGTGACGGGAGAGCGGCATTTCAGAAAACGTGCTTATCTCGGCGAGAAAAAGCGATTTCGGCAATAAAATTTAAAACGCGTGTAAAACATAAACCAAACGATGAAATTGGTTATTTCTTCATGTATAATGATCAACTCGATACTCCCTAGCCCCCAACAGCCTTTTTTTTCATAACACTTTAACCAGAGTGACGGGAGAGCGGCATTTCAGAAAACGTGCTTATCTCGGCGAGAAAAAGCGATTTCGGCAATAAAATTTAAAACGCGTGTAAAACATAAACCAAACGATGAAATTGGTTATTTCTTCATGTATAATGATCAACTCGATACTCCCTAGCCCCCAACAGCCTTTTTTTTCATAACACTTTAACCAGAGTGACGGGAGAGCGGCATTTCAGAAAACGTGCTTATCTCGGCGAGAAAAAGCGATTAAGGCAATAAAATTTAAAACGCGTGTAAAACATAAACCAAACGATGAAATTGGTTATTTCTTCATGTATAATGATCAACTCGATACTCCCTAGCCCCCAACAGCCTTTTTTTCATAACACTTTAACCAGAGTGACGGGAGAGCGGCATTTCAGAAAACGTGCTTATCTCGGCGAGAAAAAGCGATTTCGGCAATAAAATTTAAAACGCGTGTAAAACATAAACCAAACGATGAAATTGGTTATTTCTTTATGTATAATGATCAACTCGATACTCCCTAGCCCCCAACAGCCTTTTTTTTCATAACACTTTAACCAGAGTGACGGGAGAGCGGCATTTCAGAAAACGTGTTATCTCGGCGAGAAAAAGCGATTTCGGCAATAAAATTTAAAACGCGTGTAAAACATAAACCAAACGATGAAATTGGTTATTTCTTCATGTATAATGATCAACTCGATACTCCCTAGCCCCCAACAGCCTTTTTTTTCATAACACTTTAACCAGAGTGACGGGAGAGCGGCATTTCAGAAAACGTGCTTATCTCGGCGAGAAAAAGCGATTAAGGCAATAAAATTTAAAACGCGTGTAAAACATAAACCAAACGATGAAATTGGTTATTTCTTCATGTATAATGATCAACTCGATACTCCCTAGCCCCCAACAGCCTTTTTTTTCATAACACTTTAACCAGAGTGACGGGAGAGCGGCATTTCAGAAAACGTGCTTATCTTGGCGAGAAAAAGCGATTTCGGCAATAAAATTTAAAACGCGTGTAAAACATAAACCAAACGATGAAATTGGTTATTTCTTCATGTATAATGATCAACTCGATACACCCTAGCCCCCAACAGCCTTTTTTTTCATAACACTTTAACCAGAGTGACGGGAGAGCGGCATTTCAGAAAACGTGCTTATCTCGGCGAGAAAAAGCGATTTCGGCAATAAAATTTAAAACGCGTGTAAAACATAAACCAAACGATGAAATTGGTTATTTCTTCATGTATAATGATCAACTCGATACTCCCTATCCCCCAACAGCCTTTTTTTTCATAACACTTTAACCAGAGTGACGGGAGAGCGGCATTTCAGAAAACGTGCTATCTCGGCGAGAAAAAGCGATTTCGGCAATAAAATTTAAAACGCGTGTAAAACATAAACCAAACGATGAAATTGGTTATTTCTTCATGTATAATGATCAACTCGATACTCCCTAGCCCCCAACAGCCTTTTTTTTCATAACACTTTAACCAGAGTGACGGGAGAGCGGCATTTCAGAAAACGTGCTTATCTCGGCGAGAAAAAGCGATTAAGGCAATAAAATTTAAAACGCGTGTAAAACATAAACCAAACGATGAAATTGGTTATTTCTTCATGTATAACGATCAACTCGATACTCCCTAGCCCCCAACAGCCTTTTTTTTCATAACACTTTAACCAGAGTGACGGGAGAGCGGCATTTCAGAAAACGTGCTTATCTCGGCGAGAAAAAGCGATTTCGGCAATAAAATTTAAAACGCGTGTAAAACATAAACCAAACGATGAAATTGGTTATTTCTTCATGTATAATGATCAACTCGATACTCCCTAGCCCCCAACAGCCTTTTTTTTCATAACACTTTAACCAGAGTGACGGGAGAGCGGCATTTCAGAAAACGTGTTATCTCGGCGTGAAAAAGCGATTTCGGCAATAAAATTTAAAACGCGTGTAAAACATAAACCAAACGATGAAATTGGTTATTTCTTTATGTATAATGATCAACTCGATACTCCCTAGCCCCCAACAGCCTTTTTTTTCATAACACTTTAACCAGAGTGACGGGAGAGCGGCATTTCAGAAAACGTGCTTATCTCGGCGAGAAAAAGCGATTAAGGCAATAAAATTTAAAACGCGTGTAAAACATAAACCAAACGATGAAATTGGTTATTTCTTCATGTATAATGATCAACTCGATACTCCCTAGCCCCCAACAGCCTTTTTTTTTCATAACACTTTAACCAGAGTGACGGGAGAGCGGCATTTCAGAAAACGTGCTTATCTCGGCGAGAAAAAGCGATTAAGGCAATAAAATTTAAAACGCTTGTAAAACATAAACCAAACGATGAAATTGGTTATTTCTTTATGTATAATGATCAACTCGATACTCCCTAGCCCCCAACAGCCTTTTTTTTCATAACACTTTAACCAGAGTGACGGGAGAGCGGCATTTCAGAAAACGTGCTTATCTTGGCGAGAAAAAGCGATTTCGGCAATAAAATTTAAAACGCGTGTAAAACATAAACCAAACGATGAAATTGGTTATTTCTTCATGTATAATGATCAACTCGATACACCCTAGCCCCCAACAGCCTTTTTTTTCATAACACTTAACCAGAGTGACGGGAGAGCGGCATTTCAGAAAACGTGCTTATCTCGGCGAGAAAAAGCGATTTCGGCAATAAAATTTAAAACGCGTGTAAAACATAAACCAAACGATGAAATTGGTTATTTCTTCATGTATAATGATCAACTCGATACTCCCTAGCCCCCAACAGCCTTTTTTTTCATAACACTTTAACCAGAGTGACGGGAGAGCGGCATTTCAGAAAACGTGCTATCTCGGCGAGAAAAAGCGATTTCGGCAATAAAATTTAAAACGCGTGTAAAACATAAACCAAACGATGAAATTGGTTATTTCTTCATGTATAAAGATCAACTCGATACTCCCTAGCCCCCAACAGCCTTTTTTTTCATAACACTTTAACCAGAGTGACGGGAGAGCGGCATTTCAGAAAACGTGCTTATCTCGGCGAGAAAAAGCGATTTCGGCAATAAAATTTAAAACGCGTGTAAAACATAAACCAAACGATGAAATTGGTTATTTCTTCATGTATAATGATCAACTCGATACTCCCTAGCCCCCAACAGCCTTCTTTTTCATAACACTTTAACCAGAGTGACGGGAGAGCGGCATTTCAGAAAACGTGCTTATCTCGGCGAGAAAAAGCGATTTCGGCAATAAAATTTAAAACGCGTGTAAAACATAAACCAAACGATGAAATTGGTTATTTCTTCATGTATAATGATCAACTCGATACTCCCTAGCCCCCAACAGCCTTTTTTTTCATAACACTTTAACCAGAGTGACGGGAGAGCGGCATTTCAGAAAACGTGCTTATCTCGGCGAGAAAAAGCGATTTCGGCAATAAAATTTAAAACGCGTGTAAAACATAAACCAAACGATGAAATTGGTTATTTCTTCATGTATAATGATCAACTCGATACTCCCTAGCCCCCAACAGCCTTTTTTTTCATAACACTTTAACCAGAGTGACGGGAGAGCGGCATTTCAGAAAACGTGCTTATCTCGGCGTAAAAAAGCGATTTCGGCAATAAAATTTAAAACACGTGTAAAACATAAACCAAACGATGAAATTGGTTATTTCTTCATGTATAATGATCAACTCGATACTCCCTAGCCCCCAACAGCCTTTTTTTTCATAACACTTAACCAGAGTGACGGGAGAGCGGCATTTCAGAAAACGTGCTTATCTCGGCGAGAAAAAGCGATTTCGGCAATAAAATTTAAAACGCGTGTAAAACATAAACCAAACGATGAAATTGGTTATTTCTTCATGTATAATGATCAACTCGATACTCCCTAGCCCCCAACAGCCTTTTTTTTCATAACACTTTAACCAGAGTGACGGGAGAGCGGCATTTCAGAAAACGTGCTTATCTCGGCGAGAAAAAGCGATTTCGGCAATACAATTTAAAACGCGTGTAAAACATAAACCAAACGATGAAATTGGTTATTTCTTCATGTATAATGATCAACTCGATACTCCCTAGCCCCCAACAGCCTTTTTTTTCATAACACTTTAACCAGAGTGACGGGAGAGCGGCATTTCAGAAAACGTGCTTATCTCGGCGAGAAAAAGCGATTTCGGCAATAAAATTTAAAACGCGTGTAAAACATAAACCAAACGATGAAATTGGTTATTTCTTCATGTATAATGATCAACTCGATACACCCTAGCCCCCAACAGCCTTTTTTTTCATAACACTTTAACCAGAGTGACGGGAGAGCGGCATTTCAGAAAACGTGCTTATCTCGGCGAGAAAAAGCGATTTCGGCAATAAAATTTAAAACGCGTGTAAAACATAAACCAAACGATGAAATTGGTTATTTCTTCATGTATAATGATCAACTCGATACTCCCTAGCCCCCAACAGCCTTTTTTTTCATAACACTTTAACCAGAGTGACGGGAGAGCGGCATTTCAGAAAACGTGCTTATCTCGGCGAGAAAAAGCGATTTCGGCAATAAAATTTAAAACGCGTGTAAAACATAAACCAAACGATGAAATTGGTTATTTCTTCATGTATAATGATCAACTCGATACTCCCTAGCCCCCAACAGCCTTTTTTTTCATAACACTTTAACCAGAGTGACGGGAGAGCGGCATTTCAGAAAACGTGCTTATCTCGGCGAGAAAAAGCGATTTCGGCAATAAAATTTAAAACGCGTGTTAAACATAAACCAAACGATGAAATTGGTTATTTCTTCATGTATAATGATCAACTCGATACTCCCTAGTCCCCAACAGCCTTTTTTTTCATAACACTTTAACCAGAGTGACGGGAGAGCGGCATTTCAGAAAACGTGCTTATCTCGGCGAGAAAAAGCGATTTCGGCAATAAAATTTAAAACGCGTGTAAAACATAAACCAAACGATGAAATTGGTTATTTCTTCATGTATAATGATCAACTCGATACTCCCTAGCCCCCAACAGCCTTTTTTTTCATAACACTTTAACCAGAGTGACGGGAGAGCGGCATTTCAGAAAACGTGCTTATCTCGGCGAGAAAAAGCGATTTCGGCAATAAAATTTAAAACGCGTGTAAAACATAAACCAAACGATGAAATTGGTTATTTCTTCATGTATAATGATCAACTCGATACTCCCTAGCCCCCAACAGCCTTTTTTTTCATAACACTTTAACCAGAGTGACGGGAGAGCGGCATTTCAGAAAACGTGCTTATCTCGGCGAGAAAAAGCGATTTCGGCAATAAAATTTAAAACGCGTGTAAAACATAAACCAAACGATGAAATTGGTTATTTCTTCATGTATAATGATCAACTCGATACTCCCTAGCCCCCAACAGCCTTTTTTTTCATAACACTTTAACCAGAGTGACGGGAGAGCGGCATTTCAGAAAACGTGCTTATCTCGGCGAGAAAAAGCGATTTCGGCAATAAAATTTAAAACGCGTGTAAAACATAAACCAAACGATGAAATTGGTTATTTCTTCATGTATAATGATCAACTCGATACTCCCTAGCCCCCAACAGCCTTTTTTTTCATAACACTTTAACCAGAGTGACGGGAGAGCGGCATTTCAGAAAACGTGCTTATCTCGGCGAGAAAAAGCGATTTCGGCAATAAAATTTAAAACGCGTGTAAAACATAAACCAAACGATGAAATTGGTTATTTCTTCATGTATAATGATCAACTCGATACTCCCTAGCCCCCAACAGCCTTTTTTTTCATAACACTTTAACCAGAGTGACGGGAGAGCGGCATTTCAGAAAACGTGCTTATCTCGGCGAGAAAAAGCGATTTCGGCAATAAAATGTAAAACGCGTGTAAAATATAAACCAAACGATGAAATTGGTTATTTCTTCATGTATAATGATCAACTCGATACTCCCTAGCCCCCAACAGCCTTTTTTTTCATAACACTTTAACCAGAGTGACGGGAGAGCGGCATTTCAGAAAACGTGCTTATCTCGGCGAGAAAAAGCGATTTCGGCAATAAAATTTTAAACGCGTGTAAAACATAAACCAAACGATGAAATTGGTTATTTCTTCATGTATAATGATCAACTCGAGTCGAGCTCCAGGGAGAGAGGCTGAATTTTCGCTTTTTGAGGCCGACCGACGAACCGGCGCGGGGCGGACTCAAAAGCCCGCCGAGCCGTAGGCACTTAGAAAAGTTTCGCCTTTGGCTATGAGCTCCAGGGGGAGAGGCTGGTTTTGTGTTATTTCAGGCCGGCTGGAGAACCGGCGCGGGTCAGACGCACAATCCCCGCAGAGCCGTGGGCACTTAGAAAATTTTCGCCAAGTTGGCTCTGAGCGCCTGGTACCTAATATGGAAGTATAGAGGCCGACTTTCGGGCAAGATCACGACGCGTTAGGCTTCCAGGACCCCGGCTAAGCAATTTTACCGGGCCGCCCGGTTCTTTTTTTGAACCAGCCCGGTTCTTTTTACACTTCCAGCTGGAGCTCACGAGCGGCTTTTTGGACAAGATGACGCCGGGTTAGGCTTCCAGAGCCCCGGCTAAGCAATTTTAACGGGCCGCCCGGTTCTTTTTTTTAACCAGCCCGGTTCTTTTTACACTTCCAGCTGGAGCTCAGCAGCGGCTTTTTGGACAAGATCACGCCGTGTTAGGCTTCCAGAGCCCCGGCTAAGCAATTTTACCGGGTCGCCCGGTTCTTTTTTTAACCAGCCCGGTTCTTTTTACACTTCCAGCTGGAGCTCAGCAGCGGCTTTTTGCAAAGTATCACGCCGGGTTAGGCTTCCAGGACCCCGGCTAGGCAATTTTACCGGGCCGCCCGGTTCTTTTTTTTAACCAGCCCGGTTCTTTTTACACTTCCAGCTGGAGCTCAGCAGCGGCTTTTTGGACAAGATCACGCCGTGTTAGGCTTCCAGAGCCCCGGCTAAGCAATTTTACCGGGTCGCCCGGTTCTTTTTTTTAACCAGCCCGGTTCTTTTTACACTTCCAGCTGGAGCTCAGCAGCGGCTTTTTGGACAAGATCACGCCGTGTTAGGCTTCCAGAGCCCCGGCTAAGCAATTTTACCGGGTCGCCCGGTTCTTTTTTTAACCAGCCCGGTTCTTTTTACACATCCAGCTGGAGCTCAGCAGCGTGTAAAACATAAACCAAACGATGAAATTGGTTATTTCTTCATGTTAAATGATCAACTCGATACTCCCTAGCCCCCAACAGCCTTTTTTTTCATAACACTTTAACCAGAGTGACGGGAGAGCGGCATTTCAGAAAACGTGCTTATCTCGGCGAGAAAAAGTGATTTCGGCAATAAAATTTAAAACGCGTGTATAACATAAACCAAACGATGAAATTGGTAATTTCTTCATGTATAATGATCAACTCGATACTCCCTAGCCCCCAACAGCCTTTTTTTTCATAACACTTTAACCAGAGTGACGGGAGAGCGGCATTTCAGAAAACGTGCTTATCTCGGCGAGAAAAAGCGATTTCGGCAATAAAATTTAAAACGCGTGTAAAACATAAACCAAACGATGAAATTGGTTATTTCTTCATGTATAATGATCAACTCGATACTCCCTAGCCCCCAACAGCCTTTTTTTTCACAACACTTTAACCAGAGTGACGGGAGAGCGGCATTTCAGAAAACGTGCTTATCTCGGCGAGAAAAAGCGATTTCGGCAATAAAATTTAAAACGCGTGTAAAACATAAACCAAACGATGAAATTGGTTATTTCTTCATGTATAATGATCAACTCGAGTCGAGCTCCAGGGAGAGAGGCTGAATTTTCGCTTTTTGAGGCCGACCGACGAACCGGCGCGGGGCGGACTCAAAAGCCCGCCGAGCCGTAGGCACTTAGAAAAGTTTCGCCTTTGGCTATGAGCTCCAGGGGGAGAGGCTGGTTTTGTGTTATTTCAGGCCGGCTGGAGAACCGGCGCGGGTCAGACGCACAATCCCCGCAGAGCCGTGGGCACTTAGAAAATTTTCGCCAAGTTGGCTCTGAGCGCCTGGTACCTAATATGGAAGTATAGAGGCCGACTTTCGGGCAAGATCACGCCGCGTTAGGCTTCCAGGACCCCGGCTAAGCAATTTTACCGGGCCGCCCGGTTCTTTTTTTGAACCAGCCCGGTTCTTTTTACAATTCCAGCTGGAGCTCACGAGCGGCTTTTTGGACAAGATGACGCCGGGTTAGGCTTCCAGAGCCCCGGCTAAGCAATTTTAACGGGCCGCCCGGTTCTTTTTTTTAACCAGCCCGGTTCTTTTTACACTTCCAGCTGGAGCTCAGCAGCGGCTTTTTGGACAAGATCACGCCGTGTTAGGCTTCCAGAGCCCCGGCTAAGCAATTTTACCGGGTCGCCCGGTTCTTTTTTTAACCAGCCCGGTTCTTTTTACACTTCCACCTGGAGCTCAGCAGCGGCTTTTTGCAAAGTATCACGCCGGGTTAGGCTTCCAGGACCCCGGCTAGGCAATTTTACCGGGCCGCCCGGTTCTTTTTTTTAACCAGCCCGGTTCTTTTTACACTTCCAGCTGGAGCTCAGCAGCGGCTTTTTGGACAAGATCACGCCGTGTTAGGCTTCCAGAGCCCCGGCTAAGCAATTTTACCGGGTCGCCCGGTTCTTTTTTTTAACCAGCCCGGTTCTTTTTACACTTCCAGCTGGAGCTCAGCAGCGGCTTTTTGGACAAGATCACGCCGTGTTAGGCTTCCAGAGCCCCGGCTAAGCAATTTTACCGGGTCGCCCGGTTCTTTTTTTAACCAGCCCGGTTCTTTTTACACATCCAGCTGGAGCTCAGCAGCGTGTAAAACATAAACCAAACGATGAAATTGGTTATTTCTTCATGTTAAATGATCAACTCGATACTCCCTAGCCCCCAACAGCCTTTTTTTTCATAACACTTTAACCAGAGTGACGGGAGAGCGGCATTTCAGAAAACGTGCTTATCTCGGCGAGAAAAAGTGATTTCGGCAATAAAATTTAAAACGCGTGTATAACATAAACCAAACGATGAAATTGGTAATTTCTTCATGTATAATGATCAACTCGATACTCCCTAGCCCCCAACAGCCTTTTTTTTCATAACACTTTAACCAGAGTGACGGGAGAGCGGCATTTCAGAAAACGTGCTTATCTCGGCGAGAAAAAGCGATTTCGGCAATAAAATTTAAAACGCGTGTAAAACATAAACCAAACGATGAAATTGGTTATTTCTTCATGTATAATGATCAACTCGATACTCCCTAGCCCCCAACAGCCTTTTTTTTCACAACACTTTAACCAGAGTGACGGGAGAGCGGCATTTCAGAAAACGTGCTTATCTCGGCGAGAAAAAGCGATTTCGGCAATAAAATTTAAAACGCGTGTAAAACATAAACCAAACGATGAAATTGGTTATTTCTTCATGTATAATGATCAACTCGATACTCCCTAGCCCCCAACAGCCTTTTTTTTCATAACACTTTAACCAGAGTGACGGGAGAGTGGCATTTCAGAAAACGTGCTTATCTCGGCGAGAAAAAGCGATTTCGGCAATAAAATTTAAAACGCGTGTAAAACATAAACCAAACGATGAAATTGGTTATTTCTTCATGTATAATGATCAACTCGATACTCCCTAGCCCCCAACAGCCTTTTTTTTCATAACACTTCAACCAGAGTGACGGGAGAGCGGCATTTCAGAAAACGTGCTTATCTCGGCGAGAAAAAGCGATTTCGGCAATAAAATTTAAAACGCGTGTAAAACATAAACCAAACGATGAAATTGGTTATTTCTTCATGTATAATGATCAACTCGATACTCCCTAGCCCCCAACAGCCTTTTTTTTCATAACACTTTAACCAGAGTGACGGGAGAGCGGCATTTCAGAAAACGTGCTTATCTCGGCGAGAAAAAGCGATTTTGGCAATAAAATTTAAAACACGTGTAAAACATAAACCAAACGATGAAATTGGTTATTTCTTCATGTATAATGATAAACTCGATACTCCATAGCCCCCAACAGCCTTTTTTTTCATAACACTTTAACCAGAGTGACGGGAGAGCGGCATTTCAGAAAACGTGCTTATCTCGGCGAGAAAAAGCGATTTCGGCAATAAAATTTAAAACGCGTGTAAAACATAAACCAAACGATGAAATTGGTTATTTCTTCATGTATAATGATCAACTCGATACTCCCTAGCCCCCAACAGCCTTTTTTTTCATAACACTTTAACCAGAGTGACGGGAGAGCGGCATTTCAGAAAACGTGCTTATCTCGGCGAGAAAAAGCGATTTCGGCAATAAAATTTAAAACGCGTGTAAAACATAAACCAAACGATGAAATTGGTTATTTCTTCATGTATAATGATCAACTCGATACTCCCTAGCCCCCAACAGCCTTTTTTTTCATAACACTTTAACCAGAGTGACGGGAGAGCGGCATTTCAGAAAACGTGCTTATCTCGGCGAGAAAAAGCGATTTCGGCAATAAAATTTAAAACGCGTGTAAAACATAAACCAAACGATGAAATTGGTTATTTCTTCATGTATAATGATCAACTCGATACTCCCTAGCCCCCAACAGCCTTTTTTTTCATAACACTTTAACCAGAGTGACGGGAGAGCGGCATTTCAGAAAACGTGCTTATCTCGGCGAGAAAAAGCGATTTCGGCAATAAAATTTAAAACGCGTGTAAAACATAAACCAAACGATGAAATTGGTTATTTCTTCATGTATAATGATCAACTCGATACTCCCTAGCCCCCAACAGCCTTTTTTTTCATAACACTTTAACCAGAGTGACGGGAGAGCGGCATTTCAGAAAACGTGCTTATCTCGGCGAGAAAAAGCGATTTCGGCAATAAAATTTAAAACGCGTGTAAAACATAAACCAAACGATGAAATTGGTTATTTCTTCATGTATAATGATCAACTCGATACTCCCTAGCCCCCAACAGCCTTTTTTTTCATAACACTTTAACCAGAGTGACGGGAGAGCGGCATTTCAGAAAACGTGCTTATCTCGGCGAGAAAAAGCGATTTCGGCAATAAAATTTAAAACGCGTGTAAAACATAAACCAAACGATGAAATTGGTTATTTCTTCATGTATAATGATCAACTCGATACTCCCTAGCCCCCAACAGCCTTTTTTTTCATAACACTTTAACCAGAGTGACGGGAGAGCGGCATTTCAGAAAACGTGCTTATCTCGGCGAGAAAAAGCGATTTCGGCAATAAAATTTAAAACGCGTGTAAAACATAAACCAAACGATGAAATTGGTTATTTCTTCATGTATAATGATCAACTCGATACTCCCTAGCCCCCAACAGCCTTTTTTTTCATAACACTTTAACCAGAGTGACGGGAAAGCGGCATTTCAGAAAACGTGCTTATCTCGGCGAGAAAAAGCGATTTCGGCAATAAAATTTAAAACGCGTGTAAAACATAAACCAAACGATGAAATTGGTTATTTCTTCATGTATAATGATCAACTCGATACTCCCTAGCCCCCAACAGCCTTTTTTTTCATAACACTTTAACCAGAGTGACGGGAGAGCGGCATTTCAGAAAACGTGCTTATCTCGGCGAGAAAAAGCGATTTCGGCAATAAAATTTAAAACGCGTGTAAAACATAAACCAAACGATGAAATTGGTTATTTCTTCATGTATAATGATCAACTCGATACTCCCTAGCCCCCAACAGCCTTTTTTTTCATAACACTTTAACCAGAGTGACGGGAGAGCGGCATTTCAGAAAATGTGCTTATCTCGGCGAGAAAAAGCGATTTCGGCAATAAAATTTAAAACGCGTGTAAAACATAAACCAAACGATGAAATTGGTTATTTCTTCATGTATAATGATCAACTCGATACTCCCTAGCCCCCAACAGCCTTTTTTTTCATAACACTTTAACCAGAGTGACGGGAGAGCGGCATTTCAGAAAACGTGCTTATCTCGGCGAGAAAAAGCGATTTCGGCAATAAAATTTAAAACGCGTGTAAAACATAAACCAAACGATGAAATTGGTTATTTCTTCATGTATAATGATCAACTCGATACTCCCTAGCCCCCAACAGCCTTTTTTTTCATAACACTTTAACCAGAGTGACGGGAGAGCGG
Source organism: Syngnathus leptorhynchus (assembly GCF_054491065.1). NCBI lineage: Eukaryota > Metazoa > Chordata > Actinopteri > Syngnathiformes > Syngnathidae > Syngnathus > Syngnathus leptorhynchus. The sequence continues at coordinate 21,251 of NC_141205.1, read as the reverse complement.
CATTTCAGAAAACGTGCTTATCTCGGCGAGAAAAAGCGATTTCGGCAATAAAATTTAAAACGCGTGTAAAACATAAACCAAACGATGAAATTGGTTATTTCTTCATGTATAATGATCAACTCGATACTCCCTAGCCCCCAACAGCCTTTTTTTCCATAACACTTTAACCAGAGTGACGGGAGAGCGGCATTTCAGAAAACGTGCTTATCTCGGCGAGAAAAAGCGATTTCGGCAATAAAATTTAAAACGCGTGTAAAACATAAACCAAACGATGAAATTGGTTATTTCTTCATGTATAATGATCAACTCGATACTCCCTAGCCCCCAACAGCCTTTTTTTTCATAACACTTTAACCAGAGTGACGGGAGAGCGGCATTTCAGAAAACGTGCTTATCTCGGCGAGAAAAAGCGATTTCGGCAATAAAATTTAAAACGCGTGTAAAACATAAACCAAACGATGAAATTGGTTATTTCTTCATGTATAATGATCAACTCGATACTCCCTAGCCCCCAACAGCCTTTTTTTTCATAACACTTTAACCAGAGTGACGGGAAAGCAGCATTTCAGAAAACGTGCTTATCTCGGCGAGAAAAAGCGATTTCGGCAATAAAATTTAAAACCCGTGTAAAACATAAACCAAACGATGAAATTGGTTATTTCTTCATGTATAATAATCAACTCGATACTCCCTAGCCCCCAACAGCCTTTTTTTCATAACACTTTACCCAGAGTGACGGGAGAGCGGCATTTCAGAAAACGTGCTTATCTCGGCGAGAAAAAGCGATTTCGGCAATAAAATTTAAAACGCGTGTAAAACATAAACCAAACGATGAAATTGGTTATTTCTTCATGTATAATGATCAACTCGATACTCCTTAGCCCCCAACAGCCTTTTTTTTTTTATAAAACTTTAACCAGAGTGACGGGAGAGCGGCATTTCAGAAAACGTGCTTATCTCGGCGAGAAAAAGCGATTTCGGCAATAAAATTTAAAACGCGTGTAAAACATAAACCAAACGATGAAATTGGTTATTTCTTCATGTATAATGATCAACTCGATACTCCCTAGCCCCCAACAGCCTTTTTTTTCATAACACTTTAACCAGAGTGACGGGAGAGCGGCATTTCAGAAAACGTGCATATCTCGGCGAGAAAAAGCGATTTCGGCAATAAAATTTAAAACGCGTGTAAAACATAAACCAAACGATGAAATTGGTTATTTCTTCATGTATAATGATCAACTCGATACTCCCTAGCCCCCAACAGCCTTTTTTTTCATAACACTTTAACCAGAGTGACGGGAGAGCGGCATTTCAGAAAACGTGCTTATCTCGGCGAGAAAAAGCGATTTCGGCAATAAAATTTAAAACGCGTGTAAAACATAAACCAAACGATGAAATTGGTTATTTCTTCATGTATAATGATCAACTCGATACTCTCTAGCCCCCAACAGCCTTTTTTTTCATAACACTTTAACCAGAGTGACGGGAGAGCGGCATTTCAGAAAACGTGCTTATCTCGGCGAGAAAAAGCGATTTCGGCAATAAAATTTAAAACGCGTGTAAAACATAAACCAAACGATGAAATTGGTTATTTCTTCATGTATAATGATCAACTCGATACTCCCTAGCCCCCAACAGCCTTTTTTTTCATAACACTTTAACCAGAGTGACGGGAGAGCGGCATTTCAGAAAACGTGCTTATCTCGGCGAGAAAAAGCGATTTCGGCAATAAAATTTAAAACGCGTGTAAAACATAAACCAAACGATGAAATTGGTTATTTCTTCATGTATAATGATCAACTCGATACTCCCTAGCCCCCAACAGCCTTTTTTTTCATAACATTTTAACCAGAGTGACGGGAGAGCGGCATTTCAGAAAACGTGCTTATCTCGGCGAGAAAAAGCGATTTCGGCAATAAAATTTAAAACGCGTGTAAAACATAAACCAAACGATGTAATTGGTTATTTCTTCATGTATAATGATCAACTCGATACTCCCTAGCCCCCAACAGCCTTTTTTTTCATAACACTTTAACCAGAGTGACGGGAGAGCGGCATTTCAGAAAACGTGCTTATCTCGGCGAGAAAAAGCGATTTCGGCAATAAAATTTAAAACGCGTGTAAAACATAAACCAAACGATGAAATTGGTTATTTCTTCATGTATAATGATCAACTCGATACTCCTTAGCCCCCAACAGCCTTTTTTTTTATAACACTTTAACCAGAGTGACGGGAGAGCGGCATTTCAGAAAACGTGCTTATCTCGGCGAGAAAAAGCGATTTCGGCAATAAAATTTAAAACGCGTGTAAAACATAAACCAAACGATGAAATTGGATATTTTTTCATGTATAATGATCAACTCGATACTCCCTAGCCCCCAACAGCCTTTTTTTTTCATAACACTTTAACCAGAGTGACGGGAGAGCGGTATTTCAGAAAACGTGCTTATCTCGGCGAGAAAAAGCGATTTCGGCAATAAAATTTAAAACGCGTGTAAAACATAAACCAAACGATGAAATTGGTTATTTCTTCATGTATAATGATCAACTCGATACTCCCTAGCCCCCAACAGCCTTTTTTTTTCATAACACTTTAACCAGAGTGACGGGAGAGGGGCATTTCAGAAAACGTGCTTATCTCGGCGAGAAAAAGCGATTTCGGCAATAAAATTTAAAACGCGTGTAAAACATAAACCAAACGATGAAATTGGTTATTTCTTCATGTATAATGATCAACTCGATACTCCCTAGCCCCCAACAGCCTTTTTTTTCATAACACTTTAACCAGAGTGACGGGAGAGCGGCATTTCAGAAAACGTGCTTATCTCGGCGAGAAAAAGCGATTTCGGCAATAAAATTTAAAACGCGTGTAAAACATAAACCAAACGATGAAATTGGTTATTTCTTCATGTATAATGATCAACTCGATACTCCCTAGCCCCCAACAGCCTTTTTTTTCATAACACTTTAACCAGAGTGACGGGAGAGCGGCATTTCAGAAAACGTGCTTATCTCGGCGAGAAAAAGCGATTTCGGCAATAAAATTTAAAACGCGTGTAAAACATAAACCAAACGATGAAATTGGTTATTTCTTCATGTATAATGATCAACTCGATACTCCCTAGCCCCCAACAGCCTTTTTTTTCATAACACTTTAACCAGAGTGACAGGAGAGCGGCATTTCAGAAAACGTGCTTATCTCGGCGAGAAAAAGCGATTTCGGCAATAAAATTTAAAACGCGTGTAAAACATAAACCAAACGATGAAATTGGTAATTTCTTCATGTATAATGATCAATTCGATACTCCCTAGCCCCCAACAGCCTTTTTTTTCATAACACTTTAACCAGAGTGACGGGAGAGCGGCATTTCAGAAAACGTGCTTATCTCGGCGAGAAAAAGCGATTTCGGCAATAAAATTTAAAACGCGTGTAAAACATAAACCAAACGATGAAATTGGTTATTTCTTCATGTATAATGATCAACTCGAGTCGAGCTCCAGGGAGAGAGGCTGATTTTTCGCTTTTTGAGGCCGACCGACGAACCGGCGCGGGGCGGACTCAAAAGCCCGCAGAGCCGTAGGCACTTAGAAAAGTTTCGCCTTTGGCTGTGAGCTCCAGGGGGAGAGGCTGGTTTTGTGTTATTTCAGGCCGGCTGGAGAACCGGCGCGGGTCGGACGCACAATCCCCGCAGAGCCGTGGGCACTTAGAAATTTTTCGCCAAGTTGGCACTGAGCGCCTGGTACCTAATATGGAAGTATAGAGGCCGACTTTCGGGCAAGATCACGCCGCGTTAGGCTTCCAGGACCCCGGCTAAGCAATTTTACCGGGCCGCCCGGTTCTTTTTTTGAACCAGCCCGGTTCTTTTTACACTTCCAGCTGGAGCTCAGCAGCGGCTTTTTGCGCAAGATCACGCCGGGTTAGGCTTCCAGGACCTCGGCTAAGCAATTCTACCGGGCCGCCCGGTTCTTTTTTTGAACCAGCCCGGTTCTTTTTACACTTCCAGCTGGAGCTCACGAGCGGCTTTTTGGACAAGAACACGCCGTGTTAGGCTTCCAGAGCCCCGGCTAAGCAATTTTACCGGGTCGCCTGGTTCTTTTTTTAAATCAGCCCGGTTCTTTTTACACTTCCAGCTGGAGCTCAGCAGCGGCTTTTTGGACAATATCACGCCGGGTTAGGCTTCCAGGACCCCGGCTAAGCAATTTTACCGGGCCGCCCGGTTCTTTTTTTTAACCAGCCCAGTTCTTTTTACACTTCCAGCTGGAGCTCACGAGCGGCTTTTTGGACAATATCACGCCTGGTTAGGCTTCCAGAGCCCCGGCTAAGCAATTTTAAAGGCCTGCCCGGTTCTTTTTTTTAACCAGCCCGGTTCTTTTTACACTTCCAGCTGGAGCTCAGCAGCGGCTTTTTGGACAAGATAACGCCGTGTTAGGCTTCCAGAGCCCCGGCTAAGCAATTTTACCGGGTCGCCCGGTTCTTTTTTTAACCAGCCCGGTTCTTTTTTTAACCAGCCCGGTTCTTTTTACACTTCCAGCTGGAGCTCAGCAGCGGCTTTTTGCACAGTACCACGCCGGGTTAGGCTTCCAGGACCCCGGCTAAGCAATTTTACCGGGCCGCCCGGTTATTTTTTTTAACCAGCCCGGTTCTTTTTACACTTCCAGCTGGAGCTCAGCAGCGGCTTTTTGGACAAGATCACGCCGTGTTAGGCTTCCAGAGCCCCGGCTAAGCAATTTTACCGGGTCGCCCGGTTCTTTTTTTTAACCAGCCCGGTTCTTTTTACACTTCCAGCTGGAGCTCAGCAGCGGCTTTTTGGACAAGATCACGCCGTGTTAGGCTTCCAGAGCCCCGGCTAAGCAATTTTACCGGGTCGCCCGGTTCTTTTTTTAACCAGCCCGGTTCTTTTTACACATCCAGCTGGAGCTCAGCAGCGTGTAAAACATAAACCAAACGATGAAATTGGTTATTTCTTCATGTATAATGATCAACTCGATACTCCCTAGCCCCCAACAGCCTTTTTTTTCATAACACTTTAACCAGAGTGACGGGAGAGCGGCATTTCAGAAAACGTGCTTATCTCGGCGAGAAAAAGCGATTTCGGCAATAAAATTTAAAACGCGTGTAAAACATAAACCAAACGATGAAATTGGTTATTTCTTCATGTATAATGATCAACTCGATACTCCCTAGCCCCCAACAGCCTTTTTTTTCATAACACTTTAACCAGAGTGACGGGAGAGCGGCATTTCAGAAAACGTGCTTATCTCGGCGAGAAAAAGCGATTTCGGCAATAAAATTTAAAACGCGTGTAAAACATAAACCAAACGATGAAATTGGTTATTTCTTCATGTATAATGATCAACTCGATACTCCCTAGCCCCCAACAGCCTTTTTTTTCACAACACTTTAACCAGAGTGACGGGAGAGCGGCATTTCAGAAAACGTGCTTATCTCGGCGAGAAAAAGCGATTTCGGCAATAAAATTTAAAACGCGTGTAAAACATAAACCAAACGATGAAATTGGTTATTTCTTCATGTATAATGATCAACTCGATACTCCCTAGCCCCCAACAGCCTTTTTTTTCATAACACTTTAACCAGAGTGACGGGAGAGCGGCATTTCAGAAAACGTGCTTATCTCGGCGAGAAAAAGCGATTTCGGCAATAAAATTTAAAACGCGTGTAAAACATAAACCAAACGATGAAATTGGTTATTTCTTCAGGTATAATGATCAACTCGATACTCCCTAGCCCCCAACAGCCTTTTTTTTCATAACACTTTAACCAGAGTGACGGGAGAGCGGCATTTCAGAAAACGTGCTTATCTCGGCGAGAAAAAGCGATTTCGGCAATAAAATTTAAAACGCGTGTAAAACATAAACCAAACGATGAAATTGGTTATTTCTTCATGTATAATGATCAACTCGATACTCCCTAGCCCCCAACAGCCTTTTTTTTCATAACACTTTAACCAGAGTGACGGGAAAGCAGCATTTCAGAAAACGTGCTTATCTCGGCGAGAAAAAGCGATTTCGGCAATAAAATTTAAAACGCGTGTACAACATAAACCAAACGATGAAATTGGTTATTTCTTCATGTATAATAATCAACTCGATACTCCCTAGCCCCCAACAGCCTTTTTTTTCATAACACTTTAACCAGAGTGACGGGAGAGCGGCATTTCAGAAAACGTGCTTATCTCGGCGAGAAAAAGCGATTTCGGCAATAAAATTTAAAACGCGTGTAAAACATAAACCAAACGATAAAATTGGTTATTTCTTCATGTATAATGATCAACTCGATACTCTCTAGCCCCCAACAGCCTTTTTTTTCATAACACTTTAACCAGAGTGACGGGAGAGCGGCATTTCAGAAAACGTGCTTATCTCGGCGAGAAAAAGCGATTTCGGCAATAAAATTTAAAACGCGTGTAAAACATAAACCAAACGATGAAATTGGTTATTTCTTCATGTATAATGATCAACTCGATACTCCCTAGCCCCCAACAGCCTTTTTTTTCATAACACTTTAACCAGAGTGACGGGAGAGCGGCATTTCAGAAAACGTGCTTATCTCGGCGAGAAAAAGCTATTTCGGCAATAAAATTTAAAACGCGTGTAAAACATAAACCAAACGATGAAATTGGTTATTTCTTCATGTATAATGATCAACTCGATACTCCCTAGCCCCCAACAGCCTTTTTTTTCATAACACTTTAACCAGAGTGACGTGAGAGCGGCATTTCAGAAAACGTGCTTATCTCGGCGAGAAAAAGCGATTTCGGCAATAAAATTTAAAACGCGTGTAAAACATAAACCAAACGATGAAATTGGTTATTTCTTTATGTATAATGATCAACTCGATACTCCCTAGCCCCCAACAGCCTTTTTTTTCATAACACTTTAACCAGAGTGACGGGAGAGCGGCATTTCAGAAAACGTGCTTATCTCGGCGAGAAAAAGCGATTTCGGCAATAAAATTTAAAACGCGTGTAAAACATAAACCAAACGATGAAATTGGTTATTTCTTCATGTATAATGATCAACTCGATACTCCCTAGCCCCCAACAGCCTTTTTTTTCATAACACTTTAACCAGAGTGACGGGAGAGCGGCATTTCAGAAAACGTGCTTATCTCGGTGAGAAAAAGCGATTTCGGCAATAAAATTTAAAACGCGTGTAAAACATAAACCAAACGATGAAATTGGTTATTTTTTCATGTATAATGATCAACTCGATACTCCCTAGCCCCCAACAGCCTTTTTTTTCATAACACTTTAACCAGAGTGACGGGAGAGCGGCATTTCAGAAAACGTGCTTATCTCGGCGAGAAAAAGCGATTTCGGCAATAAAATTTAAAACGCGTGTAAAACATAAACCAAACGATGAAATTGGTTATTTCTTCATGTATAATGATCAACTCGATACTCCCTAGCCCCCAACAGCCTTTTTTTTCATAACACTTTAACCAGAGTGACGGGAGAGCGGCATTTCAGAAAACGTGCTTATCTCGGCGAGAAAAAGCGATTTCGGCAATAAAATTTAAAACGCGTGTAAAACATAAACCAAACGATGAAATTGGTTATTTCTTCATGTATAATGATCAACTCGATACGCCCTAGCCCCCAACAGCCTTTTTTTTCATAACACTTTAACCAGAGTGACGGGAGAGCGGCATTTCAGAAAACGTGCTTATCTCGGCGAGAAAAAGCGATTTCGGCAATAAAATTTAAAACGCGTGTAAAACATAAACCAAACGATGAAATTGGTTATTTCTTCATGTATAATGATCAACTCGATACTCCCTAGCCCCCAACAGCCTTTTTTTTCATAACACTTTAACCAGAGTGACGGGAGAGCGGCATTTCAGAAAACGTGCTTATCTCGGCGAGAAAAAGCGATTTCGGCAATAAAATTTAAAACGCGTGTAAAACATAAACCAAACGATGAAATTGGTTATTTCTTCATGTATAATGATCAACTCGATACTCCCTAGCCCCCAACAGCCTTTTTTTTCATAACACTTTAACCAGAGTGACGGGAGAGCGGCATTTCAGAAAACGTGCTTATCTCGGCGAGAAAAAGCGATTTCGGCAATAAAATTTAAAACGCGTGTAAAACATAAACCAAACGATGAAATTGGTTATTTCTTCATGTATAATGATCAACTCGATACTCCCTAGCCCCCAACAGCCTTTTTTTTCATAACACTTTAACCAGAGTGACGGGAGAGCGGCATTTCAGAAAACGTGCTTATCTCGGCGAGAAAAAGCAGATTTCGGCAATAAAATTTAAAACGCGTGTAAAACATAAACCAAACGATGAAATTGGTTATTTCTTCATGTATAATGATCAACTCGATACTCCCTAGCCCCCAACAGCCTTTTTTTTCATAACACTTTAACCAGAGTGACGGGAGAGCGGCATTTCAGAAAACGTGCTTATCTCGGCGAGAAAAAGCGATTTCGGCAATAAAATTTAAAACGCGTGTAAAACATAAACCAAACGATGAAATTGGTTATTTCTTCATGTATAATGATCAACTCGATACTCCCTAGCCCCCAACAGCCTTTTTTTTCATAACACTTTAACCAGAGTGACGGGAGAGCGGCATTTCAGAAAACGTGCTTATCTCGGCGAGAAAAAGCGATTTCGGCAATAAAATTTAAAACGCGTGTAAAACATAAACCAAACGATGAAATTGGTTATTTCTTCATGTATAATGATCAACTCGATACTCCCTAGCCCCCAACAGCCTTTTTTTTCATAACACTTTAACCAGAGTGACGGGAGAGCGGCATTTCAGAAAACGTGCTTATCTCGGCGAGAAAAAGCGATTTCGGCAATAAAATTTAAAACGCGTGTAAAACATAAACCAAACGATGAAATTGGTTATTTCTTCATGTATAATGATCAACTCGATACTCCCTAGCCCCCAACAGCCTTTTTTTTCATAACACTTTAACCAGAGTGACGGGAGAGCGGCATTTCAGAAAACGTGCTTATCTCGGCGAGAAAAAGCGATTTCGGCAATAAAATTTAAAACGCGTGTAAAACATAAACCAAACGATGAAATTGGTTATTTCTTCATGTATAATGATCAACTCGATACTCCCTAGCCCCCAACAGCCTTTTTTTTCATAACACTTTAACCAGAGTGACGGGAGAGCGGCATTTCAGAAAACGTGCTTATCTCGGCGAGAAAAAGCGATTTCGGCAATAAAATTTAAAACGCGTGTAAAACATAAACCAAACGATGAAATTGGTTATTTCTTCATGTATAATGATCAACTCGATACTCCCTAGCCCCCAACAGCCTTTTTTTTCATAACACTTTAACCAGAGTGACGGGAGAGCGGCATTTCAGAAAACGTGCTTATCTCGGCGAGAAAAAGCGATTTCGGCAATAAAATTTAAAACGCGTGTAAAACATAAACCAAACGATGAAATTGGTTATTTCTTCATGTATAATGATCAACTCGATACTCCCTAGCCCCCAACAGCCTTTTTTTTCATAACACTTTAACCAGAGTGACGGGAGAGCGGCATTTCAGAAAACGTGCTTATCTCGGCGAGAAAAAGCGATTTCGGCAATAAAATTTAAAACGCGTGTAAAACATAAACCAAACGATGAAATTGGTTATTTCTTCATGTATAATGATCAACTCGATACTCCCTAGCCCCCAACAGCCTTTTTTTTCATAACACTTTAACCAGAGTGACGGGAGAGCGGCATTTCAGAAAACGTGCTTATCTCGGCGAGAAAAAGCGATTTCGGCAATAAAATTTAAAACGCGTGTAAAACATAAACCAAACGATGAAATTGGTTATTTCTTCATGTATAATGATCAACTCGATACTCCCTAGCCCCCAACAGCCTTTTTTTTCATAACACTTTAACCAGAGTGACGGGAGAGCGGCATTTCAGAAAACGTGCTTATCTCGGCGAGAAAAAGCGATTTCGGCAATAAAATTTAAAACGCGTGTAAAACATAAACCAAACGATGAAATTGGTTATTTCTTCATGTATAATGATCAACTCGATACTCCCTAGCCCCCAACAGCCTTTTTTTTCATAACACTTTAACCAGAGTGACGGGAGAGCGGCATTTCAGAAAACGTGCTTATCTCGGCGAGAAAAAGCGATTTCGGCAATAAAATTTAAAACGCGTGTAAAACATAAACCAAACGATGAAATTGGTTATTTCTTCATGTATAATGATCAACTCGATACTCCCTAGCCCCCAACAGCCTTTTTTTTCATAACACTTTAACCAGAGTGACGGGAGAGCGGCATTTCAGAAAACGTGCTTATCTCGGCGAGAAAAAGCGATTTCGGCAATAAAATTTAAAACGCGTGTAAAACATAAACCAAACGATGAAATTGGTTATTTCTTCATGTATAATGATCAACTCGATACTCCCTAGCCCCCAACAGCCTTTTTTTTCATAACACTTTAACCAGAGTGACGGGAGAGCGGCATTTCAGAAAACGTGCTTATCTCGGCGAGAAAAAGCGATTTCGGCAATAAAATTTAAAACGCGTGTAAAACATAAACCAAACGATGAAATTGGTTATTTCTTCATGTATAATGATCAACTCGATACTCCCTAGCCCCCAACAGCCTTTTTTTTCATAACACTTTAACCAGAGTGACGGGAGAGCGGCATTTCAGAAAACGTGCTTATCTCGGCGAGAAAAAGCGATTTCGGCAATAAAATTTAAAACGCGTGTAAAACATAAACCAAACGATGAAATTGGTTATTTCTTCATGTATAATGATCAACTCGATACTCCCTAGCCCCCAACAGCCTTTTTTTTCATAACACTTTAACCAGAGTGACGGGAGAGCGGCATTTCAGAAAACGTGCTTATCTCGGCGAGAAAAAGCGATTTCGGCAATAAAATTTAAAACGCGTGTAAAACATAAACCAAACGATGAAATTGGTTATTTCTTCATGTATAATGATCAACTCGATACTCCCTAGCCCCCAACAGCCTTTTTTTTCATAACACTTTAACCAGAGTGACGGGAGAGCGGCATTTCAGAAAACGTGCTTATCTCGGCGAGAAAAAGCGATTTCGGCAATAAAATTTAAAACGCGTGTAAAACATAAACCAAACGATGAAATTGGTTATTTCTTCATGTATAATGATCAACTCGATACTCCCTAGCCCCCAACAGCCTTTTTTTTCATAACACTTTAACCAGAGTGACGGGAGAGCGGCATTTCAGAAAACGTGCTTATCTCGGCGAGAAAAAGCGATTTCGGCAATAAAATTTAAAACGCGTGTAAAACATAAACCAAACGATGAAATTGGTTATTTCTTCATGTATAATGATCAACTCGATACTCCCTAGCCCCCAACAGCCTTTTTTTTCATAACACTTTAACCAGAGTGACGGGAGAGCGGCATTTCAGAAAACGTGCTTATCTCGGCGAGAAAAAGCGATTTCGGCAATAAAATTTAAAACGCGTGTAAAACATAAACCAAACGATGAAATTGGTTATTTCTTCATGTATAATGATCAACTCGATACTCCCTAGCCCCCAACAGCCTTTTTTTTCATAACACTTTAACCAGAGTGACGGGAGAGCGGCATTTCAGAAAACGTGCTTATCTCGGCGAGAAAAAGCGATTTCGGCAATAAAATTTAAAACGCGTGTAAAACATAAACCAAACGATGAAATTGGTTATTTCTTCATGTATAATGATCAACTCGATACTCCCTAGCCCCCAACAGCCTTTTTTTTCATAACACTTTAACCAGAGTGACGGGAGAGCGGCATTTCAGAAAACGTGCTTATCTCGGCGAGAAAAAGCGATTTCGGCAATAAAATTTAAAACGCGTGTAAAACATAAACCAAACGATGAAATTGGTTATTTCTTCATGTATAATGATCAACTCGATACTCCCTAGCCCCCAACAGCCTTTTTTTTCATAACACTTTAACCAGAGTGACGGGAGAGCGGCATTTCAGAAAACGTGCTTATCTCGGCGAGAAAAAGCGATTTCGGCAATAAAATTTAAAACGCGTGTAAAACATAAACCAAACGATGAAATTGGTTATTTCTTCATGTATAATGATCAACTCGATACTCCCTAGCCCCCAACAGCCTTTTTTTTCATAACACTTTAACCAGAGTGACGGGAGAGCGGCATTTCAGAAAACGTGCTTATCTCGGCGAGAAAAAGCGATTTCGGCAATAAAATTTAAAACGCGTGTAAAACATAAACCAAACGATGAAATTGGTTATTTCTTCATGTATAATGATCAACTCGATACTCCCTAGCCCCCAACAGCCTTTTTTTTCATAACACTTTAACCAGAGTGACGGGAGAGCGGCATTTCAGAAAACGTGCTTATCTCGGCGAGAAAAAGCGATTTCGGCAATAAAATTTAAAACGCGTGTAAAACATAAACCAAACGATGAAATTGGTTATTTCTTCATGTATAATGATCAACTCGATACTCCCTAGCCCCCAACAGCCTTTTTTTTCATAACACTTTCACCAGAGTGACGGGAGAGCGGCATTTCAGAAAACGTGCTTATCTCGGCGAGAAAAAGCGATTTCGGCAATAAAATTTAAAACGCGTGTAAAACATAAACCAAACGATGAAATTGGTTATTTCTTCATGTATAATGATCAACTCGATACTCCCTAGCCCCCAACAGCCTTTTTTTTCATAACACTTTAACCAGAGTGACGGGAGAGCGGCATTTCAGAAAACGTGCTTATCTCGGCGAGAAAAAGCCATTTCGGCAATAAAATTTAAAACGCGTGTAAAACATAAACCAAACGATGAAATTGGTTATTTCTTCATGTATAATGATCAACTCGATACTCCCTAGCCCCCAACAGCCTTTTTTTTCATAACACTTTAACCAGAGTGACGGGAGAGCGGCATTTCAGAAAACGTGCTTATCTCGGCGAGAAAAAGCGATTTCGGCAATAAAATTTAAAACGCGTGTAAAACATAAACCAAACTATGAAATTGGTTATTTCTTCATGTATAATGATCAACTCGATACTCCCTAGCCCCCAACAGCCTTTTTTTTCATAACACTTTAACCAGAGTGACGGGGAGAGCGGCATTTCAGAAAACGTGCTTATCTCGGCGAGAAAAAGCCATTTCGGCAATAAAATTTAAAACGCGTGTAAAACATAAACCAAACGATGAAATTGGTTATTTCTTCATGTATAATGATAGACTCGATACTCCCTAGCCCCCAACAGCCTTTTTTTTTCATAACACTTTAACCAGAGTGACGGGAGAGAGCGGCATTTCAGAAAACGTGCTTATCTCGGCGAGAAAAAGCCATTTCGGCAATAAAATTTAAAACGCGTGTAAAACATAAACCAAACGATGAAATTGGTTATTTCTTCATGTATAATGATCAACTCGATACTCCCTAGCCCCCAACAGCCTTTTTTTTCATAACACTTTAACCAGAGTGACGGGAGAGCGGCATTTCAGAAAACGTGCTTATCTCGGCGAGAAAAAGCGATTTCGGCATAAAATTTAAAACGCGTGTAAAACATAAACCAAACGATGAAATGGGTTATTTCTTCATGTATAATGATCAACTCGATACTCCCTAGCCCCCAACAGCCTTTTTTTTCATAACACTTTAACCAGAGTGACGGGAGGAGAGCGGCATTTCAGAAAACGTGCTTATCTCGGCGAGAAAAAGCCATTTCGGCAATAAAATTTAAAACGCGTGTAAAACATAAACCAAACGATGAAATTGGTTATTTCTTCATGTATAATGATCAACTCGATACTCCCTAGCCCCCAACAGCCTTTTTTTTTCATAACACTTTAACCAGAGTGACGGGAGAGCGGCATTTCAGAAAACGTGCTTATCTCGGCGAGAAAAAGCCATTTCGGCAATAAAATTTAAAACGCGTGTAAAACATAAACCAAACGATGAAATTGGTTATTTCTTCATGTATAATGATCAACTCGATACTCCCTAGCCCCCAACAGCCTTTTTTTTCATAACACTTTAACCAGAGTGACGGGAGGAGAGCGGCATTTCAGAAAACGTGCTTATCTCGGCGAGAAAAAGCGATTTCGGCAATAAAATTTAAAACGCGTGTAAAACATAAACCAAACGATGAAATTGGTTATTTCTTCATGTATAATGATCAACTCGATACTCCCTAGCCCCAACAGCCTTTTTTTTCATAACACTTTAACCAGAGTGACGGGAGAGCGGCATTTCAGAAAACGTGCTTATCTCGGCGAGAAAAAGCCATTTCGGCAATAAAATTTAAAACGCGTGTAAAACATAAACCAAACGATGAAATTGGTTATTTCTTCTTGTATAATGATCAACTCGATACTCCCTAGCCCCCAACAGCCTTTTTTTTCATAACACTTTAACCAGAGTGACGGGAGAGCGGCATTTCAGAAAACGTGCTTATCTCGGCGAGAAAAAGCCATTTCGGCAATAAAATTTAAAACGCGTGTAAAACATAAACCAAACGATGAAATTGGTTATTTCTTCATGTATAATGATCAACTCGATACTCCCTAGCCCCCAACAGCCTTTTTTTTTCATAACACTTTAACCAGAGTGACGGGGGAGAGCGGCATTTCAGAAAACGTGCTTATCTCGGCGAGAAAAAGCGATTTCGGCAATAAAATTTAAAACGCGTGTAAAACATAAACCAAACGATGAAATTGGTTATTTCTTCATGTATAATGATCAACTCGATACTCCCTAGCCCCCCAACAGCCTTTTTTTTCATAACACTTTAACCAGAGTGACGGGAGAGCGGCATTTCAGAAAACGTGCTTATCTCGGCGAGAAAAAGCCATTTCGGCAATAAAATTTAAAACGCGTGTAAAACATAAACCAAACGATGAAATTGGTTATTTCTTCATGTATAATGATCAACTCGATACTCCCTAGCCCCCCAACAGCCTTTTTTTTCATAACACTTTAACCAGAGTGACGGGAGGAGCGGCATTTCAGAAAACGTGCTTATCTCGGCGAGAAAAAGCCATTTCGGCAATAAAATTTAAAACGCGTGTAAAACATAAACCAAACGATGAAATTGGTTATTTCTTCATGTATAATGATCAACTCGATACTCCCTAGCCCCCAACAGCCTTTTTTTTTCATAACACTTTAACCAGAGTGACGGGAGAGCGGCATTTCAGAAAACGTGCTTATCTCGGCGAGAAAAAGCGATTTCGGCAATAAAATTTAAAACGCGTGTAAAACATAAACCAAACGATGAAATTGGTTATTTCTTCATGTATAATGATCAACTCGATACTCCCTAGCCCCCAACAGCCTTTTTTTTCATAACACTTTAACCAGAGTGACGGTAGAGCGGCATTTCAGAAAACGTGCTTATCTCGGCGAGAAAAAGCGATTTCGGCAATAAAATTTAAAACGCGTGTAAAACATAAACCAAACGATGAAATTGGTTATTTCTTCATGTATAATGATCAACTCGATACTCCCTAGCCCCCCAACAGCCTTTTTTTTTCATAACACTTTAACCAGAGTGACGGGAGAGCGGCATTTCAGAAAACGTGCTTATCTCGGCGAGAAAAAGCGATTTCGGCAATAAAATTTAAAACGCGTGTAAAACATAAACCAAACGATGAAATTGGTTATTTCTTCATGTATAATGATCAACTCGATACTCCCTAGCCCCCAACAGCCTTTTTTTTCATAACACTTTAACCAGAGTGACGGGGAGAGCGGCATTTCAGAAAACGTGCTTATCTCGGCGAGAAAAAGCGCATTTCGGTAATAAAATTTAAAACGCGTGTAAAACATAAACCAAACGATGAAATTGGTTATTTCTTCATGTATAATGATCAACTCGATACTCCCTAGCCCCCAACAGCCTTTTTTTTCATAACACTTTAACCAGAGTGACGGGAGAGCGGCATTTCAGAAAACGTGCTTATCTCGGCGAGAAAAAGCGATTTCGGCAATAAAAATTTAAAACGCGTGTAAAACATAAACCAAACGATGAAATTGGTTATTTCTTCATGTATAATGATCAACTCGATACTCCCTAGCCCCCAACAGCCTTTTTTTTCATAACACTTTAACCAGAGTGACGGGAGAGCGGCATTTCAGAAAACGTGCTTATCTCGGCGAGAAAAAGCGATTTCGGCAATAAAATTTAAAACGCGTGTAAAACATAAACCAAATCGATGAAATTGGTTATTTCTTCATGTATAATGATCAACTCGATACTCCCTAGCCCCCAACAGCCTTTTTTTTCATAACACTTTAACCAGAGTGACGGGGAGAGCGGCATTTCAGAAAACGTGCTTATCTCGGCGAGAAAAAGCCATTTCGGCAATAAAATTTAAAACGCGTGTAAAACATAAACCAAACGATGAAATTGGTTATTTCTTCATGTATAATGATCAACTCGATACTCCCTAGCCCCCAACAGCCTTTTTTTTTCATAACACTTTAACCAGAGTGACGGTGGAGAGCGGCATTTCAGAAAACGTGCTTATCTCGGCGAGAAAAAGCGATTTCGGCAATAAAATTTAAAACGCGTGTAAAACATAAACCAAACGATGAAATTGGTTATTTCTTCATGTATAATGATCAACTCGATACTCCCTAGCCCCCAACAGCCTTTTTTTTTCATAACACTTTAACCAGAGTGACGGGAGAGCGGCATTTCAGAAAACGTGCTTATCTCGGCGAGAAAAAGCCGATTTCGGCAATAAAATTTAAAACGCGTGTAAAACATAAACCAAACGATGAAATTGGTTATTTCTTCATGTATAATGATCAACTCGATACTCCCTAGCCCCCAACAGCCTTTTTTTTCATAACCACTTTAACCAGAGTGACGGGAGAGCGGCATTTCAGAAAACGTGCTTATCTCGGCGAGAAAAAGCGATTTCGGCAACTAAAATTTAAAACGCGTGTAAAACATAAACCAAACGATGAAATTGGTTATTTCTTCATGTATAATGATCAACTCGATACTCCCTAGCCCCCAACAGCCTTTTTTTTCATAACACTTTAACCAGAGTGACGGGAGAGCGGCATTTCAGAAAACGTGCTTATCTCGGCGAGAAAAAGCGATTTCGGCAATAAAATTTAAAACGCGTGTAAAACATAAACCAAACGATGAAATTGGTTATTTCTTCATGTATAATGATCAACTCGATACTCCCTAGCCCCCAACAGCCTTTTTTTTCATAACACTTTAACCAGAGTGACGGGAGAGCGGCATTTCAGAAAACGTGCTTATCTCGGCGAGAAAAAGCGATTTCGGCAATAAAATTTAAAACGCGTGTAAAACATAAACCAAACGATGAAATTGGTTATTTCTTCATGTATAATGATCAACTCGATACTCCCTAGCCCCCAACAGCCTTTTTTTTCATAACACTTTAACCAGAGTGACGGGAGAGCGGCATTTCAGAAAACGTGCTTATCTCGGCGAGAAAAAGCCATTTCGGCAATAAAATTTAAAACGCGTGTAAAACATAAACCAAACGATGAAATTGGTTATTTCTTCATGTATAATGATCAACTCGATACTCCCTAGCCCCCAACAGCCTTTTTTTTCATAACACTTTAACCAGAGTGACGGGAGAGCGGCATTTCAGAAAACGTGCTTATCTCGGCGAGAAAAAGCGATTTCGGCAATAAAATTTAAAACGCGTGTAAAACATAAACCAAACGATGAAATTGGTTATTTCTTCATGTATAATGATCAACTCGATACTCCCTAGCCCCCAACAGCCTTTTTTTTCATAACACTTTAACCAGAGTGACGGGAGAGCGGCATTTCAGAAAACGTGCTTATCTCGGCGAGAAAAAGCCATTTCGGCAATAAAATTTAAAACGCGTGTAAAACATAAACCAAACGATGAAATTGGTTATTTCTTCATGTATAATGATCAACTCGATACTCCCTAGCCCCCAACAGCCTTTTTTTTCATAACACTTTAACCAGAGTGACGGGAGAGCGGCATTTCAGAAAACGTGCTTATCTCGGCGAGAAAAAGCGATTTCGGCAATAAAATTTAAAACGCGTGTAAAACATAAACCAAACGATGAAATTGGTTATTTCTTCATGTATAATGATCAACTCGATACTCCCTAGCCCCCAACAGCCTTTTTTTTCATAACACTTTAACCAGAGTGACGGGAGAGCGGCATTTCAGAAAACGTGCTTATCTCGGCGAGAAAAAGCCATTTCGGCAATAAAATTTAAAACGCGTGTAAAACATAAACCAAACGATGAAATTGGTTATTTCTTCATGTATAATGATCAACTCGATACTCCCTAGCCCCCAACAGCCTTTTTTTTCATAACACTTTAACCAGAGTGACGGGAGAGCGGCATTTCAGAAAACGTGCTTATCTCGGCGAGAAAAAGCGATTTCGGCAACAAAATTTAAAACGCGTGTAAAACATAAACCAAACGATGAAATTGGTTATTTCTTCATGTATAATGATCAACTCGATACTCCCTAGCCCCCAACAGCCTTTTTTTTCATAACACTTTAACCAGAGTGACGGGAGAGCGGCATTTCAGAAAACGTGCTTATCTCGGCGAGAAAAAGCGATTTCGGCAATAAAATTTAAAACGCGTGTAAAACATAAACCAAACGATGAAATTGGTTATTTCTTCATGTATAATGATCAACTCGATACTCCCTAGCCCCCAACAGCCTTTTTTTTCATAACACTTTAACCAGAGTGACGGGAGAGCGGCATTTCAGAAAACGTGCTTATCTCGGCGAGAAAAAGCGATTTCGGCAATAAAATTTAAAACGCGTGTAAAACATAAACCAAACGATGAAATTGGTTATTTCTTCATGTATAATGATCAACTCGATACTCCCTAGCCCCCAACAGCCTTTTTTTTCATAACACTTTAACCAGAGTGACGGGAGAGCGGCATTTCAGAAAACGTGCTTATCTCGGCGAGAAAAAGCGATTTCGGCAATAAAATTTAAAACGCGTGTAAAACATAAACCAAACGATGAAATTGGTTATTTCTTCATGTATAATGATCAACTCGATACTCCCTAGCCCCCAACAGCCTTTTTTTTCATAACACTTTAACCAGAGTGACGGGAGAGCGGCATTTCAGAAAACGTGCTTATCTCGGCGAGAAAAAGCGATTTCGGCAATAAAATTTAAAACGCGTGTAAAACATAAACCAAACGATGAAATTGGTTATTTCTTCATGTATAATGATCAACTCGAGTCGAGCTACAGGGAGAGAGGCTGATTTTTCGCTTTTTGAGGCCGACCGACGAACCGGCGCGGGGCGGACTCAAAAGCCCGCAGAGCCGTAGGCACTTAGAAAAGTTTCGCCTTTGGCTGTGAGCTCCAGGGGGAGAGGCTGGTTTTGCGTTATTTTAGGCCGGCTGGAGAACCGGCGCGGGTCGGACGCACAATCCCCGCAGAGCCGTGGGCACTTAGAAAATTTTTGCCAAGTTGGCTCTGAGCGCCTGGTACCTAATATGGAAGTATAGAGGCCGACTTTCGGGCAAGATCACGCCGCGTTAGGCTTCCAGGACCCCGGCTAAGCAATTTTACCGGGCCGCCCGGTTCTTTTTTTGAACCAGCCCGGTTCTTTTTACACTTCCAGCTGGAGCTCAGCAGCGGCTTTTTGCGCAAGATCACGCCGGGTTAGGCTTCCAGGACCTCGGCTAAGCAATTCTACCGGGCCGCCCGGTTCTTTTTTTGAACCAGCCCGGTTCTTTTTACACTTCCAGCTGGAGCTCACGAGCGGCTTTTTGGACAAGATCACGCCGTGTTAGGCTTCCAGAGCCCCGGCTAAGCAATTTTACCGGCCCGCCCGGTTCTTTTTTTTAACCATCCCGGTTCTTTTTACACTTCCAGCTGGAGCTCAGCAGCGGGTTTTTGGACAAGATCACGCCGTGTTAGGCTTCCAGAGCCCCGGCTAAGCAATTTTACAGGGTCGCCCGGTTCTTTTTTTTAACCAGCCCGGTTTTTTTTACACTTCCAGCTGGAGCTCAGCAGCGGCTTTTTGCACAGTATCACGCCGGGTTAGGCTTCCAGAGCCCCGGCTAAGCAATTTTACCGGGCCGCCCGGTTCTTTTTTTTAACCAGCCCGGTTCTTTTTACACTTCCAGCTGGAGCTCAGCAGCGGCTTTTTGGACAAGATCACGCCGTGTTAGGCTTCCAGAGCCCCGGCTAAGCAATTTTACCGGGTCGCCCGGTTCTTTTTTTTAACCAGCCCGGTTCTTTTTACACTTCCAGCTGGAGCTCAGCAGCGGCTTTTTGGACAAGATCACGCCGTGTTAGGCTTCCAGAGCCCCGGCTAAGCAATTTTACCGGGTCGCCCGGTTCTTTTTTTAACCAGCCCGGTTCTTTTTACACTTCCAGCTGGAGCTCAGCATCGTGTAAAACATAAACCAAACGATGAAATTGGTTATTTCTTCATGTATAATGATCAACTCGATACTCCCTAGCCCCCAACAGCCTTTTTTTTCATAACACTTTAACCAGAGTGACGGGAGAGCGGCATTTCAGAAAACGTGCTTATCTCGGCGAGAAAAAGCGATTTCGGCAATAAAATTTAAAACGCGTGTAAAACATAAACCAAACGATGAAATTGGTTATTTCTTCATGTATAATGATCAACTCGATACTCCCTAGCCCCCAACAGCCTTTTTTTTCATAACACTTTCACCAGAGTGACGGGAGAGCGGCATTTCAGAAAACGTGCTTATCTCGGCGAGAAAAAGCGATTTCGGCAATAAAATTTAAAACGCGTGTAAAACATAAACCAAACGATGAAATTGGTTATTTCTTCATGTATAATGATCAACTCGATACTCCCTAGCCCCCAACAGCCTTTTTTTTCATAACACTTTAACCAGAGTGACGGGAGAGCGGCATTTCAGAAAACGTGCTTATCTTGGCGAGAAAAAGCCATTTCGGCAATAAAATTTAAAACGCGTGTAAAACATAAACCAAACGATGAAATTGGTTATTTCTTCATGTATAATGATCAACTCGATACTCCCTAGCCCCCAACAGCCTTTTTTTTCATAACACTTTAACCAGAGTGACGGGAGAGCGGCATTTCAGAAAACGTGCTTATCTCGGCGAGAAAAAGCGATTTCGGCAATAAAATTTAAAACGCGTGTAAAACATAAACCAAACTATGAAATTGGTTATTTCTTCATGTATAATGATCAACTCGATACTCCCTAGCCCCCAACAGCCTTTTTTTTCATAACACTTTAA
>NC_141204.1:13141560-13358272 GCF_054491065.1 Syngnathus leptorhynchus | reverse complement strand
GGTTAAAGTGTTATGAAAAAAAAGGCTGTTGGGGGCTAGGGAGTATCGAGTTGATCATTATACATGAAGAAATAACCAATTTCATCGTTTGGTCTATGTTTTACACGCGTTTTAAATTTTATTGCCGAAATCGCTTTTTCTCGCCGAGATAAGCACGTTTTCTGAAATGCCGCTCTCCCGTCACTCTGGTTGAAGTGTTATGAAAAAAAAGGCTGTTGGGGGCTAGGGAGTATCGAGTTGATCATTATACATGAAGAAATAACCAATTTCATCGTTTGGTTTATGTTTTACACGCGTTTTAAATTTTATTGCCGAAATCGCTTTTTCTCGCCGAGATAAGCACGTTTTCTGAAATGCCGCTCTCCCGTCACTCTGGTTAAAGTGTTATGAAAAAAAAGGCTGTTGGGGGCTAGGGAGTATCGAGTTGATCATTATACATGAAGAAATAACCAATTTCATCGTTTGGTTTATGTTTTACACGCGTTTTAAATTTTATTGCCGAAATCGCTTTTTCTCGCCGAGATAAGCACGTTTTCTGAAATGCCGCTCTCCCGTCACTCTGGTTAAAGTGTTATGAAAAAAAAGGCTGTTGGGGGCTAGGGAGTATCGAGTTGATCATTATACATGAAGAAATAACCAATTTCATCGTTTGGTTTATGTTTTACACGCGTTTTAAATTTTATTGCCGAAATCGCTTTTTCTCGCCGAGATAAGCACGTTTTCTGAAATGCCGCTCTCCCGTCACTCTGGTTAAAGTGTTATGAAAAAAAAGGCTGTTGGGGGCTAGGGAGTATCGAGTTGATCATTATACATGAAGAAATAACCAATTTCATCGTTTGGTTTATGTTTTACACGCGTTTTAAATTTTATTGCCGAAATCGCTTTTTCTCGCCGAGATAAGCACGTTTTCTGAAATGCCGCTCTCCCGTCACTCTGGTTAAAGTGTTATGAAAAAAAAGGCTGTTGGGGGCTAGGGAGTATCGAGTTGATCATTATACATGAAGAAATAACCAATTTCATCGTTTGGTTTATGTTTTACACGCGTTTTAAATTTTATTGCCGAAATCGCTTTTTCTCGCCGAGATAAGCACGTTTTCTGAAATGCCGCTCTCCCGTCACTCTGGTTAAAGTGTTATGAAAAAAAAGGCTGTTGGGGGCTAGGGAGTATCGAGTTGATCATTATACATGAAGAAATAACCAATTTCATCGTTTGGTTTATGTTTTACACGCGTTTTAAATTTTATTGCCGAAATCGCTTTTTCTCGCCGAGATAAGCACGTTTTCTGAAATGCCGCTCTCCCGTCACTCTGGTTAAAGTGTTATGAAAAAAAAGGCTGTTGGGGGCTAGGGAGTATCGAGTTGATCATTATACATGAAGAAATAACCAATTTCATCGTTTGGTTTATGTTTTACACGCGTTTTAAATTTTATTGCCGAAATCGCTTTTTCTCGCCGAGATAAGCACGTTTTCTGAAATGCCGCTCTCCCGTCACTCTGGTTAAAGTGTTATGAAAAAAAAGGCTGTTGGGGGCTAGGGAGTATCGAGTTGATCATTATACATGAAGAAATAACCAATTTCATCGTTTTGTTTATGTTTTACACGCGTTTTAAATTTTATTGCCGAAATCGCTTTTTCTCGCCGAGATAAGCACGTTTTCTGAAATGCCGCTCTCCCGTCACTCTGGTTAAAGTGTTATGAAAAAAAAGGCTGTTGGGGGCTAGGGAGTATCGAGTTGATCATTATACATGAAGAAATAACCAATTTCATCGTTTGGTTTATGTTTTACACGCGTTTTAAATTTTATTGCCGAAATCGCTTTTTCTCGCCGAGATAAGCACGTTTTCTGAAATGCCGCTCTCCCGTCACTCTGGTTAAAGTGTTATGAAAAAAAAGGCTGTTGGGGGCTAGGGAGTATCGAGTTGATCATTATACATGAAGAAATAACCAATTTCATCGTTTGGTTTATGTTTTACACGCGTTTTAAATTTTATTGCCGAAATCGCTTTTTCTCGCCGAGATAAGCACGTTTTCTGAAATGCCGCTCTCCCGTCACTCTGGTTAAAGTGTTATGAAAAAAAAGGCTGTTGGGGGCTAGGGAGTATCGAGTTGATCATTATACATGAAGAAATAACCAATTTCATCGTTTGGTTTATGTTTTACACGCGTTTTAAGTTTTATTGCCGAAATCGCTTTTTCTCGCCGAGATAAGCACGTTTTCTGAAATGCCGCTCTCCCGTCACTCTGGTTAAAGTGTTATGAAAAAAAAGGCTGTTGGGGGCTAGGGAGTATCGAGTTGATCATTATACATGAAGAAATAACCAATTTCATCGTTTGGTTTATGTTTTACACGCGTTTTAAATTTTATTGCCGAAATCGTTTTTTCTCGCCGAGATAAGCACGTTTTCTGAAATGCCGCTCTCCCGTCACTCTGGTTAAAGTGTTATGAAAAAAAAGGCTGTTGGGGGCTAGGGAGTATCGAGTTGATCATTATACATGAAGAAATAACCAATTTCATCGTTTGGTTTATGTTTTACACGCGTTTTAAATTTTATTGCCGAAATCGCTTTTTCTCGCCGAGATAAGCACGTTTTCTGAAATGCCGCTCTCCCGTCACTCTGGTTAAAGTGTTATGAAAAAAAAGGCTGTTGGGGGCTAGGGAGTATCGAGTTGATCATTATACATGAAGAAATAACCAATTTCATCGTTTGGTTTATGTTTTACACGCGTTTTAAATTTTATTGCCGAAATCGCTTTTTCTCGCCGAGATAAGCACGTTTTCTGAAATGCCGCTCTCCCGTCACTCTGGTTAAAGTGTTATGAAAAAAAAGGCTGTTGGGGGCTAGGGAGTATCGAGTTGATCATTATACATGAAGAAATAACCAATTTCATCGTTTGGTTTATGTTTTACACGCGTTTTAAATTTTATTGCCGAAATCGCTTTTTCTCGCCGAGATAAGCACGTTTTCTGAAATGCCGCTCTCCCGTCACTCTGGTTAAAGTGTTATGAAAAAAAAGGCTGTTGGGGGCTAGGGAGTATCGAGTTGATCATTATACATGAAGAAATAACCAATTTCATCGTTTGGTTTATGTTTTACACGCGTTTTAAATTTTATTGCCGAAATCGCTTTTTCTCGCCGAGATAAGCACGTTTTCTGAAATGCCGCTCTCCCGTCACTCTGGTTAAAGTGTTGTGAAAAAAAAGGCTGTTGGGGGCTAGGGAGTATCGAGTTGATCATTATACATGAAGAAATAACCAATTTCATCGTTTGGTTTATGTTTTACACGCGTTTTAAATTTTATTGCCGAAATCGCTTTTTCTCGCCGAGATAAGCACGTTTTCTGAAATGCCGCTCTCCCGTCACTCTGGTTAAAGTGTTATGAAAAAAAAGGCTGTTGGGGGCTAGGGAGTATCGAGTTGATCATTATACATGAAGAAATAACCAATTTCATCGTTTGGTTTATGTTTTACACGCGTTTTAAATTTTATTGCCGAAATCGCTTTTTCTCGCCGAGATAAGCACGTTTTCTGAAATGCCGCTCTCCCGTCACTCTGGTTAAAGTGTTATGAAAAAAAAGGCTGTTGGGGGCTAGGGTGTATCGAGTTGATCATTATACATGAAGAAATAACCAATTTCATCGTTTGGTTTATGTTTTACACGCGTTTTAAATTTTATTGCCGAAATCGCTTTTTCTCGCCGAGATAAGCACGTTTTCTGAAATGCCGCTCTCCCGTCACTCTGGTTAAAGTGTTATGAAAAAAAAAGGCTGTTGGGGGCTAGGGAGTATCGAGTTGATCATTATACATGAAGAAATAACCAATTTCATCGTTTGGTTTATGTTTTACACGATGCTGAGCTCCAGCTGGAAGTGTAAAAAGAACCGGGCTGGTTAAAAAAAGAACCGGGCGACCCGGTAAAATTGCTTAGCCGGGGCTCTGGAAGCCTAACACGGCGTGATCTTGTCCAAAAAGCCGCTGCTGAGCTCCAGCTGGAAGTGTAAAAAGAACCGGGCTGGTTAAAAAAAAGAACCGGGCGGCCCGGTAAAATTGCTTAGCCGGGGCTCTGGAAGCCTAACCCGGCGTGATACTGTGCAAAAAGCCGCTGCTGAGCTCCAGCTGGAAGTGTAAAAAAAAACCGGGCTGGTTAAAAAAAAGAACCGGGCGACCCTGTAAAATTGCTTAGCCGGGGCTCTGGAAGCCTAACACGGCGTGATCTTGTCCAAAAACCCGCTGCTGAGCTCCAGCTGGAAGTGTAAAAAGAACCGGGCTGGTTAAAAAAAAGAACCGGGCGGGCCGGTAAAATTGCTTAGCCGGGGCTCTGGAAGCCTAACACGGCGTGATCTTGTCCAAAAAGCCGCTCGTGAGCTCCAGCTGGAAGTGTAAAAAGAACCGGGCTGGTTCAAAAAAAGAACCGGGCGGCCCGGTAGAATTGCTTAGCCGAGGTCCTGGAAGCCTAACCCGGCGTGATCTTGCGCAAAAAGCCGCTGCTGAGCTCCAGCTGGAAGTGTAAAAAGAACCGGGCTGGTTCAAAAAAAGAACCAGGCGGCCCGGTAAAATTGCTTAGCCGGGGTCCTGGAAGCCTAACGCGGCGTGATCTTGCCCGAAAGTCGGCCTCTATACTTCCATATTAGGTACCAGGCGCTCAGAGCCAACTTGGCAAAAATTTTCTAAGTGCCCACGGCTCTGCGGGGATTGTGCGTCCGACCCGCGCCGGTTCTCCAGCCGGCCTAAAATAACGCAAAACCAGCCTCTCCCCTGGAGCTCACAGCCAAAGGCGAAACTTTTCTAAGT
Organism: Syngnathus leptorhynchus; assembly: GCF_054491065.1. Taxonomy (NCBI): domain Eukaryota; kingdom Metazoa; phylum Chordata; class Actinopteri; order Syngnathiformes; family Syngnathidae; genus Syngnathus; species Syngnathus leptorhynchus. Next base: position 13,353,482 of record NC_141204.1, on the reverse strand, counting down.
GCCTACGGCTCTGCGGGCTTTTGAGTCCGCCCCGCGCCGGTTCGTCGGTCGGCCTCAAAAAGCGAAAAATCAGCCTCTCTCCCTGGAGCTCGACTCGAGTTGATCATTATACATGAAGAAATAACCAATTTCATCGTTTGGTTTATGTTTTACACGCGTTTTAAATTTTATTGCCGAAATCGCTTTTTCTCGCCGAGATAAGCACGTTTTCTGAAATGCCGCTCTCCCGTCACTCTGGTTAAAGTGTTATGAAAAAAAAGGCTGTTGGGGGCTAGGGAGTATCGAGTTGATCATTATACATGAAGAAATAACCAATTTCATCGTTTGGTTTATGTTTTACACGCGTTTTAAATTTTATTGCCGAAATCGCTTTTTCTCGCCGAGATAAGCACGTTTTCTGAAATGCCGCTCTCCCGTCACTCTGGTTGAAGTGTTATGAAAAAAAAGGCTGTTGGGGGCTAGGGAGTATCGAGTTGATCATTATACATGAAGAAATAACCAATTTCATCGTTTGGTTTATGTTTTACACGCGTTTTAAATTTTATTGCCGAAATCGCTTTTTCTCGCCGAGATAAGCACGTTTTCTGAAATGCCGCTCTCCCGTCACTCTGGTTAAAGTGTTATGAAAAAAAAGGCTGTTGGGGGCTAGGGAGTATCGAGTTGATCATTATACTTGAAGAAATAACCAATTTCATCGTTTGGTTTATGTTTTACACGCGTTTTAAATTTTATTGCCGAAATCGCTTTTTCTCGCCGAGATAAGCACGTTTTCTGAAATGCCGCTCTCCCGTCACTCTGGTTAAAGTGTTATGAAAAAAAAGGCTGTTGGGGGCTAGGGAGTATCGAGTTGATCATTATACATGAAGAAATAACCAATTTCATCGTTTGGTTTATGTTTTACACGCGTTTTAAATTTTATTGCCGAAATCGCTTTTTCTCGCCGAGATAAGCACGTTTTCTGAAATGCCGCTCTCCCGTCACTCTGGTTAAAGTGTTATGAAAAAAAAGGCTGTTGGGGGCTAGGGAGTATCGAGTTGATCATTATACATGAAGAAATAACCAATTTCATCGTTTGGTTTATGTTTTACACGCGTTTTAAATTTTATTGCCGAAATCGCTTTTTCTCGCCGAGATAAGCACGTTTTCTGAAATGCCGCTCTCCCGTCACTCTGGTTGAAGTGTTATGAAAAAAAAGGCTGTTGGGGGCTAGGGAGTATCGAGTTGATCATTATACATGAAGAAATAACCAATTTCATCGTTTGGTTTATGTTTTACACGCGTTTTAAATTTTATTGCCGAAATCGCTTTTTCTCGCCGAGATAAGCACGTTTTCTGAAATGCCGCTCTCCCGTCACTCTGGTTAAAGTGTTATGAAAAAAAAGGCTGTTGGGGGCTAGGGAGTATCGAGTTGATCATTATACTTGAAGAAATAACCAATTTCATCGTTTGGTTTATGTTTTACACGCGTTTTAAATTTTATTGCCGAAATCGCTTTTTCTCGCCGAGATAAGCACGTTTTCTGAAATGCCGCTCTCCCGTCACTCTGGTTAAAGTGTTATGAAAAAAAAGGCTGTTGGGGGCTAGGGAGTATCGAGTTGATCATTATACATGAAGAAATAACCAATTTCATCGTTTGGTTTATGTTTTACACGCGTTTTAAATTTTATTGCCGAAATCGCTTTTTCTCGCCGAGATAAGCACGTTTTCTGAAATGCCGCTCTCCCGTCACTCTGGTTAAAGTGTTATGAAAAAAAAGGCTGTTGGGGGCTAGGGAGTATCGAGTTGATCATTATACATGAAGAAATAACCAATTTCATCGTTTGGTTTATGTTTTACACGCGTTTTAAATTTTATTGCCGAAATCGCTTTTTCTCGCCGAGATAAGCACGTTTTCTGAAATGCCGCTCTCCCGTCACTCTGGTTAAAGTGTTATGAAAAAAAGGCTGTTGGGGGCTAGGGAGTATCGAGTTGATCATTATACATGAAGAAATAACCAATTTCATCGTTTGGTTTATGTTTTACACGCGTTTTAAATTTTATTGCCGAAATCGCTTTTTCTCGCCGAGATAAGCACGTTTTCTGAAATGCCGCTCTCCCGTCACTCTGGTTAAAGTGTTATGAAAAAAAAGGCTGTTGGGGGCTAGGGAGTATCGAGTTGATCATTATACATGAAGAAATAACCAATTTCATCGTTTGGTTTATGTTTTACACGCGTTTTAAATGTTATTGCCAAAATCGCTTTTTCTCGCCGAGATAAGCACGTTTTCTGAAATGCCGCTCTCCCGTCACTCTGGTTAAAGTGTTATGAAAAAAAAGGCTATTGGGGGCTAGGGAGTATCGAGTTGAACATTATACATGAAGAAATAACCAATTTCATCGTTTGGTTTATGTTTTACACGCGTTTTAAATTTTATTGCCGAAATCGCTTTTTCTCGCCGAGATAAGCACGTTTTCTGAAATGCCGCTCTCCCGTCACTCTGGTTAAAGTGTTATGAAAAAAAAGGCTGTTGGGGGCTAGGGAGTATCGAGTTGATCATTATACATGAAGAAATAACCAATTTCATCGTTTGGTTTATGTTTTACACGCGTTTTAAATTTTATTGCCGAAATCGCTTTTTCTCGCCGAGATAAGCACGTTTTCTGAAATGCCGCTCTCCCGTCACTCTGGTTAAAGTGTTATGAAAAAAAAGGCTGTTGGGGGCTAGGGAGTATCGAGTTGATCATTATACATGAAGAAATAACCAATTTCATCGTTTGGTTTATGTTTTACACGCGTTTTAAATTTTATTGCCGAAATCGCTTTTTCTCGCCGAGATAAGCACGTTTTCTGAAATGCCGCTCTCCCGTCACTCTGGTTAAAGTGTTATGAAAAAAAAGGCTGTTGGGGGCTAGGGAGTATTGAGTTGATCATTATACATGAAGAAATAACCAATTTCATCGTTTGGTTTATGTTTTACACGCGTTTTAAATTTTATTGCCGAAATCGCTTTTTCTCGCCGAGATAAGCACGTTTTCTGAAATGCCGCTCTCCCGTCACTCTGGTTAAAGTGTTATGAAAAAAAGGCTGTTGGGGGCTAGGGAGTATCGAGTTGATCATTATACATGAAGAAATAACCAATTTCATCGTTTGGTTTATGTTTTACACGCGTTTTAAATTTTATTGCCGAAATCGCTTTTTCTCGCCGAGATAAGCACGTTTTCTGAAATGCCGCTCTCCCGTCACTCTGGTTAAAGTGTTATGAAAAAAAAAAGGCTGTTGGGGGCTAGGGAGTATCGAGTTGATCATTATACATGAAGAAATAACCAATTTCATCGTTTGGTTTATGTTTTACACGATGCTGAGCTCCAGCTGGAAGTGTAAAAAGAACCGGGCTGGTTAAAAAAAGAACCGGGCGACCCGGTAAAATTGCTTAGCCGGGGCTCTGGAAGCCTAACACGGCGTGATCTTGTCCAAAAAGCCGCTGCTGAGCTCCAGCTGGAAGTGTAAAAAGAACCGGGCTGGTTAAAAAAAAGAACCGGGCGGCCCGGTAAAATTGCTTAGCCGGGGCTCTGGAAGCCTAACCCGGCGTGATACTGTGCAAAAAGCCGCTGCTGAGCTCCAGCTGGAAGTGTAAAAAAAACCGGGCTGGTTAAAAAAAAGAACCGGGCGACCCTGTAAAATTGCTTAGCCGGGGCTCTGGAAGCCTAACACGGCGTGATCTTGTCCAAAAACCCGCTGCTGAGCTCCAGCTGGAAGTGTAAAAAGAACCGGGCTGGTTAAAAAAAAGAACCGGGCGGGCCGGTAAAATTGCTTAGCCGGGGCTCTGGAAGCCTAACACGGCGTGATCTTGTCCAAAAAGCCGCTCGTGAGCTCCAGCTGGAAGTGTAAAAAGAACCGGGCTGGTTCAAAAAAAGAACCGGGCGGCCCGGTAGAATTGCTTAGCCGAGGTCCTGGAAGCCTAACCCGGCGTGATCTTGCGCAAAAAGCCGCTGCTGAGCTCCAGCTGGAAGTGTAAAAAGAACCGGGCTGGTTCAAAAAAAGAACCGGGCGGCCCGGTAAAATTGCTTAGCCGGGGTCCTGGAAGCCTAACGCGGCGTGATCTTGCCCGAAAGTCGGCCTCTATACTTCCATATTAGGTACCAGGCGCTCAGAGCCAACTTGGCAAAAATTTTCTAAGTGCCCACGGCTCTGCGGGGATTGTGCGTCCGACCCGCGCCGGTTCTCCAGCCGGCCTAAAATAATGCAAAACCAGCCTCTCCCCTGGAGCTCACAGCCAAAGGCGAAACTTTTCTAAGTGCCTACGGCTCTGCGGGCTTTTGAGTCCGCCCCGCGCCGGTTCGTCGGTCGGCCTCAAAAAGCGAAAAATCAGCCTCTCTCCCTGGAGCTCGACTCGAGTTGATCATTATACATGAAGAAATAACCAATTTCATCGTTTGGTTTATGTTTTACACGCGTTTTAAATTTTATTGCCGAAATCGCTTTTTCTCGCCGAGATAAGCACTTTTTCATAAATGCCGCTCTCCCGTCACTCTGGTTAAAGTGTTATGAAAAAAAAGGCTGTTGGGGGCTAGGGAGTATCGAGTTGATCATTATACATGAAGAAATAACCAATTTCATCGTTTGGTTTATGTTTTACACGCGTTTTAAATTTTATTGCCGAAATCGCTTTTTCTCGCCGAGATAAGCACGTTTTCTGAAATGCCGCTCTCCCGTCACTCTGGTTGAAGTGTTATGAAAAAAAAGGCTGTTGGGGGCTAGGGAGTATCGAGTTGATCATTATACATGAAGAAATAACCAATTTCATCGTTTGGTTTATGTTTTATACGCGTTTTAAATTTTATTGCCGAAATCGCTTTTTCTCGCCGAGATAAGCACGTTTTCTGAAATGCCGCTCTCCCGTCACTCTGGTTAAATTGTTATGAAAAAAAAGGCTGTTGGGGGCTAGGGAGTATCGAGTTGATCATTATACATGAAGAAATAACCAATTTCATCGTTTGGTTTATGTTTTACACGCGTTTTAAATGTTATTGTCGAAATCGCTTTTTCTCGCCGGGATAAGCACGTTTTCTGAAATGCCGCTCTCCCGTCACTCTGGTTAAAGTGTTATGAAAAAAAAGGCTATTGGGGGCTAGGGAGTATCGAGTTGAACATTATACATGAAGAAATAACCAATTTTTTCGTTTGGTTTATGTTTTACACGCGTTTTAAATTTTATTGCCGAAATCGCTTTTTCTCGCCGAGATAAGCACGTTTTCTGAAATGCCGCTCTCCCGTCACTCTGGTTAAAGTGTTATGAAAAAAAAAGCTGTTGGGGGCTAGGGAGTATCGAGTTGATCATTATACATGAAGAAATAACCAATTTCATCGTTTGGTTTATGTTTTACACGCGTTTTAAATTTTATTGCCGAAATCGCTTTTTCTCGCCGAGATAAGCACGTTTTCTGAAATGCCGCTCTCCCGTCACTCTCGTTAAAGTGTTATGAAAAAAAAGGCTGTTGGGGGCTAGGGAGTATCGAGTTGATCATTATACATGAAGAAATAACCAATTTCATCGTTTGGTTTATGTTTTACACGCGTTTTAAATTTTATTGCCGAAATCGCTTTTTCTCGCCGAGATAAGCACGTTTTCTGAAATGCCGCTCTCCCGTCACTCTGGTTAAAGTGTTATGAAAAAAAAGGCTGTTGGGGGCTAGGGAGTATCGAGTTGATCATTATACATGAAGAAATAACCAATTTCATCGTTTGGTTTATGTTTTACACGCGTTTTAAATGTTATTGCCAAAATCGCTTTTTCTCGCCGAGATAAGCACGTTTTCTGAAATGCCGCTCTCCCGTCACTCTGGTTAAAGTGTTATGAAAAAAAAGGCTATTGGGGGCTAGGGAGTATCGAGTTGAACATTATACATGAAGAAATAACCAATTTCATCGTTTGGTTTATGTTTTACACGCGTTTTAAATTTTATTGCCGAAATCGCTTTTTCTCGCCGAGATAAGCACGTTTTCTGAAATGCCGCTCTCCCGTCACTCTGGTTAAAGTGTTATGAAAAAAAAGGCTGTTGGGGGCTAGGGAGTATCGAGTTGATCATTATACATGAAGAAATAACCAATTTCATCGTTTGGTTTATGTTTTACACGCGTTTTAAATTTTATTGCCAAAATCGCTTTTTCTCGCCGAGATAAGCACGTTTTCTGAAATGCCGCTCTCCCGTCACTCTGGTTAAAGTGTTATGAAAAAAAAGGCTGTTGGGGGCTAGGGAGTATCGAGTTGATCATTATACATGAAGAAATAACCAATTTCATCGTTTGGTTTATGTTTTACACGCGTTTTAAATTTTATTGCCGAAATCGCTTTTTCTCGCCGAGATAAGCACGTTTTCTGAAATGCCGCTCTCCCGTCACTCTGGTTAAAGTGTTATGAAAAAAAAGACTGTTGGGGGCTAGGGAGTATCGAGTTGATCATTATACATGAAGAAATAACCAATTTCATCGTTTGGTTTATGTTTTACACGCGTTTTAAATTTTATTGCCGAAATCGCTTTTTCTCGCCGAGATAAGCACGTTTTCTGAAATGCCGCTCTCCCGTCACTCTGGTTAAAGTGTTATGAAAAAAAAGGCTGTTGGGGGCTAGGGAGTATCGAGTTGATCATTATACATGAAGAAATAACCAATTTCATCGTTTGGTTTATGTTTTACACGCGTTTTAAATTTTATTGCCGAAATCGCTTTTTCTCGCCGAGATAAGCACGTTTTCTGAAATGCCGCTCTCCCGTCACTCTGGTTAAAGTGTTATGAAAAAAAAAGGCTGTTGGGGGCTAGGGAGTATCGAGTTGATCATTATACATGAAGAAATTACCAATTTCATCGTTTGGTTTATGTTTTACACGCGTTTTAAATTTTATTGCCGAAATCGCTTTTTCTCGCCGAGATAAGCACGTTTTCTGAAATGCCGCTCTCCCGTCACTCTGGTTAAAGTGTTATGAAAAAAAAGGCTGTTGGGGGCTAGGGAGTATCGAGTTGATCATTATACATGAAGAAATAACCAATTTCATCGTTTGGTTTATGTTTTACACGCGTTTTAAATTTTATTGCCGAAATCGCTTTTTCTCGCCGAGATAAGCACGTTTTCTGAAATGCCGCTCTCCCGTCACTCTGGTTAAAGTGTTATGAAAAAAAAGGCTGTTGGGGGCTAGGGAGTATCGAGTTGATCATTATACATGAAGAAATAACCAATTTCATCGTTTGGTTTATGTTTTACACGCGTTTTAAATTTTATTGCCGAAATCGCTTTTTCTCGCCGAGATAAGCACGTTTTCTGAAATGCCGCTCTCCCGTCACTCTGGTTAAAGTGTTATGAAAAAAAAGGCTGTTGGGGGCTAGGGAGTATCGAGTTGATCATTATACATGAAGAAATAACCAATTTCATCGTTTGGTTTATGTTTTACACGCGTTTTAAATTTTATTGCCGAAATCGCTTTTTCTCGCCGAGATAAGCACGTTTTCTGAAATGCCGCTCTCCCGTCACTCTGGTTAAAGTGTTATGAAAAAAAAGGCTGTTGGGGGCTAGGGAGTATCGAGTTGATCATTATACATGAAGAAATAACCAATTTCATCGTTTGGTTTATGTTTTACACGCGTTTTAAATTTTATTGCCGAAATCGCTTTTTCTCGCCGAGATAAGCACGTTTTCTGAAATGCCGCTCTCCCGTCACTCTGGTTAAAGTGTTATGAAAAAAAAGGCTGTTGGGGGCTAGGGAGTATCGAGTTGATCATTATACATGAAGAAATAACCAATTTCATCGTTTGGTTTATGTTTTACACGCGTTTTAAATTTTATTGCCGAAATCGCTTTTTCTCCGCCGAGATAAGCACGTTTTCTGAAATGCCGCTCTCCCGTCACTCTGGTTAAAGTGTTATGAAAAAAAAGGCTGTTGGGGGCTAGGGAGTATCGAGTTGATCATTATACATGAAGAAATAACCAATTTCATCGTTTGGTTTATGTTTTACACGCGTTTTAAATTTTATTGCCGAAATCGCTTTTTCTCGCCGAGATAAGCACGTTTTCTGAAATGCCGCTCTCCCGTCACTCTGGTTAAAGTGTTATGAAAAAAAAGGCTGTTGGGGGCTAGGGAGTATCGAGTTGATCATTATACATGAAGAAATAACCAATTTCATCGTTTGGTTTATGTTTTACACGCGTTTTAAATTTTATTGCCGAAATCGCTTTTTCTCGCCGAGATAAGCACGTTTTCTGAAATGCCGCTCTCCCGTCACTCTGGTTAAAGTGTTATGAAAAAAAAGGCTGTTGGGGGCTAGGGAGTATCGAGTTGATCATTATACATGAAGAAATAACCAATTTCATCGTTTGGTTTATGTTTTACACGCGTTTTAAATTTTATTGCCGAAATCGCTTTTTCTCGCCGAGATAAGCACGTTTTCTGAAATGCCGCTCTCCCGTCACTCTGGTTAAAGTGTTATGAAAAAAAAGGCTGTTGGGGGCTAGGGAGTATCGAGTTGATCATTATACATGAAGAAATAACCAATTTCATCGTTTGGTTTATGTTTTACACGCGTTTTAAATTTTATTGCCGAAATCGCTTTTTCTCGCCGAGATAAGCACGTTTTCTGAAATGCCGCTCTCCCGTCACTCTGGTTAAAGTGTTATGAAAAAAAAGGCTGTTGGGGGCTAGGGAGTATCGAGTTGATCATTATACATGAAGAAATAACCAATTTCATCGTTTGGTTTATGTTTTACACGCGTTTTAAATTTTATTGCCGAAATCGCTTTTTCTCGCCGAGATAAGCACGTTTTCTGAAATGCCGCTCTCCCGTCACTCTGGTTAAAGTGTTATGAAAAAAAAGGCTGTTGGGGGCTAGGGAGTATCGAGTTGATCATTATACATGAAGAAATAACCAATTTCATCGTTTGGTTTATGTTTTACACGCGTTTTAAATTTTATTGCCGAAATCGCTTTTTCTCGCCGAGATAAGCACGTTTTCTGAAATGCCGCTCTCCCGTCACTCTGGTTAAAGTGTTATGAAAAAAAAGGCTGTTGGGGGCTAGGGAGTATCGAGTTGATCATTATACATGAAGAAATAACCAATTTCATCGTTTGGTTTATGTTTTACACGCGTTTTAAATTTTATTGCCGAAATCGCTTTTTCTCGCCGAGATAAGCACGTTTTCTGAAATGCCGCTCTCCCGTCACTCTGGTTAAAGTGTTATGAAAAAAAAGGCTGTTGGGGGCTAGGGAGTATCGAGTTGATCATTATACATGAAGAAATAACCAATTTCATCGTTTGGTTTATGTTTTACACGCGTTTTAAATTTTATTGCCGAAATCGCTTTTTCTCGCCGAGATAAGCACGTTTTCTGAAATGCCGCTCTCCCGTCACTCTGGTTAAAGTGTTATGAAAAAAAAGGCTGTTGGGGGCTAGGGAGTATCGAGTTGATCATTATACATGAAGAAATAACCAATTTCATCGTTTGGTTTATGTTTTACACGCGTTTTAAATTTTATTGCCGAAATCGCTTTTTCTCGCCGAGATAAGCACGTTTTCTGAAATGCCGCTCTCCCGTCACTCTGGTTAAAGTGTTATGAAAAAAAAGGCTGTTGGGGGCTAGGGAGTATCGAGTTGATCATTATACATGAAGAAATAACCAATTTCATCGTTTGGTTTATGTTTTACACGCGTTTTAAATTTTATTGCCGAAATCGCTTTTTCTCGCCGAGATAAGCACGTTTTCTGAAATGCCGCTCTCCCGTCACTCTGGTTAAAGTGTTATGAAAAAAAAGGCTGTTGGGGGCTAGGGAGTATCGAGTTGATCATTATACATGAAGAAATAACCAATTTCATCGTTTGGTTTATGTTTTACACGCGTTTTAAATTTTATTGCCGAAATCGCTTTTTCTCGCCGAGATAAGCACGTTTTCTGAAATGCCGCTCTCCCGTCACTCTGGTTAAAGTGTTATGAAAAAAAAGGCTGTTGGGGGCTAGGGAGTATCGAGTTGATCATTATACATGAAGAAATAACCAATTTCATCGTTTGGTTTATGTTTTACACGCGTTTTAAATTTTATTGCCGAAATCGCTTTTTCTCGCCGAGATAAGCACGTTTTCTGAAATGCCGCTCTCCCGTCACTCTGGTTAAAGTGTTATGAAAAAAAAGGCTGTTGGGGGCTAGGGAGTATCGAGTTGATCATTATACATGAAGAAATAACCAATTTCATCGTTTGGTTTATGTTTTACACGCGTTTTAAATTTTATTGCCGAAATCGCTTTTTCTCGCCGAGATAAGCACGTTTTCTGAAATGCCGCTCTCCCGTCACTCTGGTTAAAGTGTTATGAAAAAAAAGGCTGTTGGGGGCTAGGGAGTATCGAGTTGATCATTATACATGAAGAAATAACCAATTTCATCGTTTGGTTTATGTTTTACACGCGTTTTAAATTTTATTGCCGAAATCGCTTTTTCTCGCCGAGATAAGCACGTTTTCTGAAATGCCGCTCTCCCGTCACTCTGGTTAAAGTGTTATGAAAAAAAAGGCTGTTGGGGGCTAGGGAGTATCGAGTTGATCATTATACATGAAGAAATAACCAATTTCATCGTTTGGTTTATGTTTTACACGCGTTTTAAATTTTATTGCCGAAATCGCTTTTTCTCGCCGAGATAAGCACGTTTTCTGAAATGCCGCTCTCCCGTCACTCTGGTTAAAGTGTTATGAAAAAAAAGGCTGTTGGGGGCTAGGGAGTATCGAGTTGATCATTATACATGAAGAAATAACCAATTTCATCGTTTGGTTTATGTTTTACACGCGTTTTAAATTTTATTGCCGAAATCGCTTTTTCTCGCCGAGATAAGCACGTTTTCTGAAATGCCGCTCTCCCGTCACTCTGGTTAAAGTGTTATGAAAAAAAAGGCTGTTGGGGGCTAGGGAGTATCGAGTTGATCATTATACATGAAGAAATAACCAATTTCATCGTTTGGTTTATGTTTTACACGCGTTTTAAATTTTATTGCCGAAATCGCTTTTTCTCGCCGAGATAAGCACGTTTTCTGAAATGCCGCTCTCCCGTCACTCTGGTTAAAGTGTTATGAAAAAAAAGGCTGTTGGGGGCTAGGGAGTATCGAGTTGATCATTATACATGAAGAAATAACCAATTTCATCGTTTGGTTTATGTTTTACACGCGTTTTAAATTTTATTGCCGAAATCGCTTTTTCTCGCCGAGATAAGCACGTTTTCTGAAATGCCGCTCTCCCGTCACTCTGGTTAAAGTGTTATGAAAAAAAAGGCTGTTGGGGGCTAGGGAGTATCGAGTTGATCATTATACATGAAGAAATAACCAATTTCATCGTTTGGTTTATGTTTTACACGCGTTTTAAATTTTATTGCCGAAATCGCTTTTTCTCGCCGAGATAAGCACGTTTTCTGAAATGCCGCTCTCCCGTCACTCTGGTTAAAGTGTTATGAAAAAAAAGGCTGTTGGGGGCTAGGGAGTATCGAGTTGATCATTATACATGAAGAAATAACCAATTTCATCGTTTGGTTTATGTTTTACACGCGTTTTAAATTTTATTGCCGAAATCGCTTTTTCTCGCCGAGATAAGCACGTTTTCTGAAATGCCGCTCTCCCGTCACTCTGGTTAAAGTGTTATGAAAAAAAAGGCTGTTGGGGGCTAGGGAGTATCGAGTTGATCATTATACATGAAGAAATAACCAATTTCATCGTTTGGTTTATGTTTTACACGCGTTTTAAATTTTATTGCCGAAATCGCTTTTTCTCGCCGAGATAAGCACGTTTTCTGAAATGCCGCTCTCCCGTCACTCTGGTTAAAGTGTTATGAAAAAAAAGGCTGTTGGGGGCTAGGGAGTATCGAGTTGATCATTATACATGAAGAAATAACCAATTTCATCGTTTGGTTTATGTTTTACACGCGTTTTAAATTTTATTGCCGAAATCGCTTTTTCTCGCCGAGATAAGCACGTTTTCTGAAATGCCGCTCTCCCGTCACTCTGGTTAAAGTGTTATGAAAAAAAAGGCTGTTGGGGGCTAGGGAGTATCGAGTTGATCATTATACATGAAGAAATAACCAATTTCATCGTTTGGTTTATGTTTTACACGCGTTTTAAATTTTATTGCCGAAATCGCTTTTTCTCGCCGAGATAAGCACGTTTTCTGAAATGCCGCTCTCCCGTCACTCTGGTTAAAGTGTTATGAAAAAAAAGGCTGTGGGGGCTAGGGAGTATCGAGTTGATCATTATACATGAAGAAATAACCAATTTCATCGTTTGGTTTATGTTTTACACGCGTTTTAAATTTTATTGCCGAAATCGCTTTTTCTCGCCGAGATAAGCACGTTTTCTGAAATGCCGCTCTCCCGTCACTCTGGTTAAAGTGTTATGAAAAAAAAGGCTGTTGGGGGCTAGGGAGTATCGAGTTGATCATTATACATGAAGAAATAACCAATTTCATCGTTTGGTTTATGTTTTACACGCGTTTTAAATTTTATTGCCGAAATCGCTTTTTCTCGCCGAGATAAGCACGTTTTCTGAAATGCCGCTCTCCCGTCACTCTGGTTAAAGTGTTATGAAAAAAAAGGCTGTTGGGGGCTAGGGAGTATCGAGTTGATCATTATACATGAAGAAATAACCAATTTCATCGTTTGGTTTATGTTTTACACGCGTTTTAAATTTTATTGCCGAAATCGCTTTTTCTCGCCGAGATAAGCACGTTTTCTGAAATGCCGCTCTCCCGTCACTCTGGTTAAAGTGTTATGAAAAAAAAGGCTGTTGGGGGCTAGGGAGTATCGAGTTGATCATTATACATGAAGAAATAACCAATTTCATCGTTTGGTTTATGTTTTACACGCGTTTTAAATTTTATTGCCGAAATCGCTTTTTCTCGCCGAGATAAGCACGTTTTCTGAAATGCCGCTCTCCCGTCACTCTGGTTAAAGTGTTATGAAAAAAAAGGCTGTTGGGGGCTAGGGAGTATCGAGTTGATCATTATACATGAAGAAATAACCAATTTCATCGTTTGGTTTATGTTTTACACGCGTTTTAAATTTTATTGCCGAAATCGCTTTTTCTCGCCGAGATAAGCACGTTTTCTGAAATGCCGCTCTCCCGTCACTCTGGTTAAAGTGTTATGAAAAAAAAGGCTGTTGGGGGCTAGGGAGTATCGAGTTGATCATTATACATGAAGAAATAACCAATTTCATCGTTTGGTTTATGTTTTACACGCGTTTTAAATTTTATTGCCGAAATCGCTTTTTCTCGCCGAGATAAGCACGTTTTCTGAAATGCCGCTCTCCCGTCACTCTGGTTAAAGTGTTATGAAAAAAAAGGCTGTTGGGGGCTAGGGAGTATCGAGTTGATCATTATACATGAAGAAATAACCAATTTCATCGTTTGGTTTATGTTTTACACGCGTTTTAAATTTTATTGCCGAAATCGCTTTTTCTCGCCGAGATAAGCACGTTTTCTGAAATGCCGCTCTCCCGTCACTCTGGTTAAAGTGTTATGAAAAAAAAGGCTGTTGGGGGCTAGGGAGTATCGAGTTGATCATTATACATGAAGAAATAACCAATTTCATCGTTTGGTTGATGTTTTACACGCGTTTTAAATTTTATTGCCGAAATCGCTTTTTCTCGCCGAGATAAGCACGTTTTCTGAAATGCCGCTCTCCCGTCACTCTGGTTAAAGTGTTATGAAAAAAAAGGCTGTTGGGGGCTAGGGAGTATCGAGTTGATCATTATACATGAAGAAATAACCAATTTCATCGTTTGGTTTATGTTTTACACGCGTTTTAAATTTTATTGCCGAAATCGCTTTTTCTCGCCGAGATAAGCACGTTTTCTGAAATGCCGCTCTCCCGTCACTCTGGTTAAAGTGTTATGAAAAAAAAGGCTGTTGGGGGCTAGGGAGTATCGAGTTGATCATTATACATGAAGAAATAACCAATTTCATCGTTTGGTTTATGTTTTACACGCGTTTTAAATTTTATTGCCGAAATCGCTTTTTCTCGCCGAGATAAGCACGTTTTCTGAAATGCCGCTCTCCCGTCACTCTGGTTAAAGTGTTATGAAAAAAAAGGCTGTTGGGGCTAGGGAGTATCGAGTTGATCATTATACATGAAGAAATAACCAATTTCATCGTTTGGTTTATGTTTTACACGCGTTTTAAATTTTATTGCCGAAATCGCTTTTCTCGCCGAGATAAGCACGTTTTCTGAAATGCCGCTCTCCCGTCACTCTGGTTAAAGTGTTATGAAAAAAAAGGCTGTTGGGGGCTAGGAGTATCGAGTTGATCATTATACATGAAGAAATAACCAATTTCATCGTTTGATTTATGTTTTACACGCGTTTTAAATTTTATTGCCGAAATCGCTTTTTCTCGCCGAGATAAGCACGTTTTCTGAAATGCCGCTCTCCCGTCACTCTGGTTAAAGTGTTATGAAAAAAAAGGCTGTTGGGGCTAGGGAGTATCGAGTTGATCATTATACATGAAGAAATAACCAATTTCATCGTTTGGTTTATGTTTTACACGCGTTTTAAATTTATTGCCGAAATCGCTTTTTCTCGCCGAGATAAGCACGTTTCTGAAATGCCGCTCTCCCGTCACTCTGGTTAAAGTGTTATGAAAAAAAAGGCTGTTGGGGGCTAGGAGTATCGAGTTGATTATTATACATGAAGAAATAACCAATTTCATCGTTTGGTTTATGTTTTACACGCGTTTTAAATTTTATTGCCGAAATCGCTTTTTCTCGCCGAGATAAGCACGTTTTCTGAAATGCCGCTCTCCCGTCACTCTGGTTAAAGTGTTATGAAAAAAAAGGCTGTTGGGGGCTAGGGAGTATCGAGTTGATCATTATACATGAAGAAATAACCAATTTCATCGTTTGGTTTATGTTTTACACGCGTTTTAAATTTTATTGCCGAAATCGCTTTTTCTCGCCGAGATAAGCACGTTTTCTGAAATGCCGCTCTCCCGTCACTCTGGTTAAAGTGTTATGAAAAAAAAGGCTGTTGGGGGCTAGGGAGTATCGAGTTGATCATTATACATGAAGAAATAACCAATTTCATCGTTTGGTTTATGTTTTACACGCGTTTTAAATTTTATTGCCGAAATCGCTTTTTCTCGCCGAGATAAGCACGTTTTCTGAAATGCCGCTCTCCCGTCACTCTGGTTAAAGTGTTATGAAAAAAAAGGCTGTTGGGGGCTAGGGAGTATCGAGTTGATCATTATACATGAAGAAATAACCAATTTCATCGTTTGGTTTATGTTTTACACGCGTTTTAAATTTTATTGCCGAAATCGCTTTTTCTCGCCGAGATAAGCACGTTTTCTGAAATGCCGCTCTCCCGTCACTCTGGTTAAAGTGTTATGAAAAAAAAGGCTGTTGGGGGCTAGGGAATATCGAGTTGATCATTATACATGAATAACCAATTTCATCGTTTGGTTTATGTTTTACACGCGTTTTAAATTTTATTGCCGAAATCGCTTTTTCTCGCCGAGATAAGCACGTTTTCTGAAATGCCGCTCTCCCGTCACTCTGGTTAAAGTGTTATGAAAAAAAAGGCTGTTGGGGGCTAGGGAGTATCGAGTTGATCATTATACATGAAGAAATAACCAATTTCATCGTTTGGTTTATGTTTTACACGCGTTTTAAATTTTATTGCCGAAATCGCTTTTTCTCGCCGAGATAAGCACGTTTTCTGAAATGCCGCTCTCCCGTCACTCTGGTTAAAGTGTTATGAAAAAAAAGGCTGTTGGGGGCTAGGGAGTATCGAGTTGATCATTATACATGAAAAAATAACCAATTTCATCGTTTGGTTTATGTTTTACACGCGTTTTAAATTTTATTGCCGAAATCGCTTTTTCTCGCCGAGATAAGCACGTTTTCTGAAATGCCGCTCTTGTTACGCTCAGCTGGGGTGGTGAGCCAAAAATGCAGAGAACCCAGGAGAACAAGACACAAAAACAGAAGTCTTGGGGCAAAAAAACAATATATTTACTTTTCTCACAAAAAAGGGTGATCCAAAGTGGATAGGAGGGAGGAGACGCTGGTTCGACGTGTAGTTGAGCGCTGACCACGGAAGGTTAACGTCGAAGCGTCGAGCACTGTCTCTCAGGGGGTTTTGTAGACCGCCGCTGACGAGATGATTTGGAACAGCTTGGTCGATTGGGATGAGCCACACCTGTGCTGTGCCGGCTGGGGATGAGTGGCACAACAGTACCCCCCCCCTGAGGGGAGGCACCGGACGACCGTCCCTGGGCACCCGGATTGTTCCGGTAGAAGTCATCCAACAACGAAGGGTCAGCAAGGTAGGACCTGGGCACCCAGCTACGGTCTTCAGGGCCGAAACCCTCCCAGTCCACCAAGAACTGGAAGCCTCTTCCCCGGCGACGGACGGCCAGTAGTTTACGAACCGACCAAACAGGATCACCATCAGCCAGTAGTCGAGGTGGCGGGGGAGCAGAAACTGCCGGTGCCAGGGGACTGGTGGCGACTGGCTTCAGCTGGGACACATGGAAAACTGGGTGCACTTTGAGAGCAGGAGGGAGATTCAGACGCACTGCGGAAGGGCCGATGATGCGGTCCACAGTGTAGGGACCGACAAACCGAGGGTTCAACTTGCGGGTAGACGTCTGAGAGGTTTGGAGGGGCAAGTCCCGGGCCAATAGCCAAACTTTCTGGCCGGGCTGGTAAACCGGGGCATGCCTCCTCCGCCGGTTAGCACCACGCTGAGATCGTACTGAGGCACGGAGTAGCGCAGCCCGAGCAGTCCTCCAGATGTGTCGACACCGGCGGAGGTGGGCCCTGGTGGATGGAACTGCCACCTCCAGTTCCTGCTGTGGAAACAAGGGAGGCTGGTAACCCAGAGAGCATTGAAATGGTGACATTCCCGTGGCAGAGCTCTCCAATGTATTGAGGGAATACTCAACCCAGGCTAGGTACTTAGCCCATGAAGAGGGGTTGCTGGAGGCAACGCAGCGAAGGGTCTCCTCCACCGCCTGGTTGGCACGTTCAGTCTGCCCATTGGACTGAGGATGGTACCCGGAGGAAAGGCTGACCGTGGCTCCAATTCCCCTGCAAAAAGCCTGCCACACCTTGGAGATGAATTGGGGACCACGATCCGACACAATGTCTGAGGGAATACCATGGAGGCGTACAACATGGAGGGTGAGGAGGTCAGCCGTTTCAGCAGCAGAAGGAAGCTTGGGGAGGGGAATGAAGTGGACGGCCTTAGAGAACCGGTCGACCACAGTCAGGATGGTGTCATAACCCTGGGAAATGGGAAGTCCAGTGACAAAGTCCATGCCAATGTGAGACCATGGCCGACTCGGAATTGGAAGGGGTTGTAAGAGGCCTGCTGGAGGGCGATGGGAAGCCTTACTACGGGCACAGACTGTGCAGGCAGCAACGTACTCCTTGACATCCTTCTTAAGGGTGGGCCACCAGAATCTCCGGCCGACGAACTCCGCTGTCCGGCGCTCTCCGGGGTGACATGAAACACGGCTGGAGTGACCCCACTCTAACACTCGAGGACGGGCAGCATCTGGAACAAACTGCCTGTTCGGGGGTCCATTGCCAGGGTCAGGTTGGGTTTGCAGGGCCTCCATTACGACAGAATCTATGGGCCAGGAGATTGCCCCAACCACACGGGCAGGAAGAAGGATGGTGTCTGATATCTCCGGGACAGCAGGGCCCTCAGAGAACTGACGGGAAAGGGCGTCAGCTCTGACGTTCTTTGACCCTGGGCGGTATGTGAGAGTGAAATCAAACCGGCTTAAGAACAGAGCCCAGCGGGCCTGCCTGGAGTTTATCCTTTTTGCTGTTCTTAAGTAGGTCAGGTTCTTGTGATCTGACCACACGACAAAAGGCAGTTTTGCTCCCTCCAACCAGTGTCTCCACTCCCTCAGGGCATCATGGACCGCCAGCAGCTCCTTGTTTCCCACATCATAGTTCCTCTCCGCTGGGTCGTAACTTCGAGAGAAATAAGCGCACGGATGCACCTTCTGATCCTCCTCCGAGCGCTGGGAGAGGACTGCCCCAATGCCCGTGTCAGAAGCATCCACTTCCACAATGAATTGTCTCTCAGGGTCAGGGTGGACAAGCACTGGAGCTGAAGAGAACAGACCCTTGAGTCTGGTGAAGGCCGTCTCTGCTTCGGGCGTCCAGGAAAAGGGGCGTGTGATGGAGGTCAGGGCATTGAGAGGGGCAGCGATTTGACTATATCCCTTGATGAAGCGGCGTATGAAGCCTGCGAAACCCAGGAAGCGTCTGAGCTGAGTCCGGTTGGTAGGACGCGGCCACTCCTCCACAGCCTTGACTTTGGAGGGATCGACCCTCATCCGTCCAGCTTCCACTATGTTTCCCAGGTACGTTACAGAGTCAGAGTGGAAGACACACTTCTCGGCTTTAATGAACAGGCGATTCTCCAACAGCCGCTGAAGAACCAAACGCACATGCTGGTGGTGTTCCTTCAATGACCTGGAGAAGATAAGGATGTCGTCCAGGTACACCACCACAAAGATGTTCAACATGTCTCTTAACACATCATTTACCAGGCATTGGAAAACCGCTGGTGCGTTGGACAAGCCAAAAGGCATCACAAGGTACTCAAAATGGCCGAGATGGGTGTTGAAAGCTGTCTTCCATTCGTCGCCCTCTCTGATCCGGACTAAGTGGTAGGCGTTGCGGAGATCTAGCTTGGTGAACACCCGGGCATGAGCAAGAGGCTCAAAAGTGGAACTAATAAGGGGCAAAGGGTACTTGTTTTTTACTGTGATGTCATTAAGACCACGGTAGTCAATGCAAGGTCTCAGGCCGCCATCCTTCCTGTCCACAAAAAAAAAACCTGCCCCTAAGGGAGATGATGATGGTCTTATGAAACCTGAGAGCAGGGACTCTGCAACATAATTGCGCATCGCCTCCTTCTCCGGAAGGGAGAGGTTGTAGAGTCGCCCCTTAGGATAGGGGGCCCCGGGAAGGAGGTCGATCGCACAATCGTATGGCCGGTGAGGGGGAAGTAAAAGGGCTTTATCCTTACTAAATACTGAGGCAAGGTCATGGTAAATACTCGGAACTCCAGAGATATCAGGGGTTACGGGCATGGGTCTGGGACTACTTGGAGGTGAAAGGGCAGAGCGTAGACAGGTCGCATGACAGGCTGTGCTCCATCCCAAAATCCGACCAGAGGCCCAGGAGATGTGAGGTTCATGCCTCTCCAACCAAGGTCTCCCCAATATCAAGGGAGCAGTAGGGGCATGAAGGACAAAAAAACGGATGGGCTCAGTATGATTCCCTGAGAGCGTGAGCATAAGAGGTTCAGTGGAGAAGGAAATGGTTCCTAACGAGTGACCATCGATGGCTCTGGGAGACAGGGATTGATCTAAGGGAACCAAAGGAATTCCGGCCTGGCGTGCGAAGGAAATGTCCATAAGGCTCTCGTCCGCACCAGAATCAATAAATGCACTAACAGACAATGTTTCTTTGCCCCAGGCCAGGGTTGCGGGGAAAAGACGGTTGGAACAAACCTTGGGCTGGGGAATGGTGGTGTTGCTCACCAGTATAGCCCCTACTGGCGAGCTGGGCCTTTTGGGCAGGACCGGATGAAATGTCCTGATTCTCCACAGTAGAAACATTGTTCATTGCTCAGCCTCAGCTGCTTTTCTGCTGGCGAGATCCGTGATCGGCCAACCTCCATGGGCTCCCCAGACCCTGAAGTAGATAGGAACGGGGGAAGCATAGGGTCCTGAGTATGAGGAGTTGGCCTGGAAGGTGAGGTGGGGAACACAGAAGCAAAACGACGGGGGACAGACTGTAGGGGGCTACGTTGGGCTCGGTCTGTACGCCGCTCCTGAAGTCGTGCGTCCATCTTGAGAGCCAGGGATATTAGCTCGTTAAGGGTCTCCGGGCTGTCACGGACAATGAGGTCCTTAATAGAATCCCTCAGCCCCTTGCGAAAGACACTGAGGAGGGCTTGGTCATTCCAACGGCTCTCTGCAGCAAGGATCCGAAATTCCAGCGTATATTGAGCCACTGAACGCGACCCCTGGCGGATAACCAGCAGGCGGCTAGAAGCATCTTGACCATCTGCAGGGTGATCAAACACAGCCCGAAACTCACTCTTGAACTGAGAGTAGTCGGTAAAAAAAAACTGGGTTGTTCTCAACTGCCGCAATGGCCCAGCGGAGGGCGTCCTCGACCAGAAGGGACATGACAAAAGCAATTTTAGACCCGTCAGAGGAATATTTAGAGGGCTGATGGGTAAAAAGTAACTCACATTGTGCCAAAAAACCTCTGCTCAGATTGAAGTCACCGTTGAAAGGCCTAGGGCTGACTAGGCCAGGCTCGGACTGAGACTGCTGTGGGTTGGGAAGGACAGGGCTGGGTTGTTGGTTGGAAGCAGAGGCAGGGCCATGAACGGGAGCGGGATTTCCTTCGGCCGAGGCACGGACAGTAAGTGCATCCAGGGACCGTTGAATGCCAGATAGTGCTCCTGCAATAGACTGCACTTGGTTGGAAAGCGTTGCCACAGAACCAACTGTGGTTTGAGACGTCCTCTCCAGAGCAGTGATTTGAGACAGGACGGTCGGGAAAGCCTTATTTAATTCTTGCTGCAGTGAAGAGATCTCTTTAGCTTGACCAAAAACTAACTCACGTAATTCAGATGATCTTGGCTGCCCGGCCCCCGGGGTCCCGGCTTGGCTCATGATGGCTTCGACGTTCTGTTACGCTCAGCTGGGGTGGTGAGCCAAAAATGCAGAGAACCCAGGAGAACAAGACACAAAAACAGAAGTCTTGGGGCAAAAAAACAATATATTTACTTTTCTCACAAAAAAGGGTGATCCAAAGTGGATAGGAGGGAGGAGACGCTGGTTCGACGTGTAGTTGAGCGCTGACCACGGAAGGTTAACGTCGAAGCGTCGAGCACTGTCTCTCAGGGGGTTTTGTAGACCGCCGCTGACGAGATGATTTGGAACAGCTTGGTCGATTGGGATGAGCCACACCTGTGCTGTGCCGGCTGGGGATGAGTGGCACAACAGCTCTCCCGTCACTCTGGTTAAAGTGTTATGAAAAAAAAGGCTGTTGGGGGCTAGGGAGTATCGAGTTGATCATTATACATGAAGAAATAACCAATTTCATCGTTTGGTTTATGTTTTACACGCGTTTTAAATTTTATTGCCGAAATCGCTTTTTCTCGCCGAGATAAGCACGTTTTCTGAAATGCCGCTCTCCCGTCACTCTGGTTAAAGTGTTATGAAAAAAAAGGCTGTTGGGGGCTAGGGAGTATCGAGTTGATCATTATACATGAAGAAATAACCAATTTCATCGTTTGGTTTATGTTTTACACGCGTTTTAAATTTTATTGCCGAAATCGCTTTTTCTCGCCGAGATAAGCACGTTTTCTGAAATGCCGCTCTCCCGTCACTCTGGTTAAAGTGTTATGAAAAAAAAGGCTGTTGGGGGCTAGGGAGTATCGAGTTGATCATTATACATGAAGAAATAACCAATTTCATCGTTTGGTTTATGTTTTACACGCGTTTTAAATGTTATTGCCGAAATCGCTTTTTCTCGCCGAGATAAGCACGTTTTCTGAAATGCCGCTCTCCCGTCACTCTGGTTAAAGTGTTATGAAAAAAAAGGCTGTTGGGGGCTAGGGAGTATCGAGTTGATCATTATACATGAAGAAATAACCAATTTCATCGTTTGGTTTATGTTTTACACGCGTTTTAAATTTTATTGCCGAAATCGCTTTTTCTCGCCGAGATAAGCACGTTTTCTGAAATGCCGCTCTCCCGTCACTCTGGTTAAAGTGTTATGAAAAAAAAGGCTGTTGGGGGCTAGGAGTATCGAGTTGATCATTATACATGAAGAAATAACCAATTTCATCGTTTGGTTTATGTTTTACACGCGTTTTAAATTTTATTGCCGAAATCGCTTTTTCTCGCCGAGATAAGCACGTTTTCTGAAATGTCGCTCTCCCGTCACTCTGGTTAAAGTGTTATGAAAAAAAAGGCTGTTGGGGGCTAGGGAGTATCGAGTTGATCATTATACATGAAGAAATAACCAATTTCATCGTTTGGTTTATGTTTTACACGCGTTTTAAATTTTATTGCCGAAATCGCTTTTTCTCGCCGAGATAAGCACGTTTTCTGAAATGCCGCTCTCCCGTCACTCTGGTTAAAGTGTTATGAAAAAAAAGGCTGTTGGGGGCTAGGGAGTATCGAGTTGATCATTATACATGAAGAAATAACCAATTTCATCGTTTGGTTTATGTTTTACACGCGTTTTAAATTTTATTGCCGAAATCGCTTTTTCTCGCCGAGATAAGCTCGTTTCTGAAATGCCGCTCTCCGTCACTCTGGTTAAAGTGTTATGAAAAAAAAGGCTGTTGGGGGCTAGGGAGTATCGAGTTGATCATTATACATGAAGAAATAACCATTTCATCGTTTGGTTATGTTTTACACCGTTTAATTTATTGCCGAAATCGCTTTTTCTCGCCGAGATAAGCACGTTTTCTGAAATGCCGCTCTCCCGTCACTCTGGTTAAAGTGTTATGAAAAAAAAGGCTGTTGGGGGCTAGGGAGTATCGAGTTGATCATTATACATGAAGAAATAACCAATTTCATCGTTTGGTTTATGTTTTACACGCGTTTTAAATTTTATTGCCGAAATCGCTTTTTCTCGCCGAGATAAGCACGTTTTCTGAAATGCCGCTCTCCCGTCACTCTGGTTAAAGTGTTATGAAAAAAAAGGCTGTTGGGGGCTAGGGAGTATCGAGTTGATCATTATACATGAAGAAATAACCAATTTCATCGTTTGGTTTATGTTTTACACGCGTTTTAAATTTTATTGCCGAAATCGCTTTTTCTCGCCGAGATAAGCACGTTTTCTGAAATGCCGCTCTCCCGTCACTCTGGTTAAAGTGTTATGAAAAAAAAGGCTGTTGGGGGCTAGGGAGTATCGAGTTGATCATTATACATGAAGAAATAACCAATTTCATCGTTTGGTTTATGTTTTACACGCGTTTTAAATTTTATTGCCGAAATCGCTTTTTCTCGCCGAGATAAGCACGTTTTCTGAAATGCCGCTCTCCCGTCACTCTGGTTAAAGTGTTATGAAAAAAAAGGCTGTTGGGGGCTAGGGAGTATCGAGTTGATCATTATACATGAAGAAATAACCAATTTCATCGTTTGGTTTATGTTTTACACGCGTTTTAAATTTTATTGCCGAAATCGCTTTTTCTCGCCGAGATAAGCACGTTTTCTGAAATGCCGCTCTCCCGTCACTCTGGTTAAAGTGTTATGAAAAAAAAGGCTGTTGGGGGCTAGGGAGTATCGAGTTGATCATTATACATGAAGAAATAACCAATTTCATCGTTTGGTTTATGTTTTACACGCGTTTTAAATTTTATTGCCGAAATCGCTTTTTCTCGCCGAGATAAGCACGTTTTCTGAAATGCCGCTCTCCCGTCACTCTGGTTAAAGTGTTATGAAAAAAAAGGCTGTTGGGGGCTAGGGAGTATCGAGTTGATCATTATACATGAAGAAATAACCAATTTCATCGTTTGGTTTATGTTTTACACGCGTTTTAAATTTTATTGCCGAAATCGCTTTTTCTCGCCGAGATAAGCACGTTTTCTGAAATGCCGCTCTCCCGTCACTCTGGTTAAAGTGTTATGAAAAAAAAGGCTGTTGGGGGCTAGGGAGTATCGAGTTGATCATTATACATGAAGAAATAACCAATTTCATCGTTTGGTTTATGTTTTACACGCGTTTTAAATTTTATTGCCGAAATCGCTTTTTCTCGCCGAGATAAGCACGTTTTCTGAAATGCCGCTCTCCCGTCACTCTGGTTAAAGTGTTATGAAAAAAAAGGCTGTTGGGGGCTAGGGAGTATCGAGTTGATCATTATACATGAAGAAATAACCAATTTCATCGTTTGGTTTATGTTTTACACGCGTTTTAAATTTTATTGCCGAAATCGCTTTTTCTCGCCGAGATAAGCACGTTTTCTGAAATGCCGCTCTCCCGTCACTCTGGTTAAAGTGTTATGAAAAAAAAGGCTGTTGGGGGCTAGGGAGTATCGAGTTGATCATTATACATGAAGAAATAACCAATTTCATCGTTTGGTTTATGTTTTACACGCGTTTTAAATTTTATTGCCGAAATCGCTTTTTCTCGCCGAGATAAGCACGTTTTCTGAAATGCCGCTCTCCCGTCACTCTGGTTAAAGTGTTATGAAAAAAAAGGCTGTTGGGGGCTAGGGAGTATCGAGTTGATCATTATACATGAAGAAATAACCAATTTCATCGTTTGGTTTATGTTTTACACGCGTTTTAAATTTTATTGCCGAAATCGCTTTTTCTCGCCGAGATAAGCACGTTTTCTGAAATGCCGCTCTCCCGTCACTCTGGTTAAAGTGTTATGAAAAAAAAGGCTGTTGGGGGCTAGGGAGTATCGAGTTGATCATTATACATGAAGAAATAACCAATTTCATCGTTTGGTTTATGTTTTACACGCGTTTTAAATTTTATTGCCGAAATCGCTTTTTCTCGCCGAGATAAGCACGTTTTCTGAAATGCCGCTCTCCCGTCACTCTGGTTAAAGTGTTATGAAAAAAAAGGCTGTTGGGGGCTAGGGAGTATCGAGTTGATCATTATACATGAAGAAATAACCAATTTCATCGTTTGGTTTATGTTTTACACGCGTTTTAAATTTTATTGCCGAAATCGCTTTTTCTCGCCGAGATAAGCACGTTTTCTGAAATGCCGCTCTCCCGTCACTCTGGTTAAAGTGTTATGAAAAAAAAGGCTGTTGGGGGCTAGGGAGTATCGAGTTGATCATTATACATGAAGAAATAACCAATTTCATCGTTTGGTTTATGTTTTACACGCGTTTTAAATTTTATTGCCGAAATCGCTTTTTCTCGCCGAGATAAGCACGTTTTCTGAAATGCCGCTCTCCCGTCACTCTGGTTAAAGTGTTATGAAAAAAAAGGCTGTTGGGGGCTAGGGAGTATCGAGTTGATCATTATACATGAAGAAATAACCAATTTCATCGTTTGGTTTATGTTTTACACGCGTTTTAAATTTTATTGCCGAAATCGCTTTTTCTCGCCGAGATAAGCACGTTTTCTGAAATGCCGCTCTCCCGTCACTCTGGTTAAAGTGTTATGAAAAAAAAGGCTGTTGGGGGCTAGGGAGTATCGAGTTGATCATTATACATGAAGAAATAACCAATTTCATCGTTTGGTTTATGTTTTACACGCGTTTTAAATTTTATTGCCGAAATCGCTTTTTCTCGCCGAGATAAGCACGTTTTCTGAAATGCCGCTCTCCCGTCACTCTGGTTAAAGTGTTATGAAAAAAAAGGCTGTTGGGGGCTAGGGAGTATCGAGTTGATCATTATACATGAAGAAATAACCAATTTCATCGTTTGGTTTATGTTTTACACGCGTTTTAAATTTTATTGCCGAAATCGCTTTTTCTCGCCGAGATAAGCACGTTTTCTGAAATGCCGCTCTCCCGTCACTCTGGTTAAAGTGTTATGAAAAAAAAGGCTGTTGGGGGCTAGGGAGTATCGAGTTGATCATTATACATGAAGAAATAACCAATTTCATCGTTTGGTTTATGTTTTACACGCGTTTTAAATTTTATTGCCGAAATCGCTTTTTCTCGCCGAGATAAGCACGTTTTCTGAAATGCCGCTCTCCCGTCACTCTGGTTAAAGTGTTATGAAAAAAAAGGCTGTTGGGGGCTAGGGAGTATCGAGTTGATCATTATACATGAAGAAATAACCAATTTCATCGTTTGGTTTATGTTTTACACGCGTTTTAAATTTTATTGCCGAAATCGCTTTTTCTCGCCGAGATAAGCACGTTTTCTGAAATGCCGCTCTCCCGTCACTCTGGTTAAAGTGTTATGAAAAAAAAGGCTGTTGGGGGCTAGGGAGTATCGAGTTGATCATTATACATGAAGAAATAACCAATTTCATCGTTTGGTTTATGTTTTACACGCGTTTTAAATTTTATTGCCGAAATCGCTTTTTCTCGCCGAGATAAGCACGTTTTCTGAAATGCCGCTCTCCCGTCACTCTGGTTAAAGTGTTATGAAAAAAAAGGCTGTTGGGGGCTAGGGAGTATCGAGTTGATCATTATACATGAAGAAATAACCAATTTCATCGTTTGGTTTATGTTTTACACGCGTTTTAAATTTTATTGCCGAAATCGCTTTTTCTCGCCGAGATAAGCACGTTTTCTGAAATGCCGCTCTCCCGTCACTCTGGTTAAAGTGTTATGAAAAAAAAGGCTGTTGGGGGCTAGGGAGTATCGAGTTGATCATTATACATGAAGAAATAACCAATTTCATCGTTTGGTTTATGTTTTACACGCGTTTTAAATTTTATTGCCGAAATCGCTTTTTCTCGCCGAGATAAGCACGTTTTCTGAAATGCCGCTCTCCCGTCACTCTGGTTAAAGTGTTATGAAAAAAAAGGCTGTTGGGGGCTAGGGAGTATCGAGTTGATCATTATACATGAAGAAATAACCAATTTCATCGATTGGTTTATGTTTTACACGCGTTTTAAATTTTATTGCCGAAATCGCTTTTTCTCGCCGAGATAAGCACGTTTTCTGAAATGCCGCTCTCCCGTCACTCTGGTTAAAGTGTTATGAAAAAAAAGGCTGTTGGGGGCTAGGGAGTATCGAGTTGATCATTATACATGAAGAAATAACCAATTTCATCGTTTGGTTTATGTTTTACACGCGTTTTAAATTTTATTGCCGAAATCGCTTTTTCTCGCCGAGATAAGCACGTTTTCTGAAATGCCGCTCTCCCGTCACTCTGGTTAAAGTGTTATGAAAAAAAAGGCTGTTGGGGGCTAGGGAGTATCGAGTTGATCATTATACATGAAGAAATAACCAATTTCATCGTTTGGTTTATGTTTTACACGCGTTTTAAATTTTATTGCCGAAATCGCTTTTTCTCGCCGAGATAAGCACGTTTTCTGAAATGCCGCTCTCCCGTCACTCTGGTTAAAGTGTTATGAAAAAAAAGGCTGTTGGGGGCTAGGGAGTATCGAGTTGATCATTATACATGAAGAAATAACCAATTTCATCGTTTGGTTTATGTTTTACACGCGTTTTAAATTTTATTGCCGAAATCGCTTTTTCTCGCCGAGATAAGCACGTTTTCTGAAATGCCGCTCTCCCGTCACTCTGGTTAAAGTGTTATGAAAAAAAAGGCTGTTGGGGGCTAGGGAGTATCGAGTTGATCATTATACATGAAGAAATAACCAATTTCATCGTTTGGTTTATGTTTTACACGCGTTTTAAATTTTATTGCCGAAATCGCTTTTTCTCGCCGAGATAAGCACGTTTTCTGAAATGCCGCTCTCCCGTCACTCTGGTTAAAGTGTTATGAAAAAAAAGGCTGTTGGGGGCTAGGGAGTATCGAGTTGATCATTATACATGAAGAAATAACCAATTTCATCGTTTGGTTTATGTTTTACACGCGTTTTAAATTTTATTGCCGAAATCGCTTTTTCTCGCCGAGATAAGCACGTTTTCTGAAATGCCGCTCTCCCGTCACTCTGGTTAAAGTGTTATGAAAAAAAAGGCTGTTGGGGGCTAGGGAGTATCGAGTTGATCATTATACATGAAGAAATAACCAATTTCATCGTTTGGTTTATGTTTTACACGCGTTTTAAATTTTATTGCCGAAATCGCTTTTTCTCGCCGAGATAAGCACGTTTTCTGAAATGCCGCTCTCCCGTCACTCTGGTTAAAGTGTTATGAAAAAAAAGGCTGTTGGGGGCTAGGGAGTATCGAGTTGATCATTATACATGAAGAAATAACCAATTTCATCGTTTGGTTTATGTTTTACACGCGTTTTAAATTTTATTGCCGAAATCGCTTTTTCTCGCCGAGATAAGCACGTTTTCTGAAATGCCGCTCTCCCGTCACTCTGGTTAAAGTGTTATGAAAAAAAAGGCTGTTGGGGGCTAGGGAGTATCGAGTTGATCATTATACATGAAGAAATAACCAATTTCATCGTTTGGTTTATGTTTTACACGCGTTTTAAATTTTATTGCCGAAATCGCTTTTTCTCGCCGAGATAAGCACGTTTTCTGAAATGCCGCTCTCCCGTCACTCTGGTTAAAGTGTTATGAAAAAAAAGGCTGTTGGGGGCTAGGGAGTATCGAGTTGATCATTATACATGAAGAAATAACCAATTTCATCGTTTGGTTTATGTTTTACACGCGTTTTAAATTTTATTGCCGAAATCGCTTTTTCTCGCCGAGATAAGCACGTTTTCTGAAATGCCGCTCTCCCGTCACTCTGGTTAAAGTGTTATGAAAAAAAAGGCTGTTGGGGGCTAGGGAGTATCGAGTTGATCATTATACATGAAGAAATAACCAATTTCATCGTTTGGTTTATGTTTTACACGCGTTTTAAATTTTATTGCCGAAATCGCTTTTTCTCGCCGAGATAAGCACGTTTTCTGAAATGCCGCTCTCCCGTCACTCTGGTTAAAGTGTTATGAAAAAAAAGGCTGTTGGGGGCTAGGGAGTATCGAGTTGATCATTATACATGAAGAAATAACCAATTTCATCGTTTGGTTTATGTTTTACACGCGTTTTAAATTTTATTGCCGAAATCGCTTTTTCTCGCCGAGATAAGCACGTTTTCTGAAATGCCGCTCTCCCGTCACTCTGGTTAAAGTGTTATGAAAAAAAAGGCTGTTGGGGGCTAGGGAGTATCGAGTTGATCATTATACATGAAGAAATAACCAATTTCATCGTTTGGTTTATGTTTTACACGCGTTTTAAATTTTATTGCCGAAATCGCTTTTTCTCGCCGAGATAAGCACGTTTTCTGAAATGCCGCTCTCCCGTCACTCTGGTTAAAGTGTTATGAAAAAAAAGGCTGTTGGGGGCTAGGGAGTATCGAGTTGATCATTATACATGAAGAAATAACCAATTTCATCGTTTGGTTTATGTTTTACACGCGTTTTAAATTTTATTGCCGAAATCGCTTTTTCTCGCCGAGATAAGCACGTTTTCTGAAATGCCGCTCTCCCGTCACTCTGGTTAAAGTGTTATGAAAAAAAAGGCTGTTGGGGGCTAGGGAGTATCGAGTTGATCATTATACATGAAGAAATAACCAATTTCATCGTTTGGTTTATGTTTTACACGCGTTTTAAATTTTATTGCCGAAATCGCTTTTTCTCGCCGAGATAAGCACGTTTTCTGAAATGCCGCTCTCCCGTCACTCTGGTTAAAGTGTTATGAAAAAAAAGGCTGTTGGGGGCTAGGGAGTATCGAGTTGATCATTATACATGAAGAAATAACCAATTTCATCGTTTGGTTTATGTTTTACACGCGTTTTAAATTTTATTGCCGAAATCGCTTTTTCTCGCCGAGATAAGCACGTTTTCTGAAATGCCGCTCTCCCGTCACTCTGGTTAAAGTGTTATGAAAAAAAAGGCTGTTGGGGGCTAGGGAGTATCGAGTTGATCATTATACATGAAGAAATAACCAATTTCATCGTTTGGTTTATGTTTTACACGCGTTTTAAATTTTATTGCCGAAATCGCTTTTTCTCGCCGAGATAAGCACGTTTTCTGAAATGCCGCTCTCCCGTCACTCTGGTTAAAGTGTTATGAAAAAAAAGGCTGTTGGGGGCTAGGGAGTATCGAGTTGATCATTATACATGAAGAAATAACCAATTTCATCGTTTGGTTTATGTTTTACACGCGTTTTAAATTTTATTGCCGAAATCGCTTTTTCTCGCCGAGATAAGCACGTTTTCTGAAATGCCGCTCTCCCGTCACTCTGGTTAAAGTGTTATGAAAAAAAAGGCTGTTGGGGGCTAGGGAGTATCGAGTTGATCATTATACATGAAGAAATAACCAATTTCATCGTTTGGTTTATGTTTTACACGCGTTTTAAATTTTATTGCCGAAATCGCTTTTTCTCGCCGAGATAAGCACGTTTTCTGAAATGCCGCTCTCCCGTCACTCTGGTTAAAGTGTTATGAAAAAAAAGGCTGTTGGGGGCTAGGGAGTATCGAGTTGATCATTATACATGAAGAAATAACCAATTTCATCGTTTGGTTTATGTTTTACACGCGTTTTAAATTTTATTGCCGAAATCGCTTTTTCTCGCCGAGATAAGCACGTTTTCTGAAATGCCGCTCTCCCGTCACTCTGGTTAAAGTGTTATGAAAAAAAAGGCTGTTGGGGGCTAGGGAGTATCGAGTTGATCATTATACATGAAGAAATAACCAATTTCATCGTTTGGTTTATGTTTTACACGCGTTTTAAATTTTATTGCCGAAATCGCTTTTTCTCGCCGAGATAAGCACGTTTTCTGAAATGCCGCTCTCCCGTCACTCTGGTTAAAGTGTTATGAAAAAAAAGGCTGTTGGGGGCTAGGGAGTATCGAGTTGATCATTATACATGAAGAAATAACCAATTTCATCGTTTGGTTTATGTTTTACACGCGTTTTAAATTTTATTGCCGAAATCGCTTTTTCTCGCCGAGATAAGCACGTTTTCTGAAATGCCGCTCTCCCGTCACTCTGGTTAAAGTGTTATGAAAAAAAAGGCTGTTGGGGGCTAGGGAGTATCGAGTTGATCATTATACATGAAGAAATAACCAATTTCATCGTTTGGTTTATGTTTTACACGCGTTTTAAATTTTATTGCCGAAATCGCTTTTTCTCGCCGAGATAAGCACGTTTTCTGAAATGCCGCTCTCCCGTCACTCTGGTTAAAGTGTTATGAAAAAAAAGGCTGTTGGGGGCTAGGGAGTATCGAGTTGATCATTATACATGAAGAAATAACCAATTTCATCGTTTGGTTTATGTTTTACACGCGTTTTAAATTTTATTGCCGAAATCGCTTTTTCTCGCCGAGATAAGCACGTTTTCTGAAATGCCGCTCTCCCGTCACTCTGGTTAAAGTGTTATGAAAAAAAAGGCTGTTGGGGGCTAGGGAGTATCGAGTTGATCATTATACATGAAGAAATAACCAATTTCATCGTTTGGTTTATGTTTTACACGCGTTTTAAATTTTATTGCCGAAATCGCTTTTTCTCGCCGAGATAAGCACGTTTTCTGAAATGCCGCTCTCCCGTCACTCTGGTTAAAGTGTTATGAAAAAAAAGGCTGTTGGGGGCTAGGGAGTATCGAGTTGATCATTATACATGAAGAAATAACCAATTTCATCGTTTGGTTTATGTTTTACACGCGTTTTAAATTTTATTGCCGAAATCGCTTTTTCTCGCCGAGATAAGCACGTTTTCTGAAATGCCGCTCTCCCGTCACTCTGGTTAAAGTGTTATGAAAAAAAAGGCTGTTGGGGGCTAGGGAGTATCGAGTTGATCATTATACATGAAGAAATAACCAATTTCATCGTTTGGTTTATGTTTTACACGCGTTTTAAATTTTATTGCCGAAATCGCTTTTTCTCGCCGAGATAAGCACGTTTTCTGAAATGCCGCTCTCCCGTCACTCTGGTTAAAGTGTTATGAAAAAAAAGGCTGTTGGGGGCTAGGGAGTATCGAGTTGATCATTATACATGAAGAAATAACCAATTTCATCGTTTGGTTTATGTTTTACACGCGTTTTAAATTTTATTGCCGAAATCGCTTTTTCTCGCCGAGATAAGCACGTTTTCTGAAATGCCGCTCTCCCGTCACTCTGGTTAAAGTGTTATGAAAAAAAAGGCTGTTGGGGGCTAGGGAGTATCGAGTTGATCATTATACATGAAGAAATAACCAATTTCATCGTTTGGTTTATGTTTTACACGCGTTTTAAATTTTATTGCCGAAATCGCTTTTTCTCGCCGAGATAAGCACGTTTTCTGAAATGCCGCTCTCCCGTCACTCTGGTTAAAGTGTTATGAAAAAAAAGGCTGTTGGGGGCTAGGGAGTATCGAGTTGATCATTATACATGAAGAAATAACCAATTTCATCGTTTGGTTTATGTTTTACACGCGTTTTAAATTTTATTGCCGAAATCGCTTTTTCTCGCCGAGATAAGCACGTTTTCTGAAATGCCGCTCTCCCGTCACTCTGGTTAAAGTGTTATGAAAAAAAAGGCTGTTGGGGGCTAGGGAGTATCGAGTTGATCATTATACATGAAGAAATAACCAA
Organism: Syngnathus leptorhynchus; assembly: GCF_054491065.1. NCBI lineage: Eukaryota > Metazoa > Chordata > Actinopteri > Syngnathiformes > Syngnathidae > Syngnathus > Syngnathus leptorhynchus. Next base: position 13,321,330 of record NC_141204.1, on the reverse strand, counting down.
TTTCATCGTTTGGTTTATGTTTTACACGCGTTTTAAATTTTATTGCCGAAATCGCTTTTTCTCGCCGAGATAAGCACGTTTTCTGAAATGCCGCTCTCCCGTCACTCTGGTTAAAGTGTTATGAAAAAAAAGGCTGTTGGGGGCTAGGGAGTATCGAGTTGATCATTATACATGAAGAAATAACCAATTTCATCGTTTGGTTTATGTTTTACACGCGTTTTAAATTTTATTGCCGAAATCGCTTTTTCTCGCCGAGATAAGCACGTTTTCTGAAATGCCGCTCTCCCGTCACTCTGGTTAAAGTGTTATGAAAAAAAAGGCTGTTGGGGGCTAGGGAGTATCGAGTTGATCATTATACATGAAGAAATAACCAATTTCATCGTTTGGTTTATGTTTTACACGCGTTTTAAATTTTATTGCCGAAATCGCTTTTTCTCGCCGAGATAAGCACGTTTTCTGAAATGCCGCTCTCCCGTCACTCTGGTTAAAGTGTTATGAAAAAAAAGGCTGTTGGGGGCTAGGGAGTATCGAGTTGATACATTATACATGAAGAAATAACCAATTTCATCGTTTGGTTTATGTTTTACACGCGTTTTAAATTTTATTGCCGAAATCGCTTTTTCTCGCCGAGATAAGCACGTTTTCTGAAATGCCGCTCTCCCGTCACTCTGGTTAAAGTGTTATGAAAAAAAAGGCTGTTGGGGGCTAGGGAGTATCGAGTTGATCATTATACATGAAGAAATAACCAATTTCATCGTTTGGTTTATGTTTTACACGCGTTTTAAATTTTATTGCCGAAATCGCTTTTCTCGCCGAGATAAGCACGTTTTCTGAAATGCCGCTCTCCCGTCACTCTGGTTAAAGTGTTATGAAAAAAAAGGCTGTTGGGGGCTAGGGAGTATCGAGTTGATCATTATACATGAAGAAATAACCAATTTCATCGTTTGGTTTATGTTTTACACGCGTTTTAAATTTTATTGCCGAAATCGCTTTTTCTCGCCGAGATAAGCACGTTTTCTGAAATGCCGCTCTCCCGTCACTCTGGTTAAAGTGTTATGAAAAAAAAGGCTGTTGGGGGCTAGGGAGTATCGAGTTGATCATTATACATGAAGAAATAACCAATTTCATCGTTTGGTTTATGTTTTACACGCGTTTTAAATTTTATTGCCGAAATCGCTTTTTCTCGCCGAGATAAGCACGTTTTCTGAAATGCCGCTCTCCCGTCACTCTGGTTAAAGTGTTATGAAAAAAAAGGCTGTTGGGGGCTAGGGAGTATCGAGTTGATCATTATACATGAAGAAATAACCAATTTCATCGTTTGGTTTATGTTTTACACGCGTTTTAAATTTTATTGCCGAAATCGCTTTTTCTCGCCGAGATAAGCACGTTTTCTGAAATGCCGCTCTCCCGTCACTCTGGTTAAAGTGTTATGAAAAAAAAGGCTGTTGGGGGCTAGGGAGTATCGAGTTGATCATTATACATGAAGAAATAACCAATTTCATCGTTTGGTTTATGTTTTACACGCGTTTTAAATTTTATTGCCGAAATCGCTTTTTCTCGCCGAGATAAGCACGTTTTCTGAAATGCCGCTCTCCCGTCACTCTGGTTAAAGTGTTATGAAAAAAAAGGCTGTTGGGGGCTAGGGAGTATCGAGTTGATCATTATACATGAAGAAATAACCAATTTCATCGTTTGGTTTATGTTTTACACGCGTTTTAAATTTTATTGCCGAAATCGCTTTTTCTCGCCGAGATAAGCACGTTTTCTGAAATGCCGCTCTCCCGTCACTCTGGTTAAAGTGTTATGAAAAAAAAGGCTGTTGGGGGCTAGGGAGTATCGAGTTGATCATTATACATGAAGAAATAACCAATTTCATCGTTTGGTTTATGTTTTACACGCGTTTTAAATTTTATTGCCGAAATCGCTTTTTCTCGCCGAGATAAGCACGTTTTCTGAAATGCCGCTCTCCCGTCACTCTGGTTAAAGTGTTATGAAAAAAAAGGCTGTTGGGGGCTAGGGAGTATCGAGTTGATCATTATACATGAAGAAATAACCAATTTCATCGTTTGGTTTATGTTTTACACGCGTTTTAAATTTTATTGCCGAAATCGCTTTTTCTCGCCGAGATAAGCACGTTTTCTGAAATGCCGCTCTCCCGTCACTCTGGTTAAAGTGTTATGAAAAAAAAGGCTGTTGGGGGCTAGGGAGTATCGAGTTGATCATTATACATGAAGAAATAACCAATTTCATCGTTTGGTTTATGTTTTACACGCGTTTTAAATTTTATTGCCGAAATCGCTTTTTCTCGCCGAGATAAGCACGTTTTCTGAAATGCCGCTCTCCCGTCACTCTGGTTAAAGTGTTATGAAAAAAAAGGCTGTTGGGGGCTAGGGAGTATCGAGTTGATCATTATACATGAAGAAATAACCAATTTCATCGTTTGGTTTATGTTTTACACGCGTTTTAAATTTTATTGCCGAAATCGCTTTTTCTCGCCGAGATAAGCACGTTTTCTGAAATGCCGCTCTCCCGTCACTCTGGTTAAAGTGTTATGAAAAAAAAGGCTGTTGGGGGCTAGGGAGTATCGAGTTGATCATTATACATGAAGAAATAACCAATTTCATCGTTTGGTTTATGTTTTACACGCGTTTTAAATTTTATTGCCGAAATCGCTTTTTCTCGCCGAGATAAGCACGTTTTCTGAAATGCCGCTCTCCCGTCACTCTGGTTAAAGTGTTATGAAAAAAAAGGCTGTTGGGGGCTAGGGAGTATCGAGTTGATCATTATACATGAAGAAATAACCAATTTCATCGTTTGGTTTATGTTTTACACGCGTTTTAAATTTTATTGCCGAAATCGCTTTTTCTCGCCGAGATAAGCACGTTTTCTGAAATGCCGCTCTCCCGTCACTCTGGTTAAAGTGTTATGAAAAAAAAGGCTGTTGGGGGCTAGGGAGTATCGAGTTGATCATTATACATGAAGAAATAACCAATTTCATCGTTTGGTTTATGTTTTACACGCGTTTTAAATTTTATTGCCGAAATCGCTTTTTCTCGCCGAGATAAGCACGTTTTCTGAAATGCCGCTCTCCCGTCACTCTGGTTAAAGTGTTATGAAAAAAAAGGCTGTTGGGGGCTAGGGAGTATCGAGTTGATCATTATACATGAAGAAATAACCAATTTCATCGTTTGGTTTATGTTTTACACGCGTTTTAAATTTTATTGCCGAAATCGCTTTTTCTCGCCGAGATAAGCACGTTTTCTGAAATGCCGCTCTCCCGTCACTCTGGTTAAAGTGTTATGAAAAAAAAGGCTGTTGGGGGCTAGGGAGTATCGAGTTGATCATTATACATGAAGAAATAACCAATTTCATCGTTTGGTTTATGTTTTACACGCGTTTTAAATTTTATTGCCGAAATCGCTTTTTCTCGCCGAGATAAGCACGTTTTCTGAAATGCCGCTCTCCCGTCACTCTGGTTAAAGTGTTATGAAAAAAAAGGCTGTTGGGGGCTAGGGAGTATCGAGTTGATCATTATACATGAAGAAATAACCAATTTCATCGTTTGGTTTATGTTTTACACGCGTTTTAAATTTTATTGCCGAAATCGCTTTTTCTCGCCGAGATAAGCACGTTTTCTGAAATGCCGCTCTCCCGTCACTCTGGTTAAAGTGTTATGAAAAAAAAGGCTGTTGGGGGCTAGGGAGTATCGAGTTGATCATTATACATGAAGAAATAACCAATTTCATCGTTTGGTTTATGTTTTACACGCGTTTTAAATTTTATTGCCGAAATCGCTTTTTCTCGCCGAGATAAGCACGTTTTCTGAAATGCCGCTCTCCCGTCACTCTGGTTAAAGTGTTATGAAAAAAAAGGCTGTTGGGGGCTAGGGAGTATCGAGTTGATCATTATACATGAAGAAATAACCAATTTCATCGTTTGGTTTATGTTTTACACGCGTTTTAAATTTTATTGCCGAAATCGCTTTTTCTCGCCGAGATAAGCACGTTTTCTGAAATGCCGCTCTCCCGTCACTCTGGTTAAAGTGTTATGAAAAAAAAGGCTGTTGGGGGCTAGGGAGTATCGAGTTGATCATTATACATGAAGAAATAACCAATTTCATCGTTTGGTTTATGTTTTACACGCGTTTTAAATTTTATTGCCGAAATCGCTTTTTCTCGCCGAGATAAGCACGTTTTCTGAAATGCCGCTCTCCCGTCACTCTGGTTAAAGTGTTATGAAAAAAAAGGCTGTTGGGGGCTAGGGAGTATCGAGTTGATCATTATACATGAAGAAATAACCAATTTCATCGTTTGGTTTATGTTTTACACGCGTTTTAAATTTTATTGCCGAAATCGCTTTTTCTCGCCGAGATAAGCACGTTTTCTGAAATGCCGCTCTCCCGTCACTCTGGTTAAAGTGTTATGAAAAAAAAGGCTGTTGGGGGCTAGGGAGTATCGAGTTGATCATTATACATGAAGAAATAACCAATTTCATCGTTTGGTTTATGTTTTACACGCGTTTTAAATTTTATTGCCGAAATCGCTTTTTCTCGCCGAGATAAGCACGTTTTCTGAAATGCCGCTTCCCGTCACTCTGGTTAAAGTGTTATGAAAAAAAAGGCTGTTGGGGGCTAGGGAGTATCGAGTTGATCATTATACATGAAGAAATAACCAATTTCATCGTTTGGTTTATGTTTTACACGCGTTTTAAATTTTATTGCCGAAATCGCTTTTTCTCGCCGAGATAAGCACGTTTTCTGAAATGCCGCTCTCCCGTCACTCTGGTTAAAGTGTTATGAAAAAAAAGGCTGTTGGGGGCTAGGGAGTATCGAGTTGATCATTATACATGAAGAAATAACCAATTTCATCGTTTGATTTATGTTTTACACGCGTTTTAAATTTTATTGCCGAAATCGCTTTTTCTCGCCGAGATAAGCACGTTTTCTGAAATGCCGCTCTCCCGTCACTCTGGTTAAAGTGTTATGAAAAAAAGGCTGTTGGGGGCTAGGGAGTATCGAGTTGATCATTATACATGAAGAAATAACCAATTTCATCGTTTGGTTTATGTTTTACACGCGTTTTAAATTTTATTGCCGAAATCGCTTTTTCTCGCCGAGATAAGCACGTTTTCTGAAATGCCGCTCTCCCGTCACTCTGGTTAAAGTGTTATGAAAAAAAAGGCTGTTGGGGGCTAGGGAGTATCGAGTTGATCATTATACATGAAGAAATAACCAATTTCATCGTTTGATTTATGTTTTACACGCGTTTTAAATTTTATTGCCGAAATCGCTTTTTCTCGCCGAGATAAGCACGTTTTCTGAAATGCCGCTCTCCCGTCACTCTGGTTAAAGTGTTATGAAAAAAAAGGCTGTTGGGGGCTAGGGAGTATCGAGTTGATCATTATACATGAAGAAATAACCAATTTCATCGTTTGATTTATGTTTTACACGCGTTTTAAATTTTATTGCCGAAATCGCTTTTTCTCGCCGAGATAAGCACGTTTTCTGAAATGCCGCTCTCCCGTCACTCTGGTTAAAGTGTTATGAAAAAAAAGGCTGTTGGGGGCTAGGGAGTATCGAGTTGATCATTATACATGAAGAAATAACCAATTTCATCGTTTGGTTTATGTTTTACACGATGCTGAGCTCCAGCTGGAAGTGTAAAAAGAACCGGGCTGGTTAAAAAAAGAACCGGGCGACCCGGTAAAATTGCTTAGCCGGGGCTCTGGAAGCCTAACACGGCGTGATCTTGTCCAAAAAGCCGCTGCTGAGCTCCAGCTGGAAGTGTAAAAAGAACCGGGCTGGTTAAAAAAAAGAACCGGGCGACCCGGTAAAATTGCTTAGCCGGGGCTCTGGAAGCCTAACACGGCGTGATCTTGTCCAAAAAGCCGCTGCTGAGCTCCAGCTGGAAGTGTAAAAAGAACCGGGCTGGTTAAAAAAAAGAACCGGGCGACCCGGTAAAATTGCTTAGCCGGGGCTCTGGAAGCCTAACCCGGCGTGATACTGTGCAAAAAGCCGCTGCTGAGCTCCAGCTGGAAGTGTAAAAAAAACCGGGCTGGTTAAAAAAAAGAACCGGGCGACCCTGTAAAATTGCTTAGCCGGGGCTCTGGAAGCCTAACACGGCGTGATCTTGTCCAAAAACCCGCTGCTGAGCTCCAGCTGGAAGTGTAAAAAGAACCGGGCTGGTTAAAAAAAAGAACCGGGCGGGCCGGTAAAATTGCTTAGCCGGGGCTCTGGAAGCCTAACACGGCGTGATCTTGTCCAAAAAGCCGCTCGTGAGCTCCAGCTGGAAGTGTAAAAAGAACCGGGCTGGTTCAAAAAAAGAACCGGGCGGCCCGGTAGAATTGCTTAGCCGAGGTCCTGGAAGCCTAACCCGGCGTGATCTTGCACAAAAAGCCGCTGCTGAGCTCCAGCTGGAAGTGTAAAAAGAACCGGGCTGGTTCAAAAAAAGAACCGGGCGGCCCGGTAAAATTGCTTAGCCGGGGTCCTGGAAGCCTAACGCGGCGTGATCTTGCCCGAAAGTCGGCCTCTATACTTCCTTATTAGGTACCAGGCGCTCAGAGCCAACTTGGCAAAAATTTTCTAAGTGCCCACGGCTCTGCGGGGATTGTGCGTCCGACCCGCGTCGGTTCTCCAGCCGGCCTTAAATAACGCAAAACCAGCCTCTCCCCCTGGAGCTCACAGCCAAAGGCGAAACTTTTCTAAGTGCCTACGGCTCTGCGGGCTTTTGAGTCCGCCCCGCGCCGGTTCGTCGGTCGGCCTCAAAAAGCGAAAAATCAGCCTCTCTCCCTGGAGCTCGACTCGAGTTGATCATTATACATGAAGAAATAACCAATTTCATCGTTTGGTTTATGTTTTACACGCGTTTTAAATTTTATTGCCGAAATCGCTTTTTCTCGCCGAGATAAGCACGTTTTCTGAAATGCCGCTCTCCCGTCACTCTGGTTAAAGTGTTATGAAAAAAAAGGCTGTTGGGGGCTAGGGAGTATCGAGTTGATCATTATACATGAAGAAATAACCAATTTCATCGTTTGGTTTATGTTTTACACGCGTTTTAAATTTTATTGCCGAAATCGCTTTTTCTCGCCGAGATAAGCACGTTTTCTGAAATGCCGCTCTCCCGTCACTCTGGTTAAAGTGTTATGAAAAAAAAGGCTGTTGGGGGCTAGGGAGTATCGAGTTGATCATTATACATGAAGAAATAACCAATTTCATCGTTTGATTTATGTTTTACACGCGTTTTAAATTTTATTGCCGAAATCGCTTTTTCTCGCCGAGATAAGCACGTTTTCTGAAATGCCGCTCTCCCGTCACTCTGGTTAAAGTGTTATGAAAAAAAGGCTGTTGGGGGCTAGGGAGTATCGAGTTGATCATTATACATGAAGAAATAACCAATTTCATCGTTTGGTTTATGTTTTACACGCGTTTTAAATTTTATTGCCGAAATCGCTTTTTCTCGCCGAGATAAGCACGTTTTCTGAAATGCCGCTCTCCCGTCACTCTGGTTAAAGTGTTATGAAAAAAAAGGCTGTTGGGGGCTAGGGAGTATCGAGTTGATCATTATACATGAAGAAATAACCAATTTCATCGTTTGATTTATGTTTTACACGCGTTTTAAATTTTATTGCCGAAATCGCTTTTTCTCGCCGAGATAAGCACGTTTTCTGAAATGCCGCTCTCCCGTCACTCTGGTTAAAGTGTTATGAAAAAAAAGGCTGTTGGGGGCTAGGGAGTATCGAGTTGATCATTATACATGAAGAAATAACCAATTTCATCGTTTGATTTATGTTTTACACGCGTTTTAAATTTTATTGCCGAAATCGCTTTTTCTCGCCGAGATAAGCACGTTTTCTGAAATGCCGCTCTCCCGTCACTCTGGTTAAAGTGTTATGAAAAAAAAGGCTGTTGGGGGCTAGGGAGTATCGAGTTGATCATTATACATGAAGAAATAACCAATTTCATCGTTTGGTTTATGTTTTACACGATGCTGAGCTCCAGCTGGAAGTGTAAAAAGAACCGGGCTGGTTAAAAAAAGAACCGGGCGACCCGGTAAAATTGCTTAGCCGGGGCTCTGGAAGCCTAACACGGCGTGATCTTGTCCAAAAAGCCGCTGCTTAGCTCCAGCTGGAAGTGTAAAAAGAACCGGGCTGGTTAAAAAAAAGAACCGGGCGACCCGGTAAAATTGCTTAGCCGGGGCTCTGGAAGCCTAACACGGCGTGATCTTGTCCAAAAAGCCGCTGCTGAGCTCCAGCTGGAAGTGTAAAAAGAACCGGGCTGGTTAAAAAAAAGAACCGGGCGGCCCGGTAAAATTGCTTAGCCGGGGCTCTGGAAGCCTAACCCGGCGTGATACTGTGCAAAAAGCCGCTGCTGAGCTCCAGCTGGAAGTGTAAAAAAAACCGGGCTGGTTAAAAAAAAGAACCGGGCGACCCTGTAAAATTGCTTAGCCGGGGCTCTGGAAGCCTAACACGGCGTGATCTTGTCCAAAAACCCGCTGCTGAGCTCCAGCTGGAAGTGTAAAAAGAACCGGGCTGGTTAAAAAAAAGAACCGGGCGGGCCGGTAAAATTGCTTAGCCGGGGCTCTGGAAGCCTAACACGGCGTGATCTTGTCCAAAAAGCCGCTCGTGAGCTCCAGCTGGAAGTGTAAAAAGAACCGGGCTGGTTCAAAAAAAGAACCGGGCGGCCCGGTAGAATTGCTTAGCCGAGGTCCTGGAAGCCTAACCCGGCGTGATCTTGCGCAAAAAGCCGCTGCTGAGCTCCAGCTGGAAGTGTAAAAAGAACCGGGCTGGTTCAAAAAAAGAACCGGGCGGCCCGGTAAAATTGCTTAGCCGGGGTCCTGGAAGCCTAACGCGGCGTGATCTTGCCCGAAAGTCGGCCTCTATACTTCCTTATTAGGTACCAGGCGCTCAGAGCCAACTTGGCAAAAATTTTCTAAGTGCCCACGGCTCTGCGGGGATTGTGCGTCCGACCCGCGCCGGTTCTCCAGCCGGCCTAAAATAACGCAAAACCAGCCTCTCCCCCTGGAGCTCACAGCCAAAGGCGAAACTTTTCTAAGTGCCTACGGCTCTGCGGGCTTTTGAGTCCGCCCCGCGCCGGTTCGTCGGTCGGCCTCAAAAAGCGAAAAATCAGCCTCTCTCCCTGGAGCTCGACTCGAGTTGATCATTATACATGAAGAAATAACCAATTTCATCGTTTGGTTTATGTTTTACACGCGTTTTAAATTTTATTGCCGAAATCGCTTTTTCTCGCCGAGATAAGCACGTTTTCTGAAATGCCGCTCTCCCGTCACTCTGGTTAAAGTGTTATGAAAAAAAAGGCTGTTGGGGGCTAGGGAGTATCGAGTTGATCATTATACATGAAGAAATAACCAATTTCATCGTTTGGTTTATGTTTTACACGCGTTTTAAATTTTATTGCCGAAATCGCTTTTTCTCGCCGAGATAAGCACGTTTTCTGAAATGCCGCTCTCCCGTCACTCTGGTGAAAGTGTTATGAAAAAAAAGGCTGTTGGGGGCTAGGGAGTATCGAGTTGATCATTATACATGAAGAAATAACCAATTTCATCGTTTGGTTTATGTTTTACACGCGTTTTAAATTTTATTGCCGAAATCGCTTTTTCTCGCCGAGATAAGCACGTTTTCTGAAATGCCGCTCTCCCGTCACTCTGGTTAAAGTGTTATGAAAAAAAAGGCTGTTGGGGGCTAGGGAGTATCGAGTTGATCATTATACATGAAGAAATAACCAATTTCATCGTTTGGTTTATGTTTTACACGCGTTTTAAATTTTGTTGCCGAAATCGCTTTTTCTCGCCGAGATAAGCACGTTTTCTGAAATGCCGCTCTCCCGTCACTCTGGTTAAAGTGTTATGAAAAAAAAGGCTGTTGGGGGCTAGGGAGTATCGAGTTGATCATTATACATGAAGAAATAACCAATTTCATCGTTTGGTTTATGTTTTACACGCGTTTTAAATTTTATTGCCGAAATGGCTTTTTCTCGCCGAGATAAGCACGTTTTCTGAAATGCCGCTCTCCCGTCACTCTGGTTAAAGTGTTATGAAAAAAAAGGCTGTTGGGGGCTAGGGAGTATCGAGTTGATCATTATACATGAAGAAATAACCAATTTCATCGTTTGGTTTATGTTTTACACGATGCTGAGCTCCAGCTGGAAGTGTAAAAAGAACCGGGCTGGTTAAAAAAAGAACCGGGCGACCCGGTAAAATTGCTTAGCCGGGGCTCTGGAAGCCTAACACGGCGTGATCTTGTCCAAAAAGCCGCTGCTGAGCTCCAGCTGGAAGTGTAAAAAGAACCGGGCTGGTTAAAAAAAAGAACCGGGCGACCCGGTAAAATTGCTTAGCCGGGGCTCTGGAAGCCTAACACGGCGTGATCTTGTCCAAAAAGCCGCTGCTGAGCTCCAGCTGGAAGTGTAAAAAGAACCGGGCTGGTTAAAAAAAAGAACCGGGCGACCCGGTAAAATTGCTTAGCCGGGGCTCTGGAAGCCTAACCCGGCGTGATACTGTGCAAAAAGCCGCTGCTGAGCTCCAGCTGGAAGTGTAAAAAAAACCGGGCTGGTTAAAAAAAAGAACCGGGCGACCCTGTAAAATTGCTTAGCCGGGGCTCTGGAAGCCTAACACGGCGTGATCTTGTCCAAAAACCCGCTGCTGAGCTCCAGCTGGAAGTGTAAAAAGAACCGGGCTGGTTAAAAAAAAGAACCGGGCGGGCCGGTAAAATTGCTTAGCCGGGGCTCTGGAAGCCTAACACGGCGTGATCTTGTCCAAAAAGCCGCTCGTGAGCTCCAGCTGGAAGTGTAAAAAGAACCGGGCTGGTTCAAAAAAAGAACCGGGCGGCCCGGTAGAATTGCTTAGCCGAGGTCCTGGAAGCCTAACCCGGCGTGATCTTGCACAAAAAGCCGCTGCTGAGCTCCAGCTGGAAGTGTAAAAAGAACCGGGCTGGTTCAAAAAAAGAACCGGGCGGCCCGGTAAAATTGCTTAGACGGGGTCCTGGAAGCCTAACGCGGCGTGATCTTGCCCGAAAGTCGGCCTCTATACTTCCTTATTAGGTACCAGGCGCTCAGAGCCAACTTGGCAAAAATTTTCTAAGTGCCCACGGCTCTGCGGGGATTGTGCGTCCGACCCGCGCCGGTTCTCCAGCCGGCCTAAAATAACGCAAAACCAGCCTCTCCCCCTGGAGCTCACAGCCAAAGGCGAAACTTTTCTAAGTGCCTACGGCTCTGCGGGCTTTTGAGTCCGCCCCGCGCCGGTTCGTCGGTCGGCCTCAAAAAGCGAAAAATCAGCCTCTCTCCCTGGAGCTCGACTCGAGTTGATCATTATACATGAAGAAATAACCAATTTCATCGTTTGGTTTATGTTTTACACGCGTTTTAAATTTTATTGCCGAAATCGCTTTTTCTCGCCGAGATAAGCACGTTTTCTGAAATGCCGCTCTCCCGTCACTCTGGTTAAAGTGTTATGAAAAAAAAGGCTGTTGGGGGCTAGGGAGTATCGAGTTGATCATTATACATGAAGAAATAACCAATTTCATCGTTTGGTTTATGTTTTACACGCGTTTTAAATTTTATTGCCGAAATCGCTTTTTCTCGCCGAGATAAGCACGTTTTCTGAAATGCCGCTCTCCCGTCACTCTGGTTAAAGTGTTATGAAAAAAAAAGGCTGTTGGGGGCTAGGGAGTATCGAGTTGATCATTATACATGAAGAAATAACCAATTTCATCGTTTGATTTATGTTTTACACGCGTTTTAAATTTTATTGCCGAAATCGCTTTTTCTCGCCGAGATAAGCACGTTTTCTGAAATGCCGCTCTCCCGTCACTCTGGTTAAAGTGTTATGAAAAAAAGGCTGTTGGGGGCTAGGGAGTATCGAGTTGATCATTATACATGAAGAAATAACCAATTTCATCGTTTGGTTTATGTTTTACACGCGTTTTAAATTTTATTGCCGAAATCGCTTTTTCTCGCCGAGATAAGCACGTTTTCTGAAATGCCGCTCTCCCGTCACTCTGGTTAAAGTGTTATGAAAAAAAAGGCTGTTGGGGGCTAGGGAGTATCGAGTTGATCATTATACATGAAGAAATAACCAATTTCATCGTTTGATTTATGTTTTACACGCGTTTTAAATTTTATTGCCGAAATCGCTTTTTCTCGCCGAGATAAGCACGTTTTCTGAAATGCCGCTCTCCCGTCACTCTGGTTAAAGTGTTATGAAAAAAAAGGCTGTTGGGGGCTAGGGAGTATCGAGTTGATCATTATACATGAAGAAATAACCAATTTCATCGTTTGATTTATGTTTTACACGCGTTTTAAATTTTATTGCCGAAATCGCTTTTTCTCGCCGAGATAAGCACGTTTTCTGAAATGCCGCTCTCCCGTCACTCTGGTTAAAGTGTTATGAAAAAAAAGGCTGTTGGGGGCTAGGGAGTATCGAGTTGATCATTATACATGAAGAAATAACCAATTTCATCGTTTGGTTTATGTTTTACACGCGTTTTAAATTTTATTGCCGAAATCGCTTTTTCTCGCCGAGATAAGCACGTTTTCTGAAATGCCGCTCTCCCGTCACTCTGGTTAAAGTGTTATGAAAAAAAAGGCTGTTGGGGGCTAGGGAGTATCGAGTTGATCATTATACATGAAGAAATAACCAATTTCATCGTTTGGTTTATGTTTTACACGCGTTTTAAATTTTGTTGCCGAAATCGCTTTTTCTCGCCGAGATAAGCACGTTTTCTGAAATGCCGCTCTCCCGTCACTCTGGTTAAAGTGTTATGAAAAAAAAGGCTGTTGGGGGCTAGGGAGTATCGAGTTGATCATTATACATGAAGAAATAACCAATTTCATCGTTTGGTTTATGTTTTACACGCGTTTTAAATTTTATTGCCGAAATGGCTTTTTCTCGCCGAGATAAGCACGTTTTCTGAAATGCCGCTCTCCCGTCACTCTGGTTAAAGTGTTATGAAAAAAAAGGCTGTTGGGGGCTAGGGAGTATCGAGTTGATCATTATACATGAAGAAATAACCAATTTCATCGTTTGGTTTATGTTTTACACGATGCTGAGCTCCAGCTGGAAGTGTAAAAAGAACCGGGCTGGTTAAAAAAAGAACCGGGCGACCCGGTAAAATTGCTTAGCCGGGGCTCTGGAAGCCTAACACGGCGTGATCTTGTCCAAAAAGCCGCTGCTGAGCTCCAGCTGGAAGTGTAAAAAGAACCGGGCTGGTTAAAAAAAAGAACCGGGCGACCCGGTAAAATTGCTTAGCCGGGGCTCTGGAAGCCTAACACGGCGTGATCTTGTCCAAAAAGCCGCTGCTGAGCTCCAGCTGGAAGTGTAAAAAGAACCGGGCTGGTTAAAAAAAAGAACCGGGCGACCCGGTAAAATTGCTTAGCCGGGGCTCTGGAAGCCTAACCCGGCGTGATACTGTGCAAAAAGCCGCTGCTGAGCTCCAGCTGGAAGTGTAAAAAAAACCGGGCTGGTTAAAAAAAAGAACCGGGCGACCCTGTAAAATTGCTTAGCCGGGGCTCTGGAAGCCTAACACGGCGTGATCTTGTCCAAAAACCCGCTGCTGAGCTCCAGCTGGAAGTGTAAAAAGAACCGGGCTGGTTAAAAAAAAGAACCGGGCGGGCCGGTAAAATTGCTTAGCCGGGGCTCTGGAAGCCTAACACGGCGTGATCTTGTCCAAAAAGCCGCTCGTGAGCTCCAGCTGGAAGTGTAAAAAGAACCGGGCTGGTTCAAAAAAAGAACCGGGCGGCCCGGTAGAATTGCTTAGCCGAGGTCCTGGAAGCCTAACCCGGCGTGATCTTGCACAAAAAGCCGCTGCTGAGCTCCAGCTGGAAGTGTAAAAAGAACCGGGCTGGTTCAAAAAAAGAACCGGGCGGCCCGGTAAAATTGCTTAGACGGGGTCCTGGAAGCCTAACGCGGCGTGATCTTGCCCGAAAGTCGGCCTCTATACTTCCTTATTAGGTACCAGGCGCTCAGAGCCAACTTGGCAAAAATTTTCTAAGTGCCCACGGCTCTGCGGGGATTGTGCGTCCGACCCGCGCCGGTTCTCCAGCCGGCCTAAAATAACGCAAAACCAGCCTCTCCCCCTGGAGCTCACAGCCAAAGGCGAAACTTTTCTAAGTGCCTACGGCTCTGCGGGCTTTTGAGTCCGCCCCGCGCCGGTTCGTCGGTCGGCCTCAAAAAGCGAAAAATCAGCCTCTCTCCCTGGAGCTCGACTCGAGTTGATCATTATACATGAAGAAATAACCAATTTCATCGTTTGGTTTATGTTTTACACGCGTTTTAAATTTTATTGCCGAAATCGCTTTTTCTCGCCGAGATAAGCACGTTTTCTGAAATGCCGCTCTCCCGTCACTCTGGTTAAAGTGTTATGAAAAAAAAGGCTGTTGGGGGCTAGGGAGTATCGAGTTGATCATTATACATGAAGAAATAACCAATTTCATCGTTTGGTTTATGTTTTACACGCGTTTTAAATTTTATTGCCGAAATCGCTTTTTCTCGCCGAGATAAGCACGTTTTCTGAAATGCCGCTCTCCCGTCACTCTGGTTAAAGTGTTATGAAAAAAAAAGGCTGTTGGGGGCTAGGGAGTATCGAGTTGATCATTATACATGAAGAAATAACCAATTTCATCGTTTGATTTATGTTTTACACGCGTTTTAAATTTTATTGCCGAAATCGCTTTTTCTCGCCGAGATAAGCACGTTTTCTGAAATGCCGCTCTCCCGTCACTCTGGTTAAAGTGTTATGAAAAAAAGGCTGTTGGGGGCTAGGGAGTATCGAGTTGATCATTATACATGAAGAAATAACCAATTTCATCGTTTGGTTTATGTTTTACACGCGTTTTAAATTTTATTGCCGAAATCGCTTTTTCTCGCCGAGATAAGCACGTTTTCTGAAATGCCGCTCTCCCGTCACTCTGGTTAAAGTGTTATGAAAAAAAAGGCTGTTGGGGGCTAGGGAGTATCGAGTTGATCATTATACATGAAGAAATAACCAATTTCATCGTTTGATTTATGTTTTACACGCGTTTTAAATTTTATTGCCGAAATCGCTTTTTCTCGCCGAGATAAGCACGTTTTCTGAAATGCCGCTCTCCCGTCACTCTGGTTAAAGTGTTATGAAAAAAAAGGCTGTTGGGGGCTAGGGAGTATCGAGTTGATCATTATACATGAAGAAATAACCAATTTCATCGTTTGATTTATGTTTTACACGCGTTTTAAATTTTATTGCCGAAATCGCTTTTTCTCGCCGAGATAAGCACGTTTTCTGAAATGCCGCTCTCCCGTCACTCTGGTTAAAGTGTTATGAAAAAAAAGGCTGTTGGGGGCTAGGGAGTATCGAGTTGATCATTATACATGAAGAAATAACCAATTTCATCGTTTGGTTTATGTTTTACACGATGCTGAGCTCCAGCTGGAAGTGTAAAAAGAACCGGGCTGGTTAAAAAAAGAACCGGGCGACCCGGTAAAATTGCTTAGCCGGGGCTCTGGAAGCCTAACACGGCGTGATCTTGTCCAAAAAGCCGCTGCTTAGCTCCAGCTGGAAGTGTAAAAAGAACCGGGCTGGTTAAAAAAAAGAACCGGGCGACCCGGTAAAATTGCTTAGCCGGGGCTCTGGAAGCCTAACACGGCGTGATCTTGTCCAAAAAGCCGCTGCTGAGCTCCAGCTGGAAGTGTAAAAAGAACCGGGCTGGTTAAAAAAAAGAACCGGGCGGCCCGGTAAAATTGCTTAGCCGGGGCTCTGGAAGCCTAACCCGGCGTGATACTGTGCAAAAAGCCGCTGCTGAGCTCCAGCTGGAAGTGTAAAAAAAACCGGGCTGGTTAAAAAAAAGAACCGGGCGACCCTGTAAAATTGCTTAGCCGGGGCTCTGGAAGCCTAACACGGCGTGATCTTGTCCAAAAACCCGCTGCTGAGCTCCAGCTGGAAGTGTAAAAAGAACCGGGCTGGTTAAAAAAAAGAACCGGGCGGGCCGGTAAAATTGCTTAGCCGGGGCTCTGGAAGCCTAACACGGCGTGATCTTGTCCAAAAAGCCGCTCGTGAGCTCCAGCTGGAAGTGTAAAAAGAACCGGGCTGGTTCAAAAAAAGAACCGGGCGGCCCGGTAGAATTGCTTAGCCGAGGTCCTGGAAGCCTAACCCGGCGTGATCTTGCGCAAAAAGCCGCTGCTGAGCTCCAGCTGGAAGTGTAAAAAGAACCGGGCTGGTTCAAAAAAAGAACCGGGCGGCCCGGTAAAATTGCTTAGCCGGGGTCCTGGAAGCCTAACGCGGCGTGATCTTGCCCGAAAGTCGGCCTCTATACTTCCTTATTAGGTACCAGGCGCTCAGAGCCAACTTGGCAAAAATTTTCTAAGTGCCCACGGCTCTGCGGGGATTGTGCGTCCGACCCGCGCCGGTTCTCCAGCCGGCCTAAAATAACGCAAAACCAGCCTCTCCCCCTGGAGCTCACAGCCAAAGGCGAAACTTTTCTAAGTGCCTACGGCTCTGCGGGCTTTTGAGTCCGCCCCGCGCCGGTTCGTCGGTCGGCCTCAAAAAGCGAAAAATCAGCCTCTCTCCCTGGAGCTCGACTCGAGTTGATCATTATACATGAAGAAATAACCAATTTCATCGTTTGGTTTATGTTTTACACGCGTTTTAAATTTTATTGCCGAAATCGCTTTTTCTCGCCGAGATAAGCACGTTATCTGAAATGCCGCTCTCCCGTCACTCTGGTTAAAGTGTTATGAAAAAAAAGGCTGTGGGGGGCTAGGGAGTATCGAGTTGATCATTATACATGAAGAAATAACCAATTTCATCGTTTGGTTTATGTTTTACACGCGTTTTAAATTTTATTGCCGAAATCGCTTTTTCTCGCCGAGATAAGCACGTTTTCTGAAATGCCGCTCTCCCGTCACTCTGGTTAAAGTGTTATGAAAAAAAGGCTGTTGGGGGCTAGGGAGTATCGAGTTGATCATTATACATGAAGAAATAACCAATTTCATCGTTTGGTTTATGTTTTACACGCGTTTTAAATTTTATTGCCGAAATCGCTTTTTCTCGCCGAGATAAGCACGTTTTCTGAAATGCCGCTCTCCCGTCACTCTGGTTAAAGTGTTATGAAAAAAAAGGCTGTTGGGGGCTAGGGAGTATCGAGTTGATCATTATACATGAAGAAATAACCAATTTCATCGTTTGGTTTATGTTTTACACGCGTTTTAAATTTTATTGCCGAAATCGCTTTTTCTCGCCGAGATAAGCACGTTTTCTGAAATGCCGCTCTCCCGTCACTCTGGTTAAAGTGTTATGAAAAAAAAGGCTGTTGGGGGCTAGGGAGTATCGAGTTGATCATTATACATGAAGAAATAACCAATTTCATCGTTTGGTTTATGTTTTACACGCGTTTTAAATTTTATTGCCGAAATCGCTTTTTCTCGTTGAGATAAGCACGTTTTCTGAAATGCCGCTCTCCCGTCACTCTGGTTAAAGTGTTATGAAAAAAAAGGCTGTTGGGGGCTAGGGAGTATCGAGTTGATCATTATACATGAAGAAATAACCAATTTCATCGTTTGGTTTATGTTTTACACGCGTTTTAAATTTTATTGCCGAAATCGCTTTTTCTCGCCGAGATAAGCACGTTTTCTGAAATGCCGCTCTCCCGTCACTCTGGTTAAAGTGTTATGAAAAAAAAGGCTGTTGGGGGCTAGGGAGTATCGAGTTGATCATTATACATGAAGAAATAACCAATTTCATCGTTTGGTTTATGTTTTACACGCGTTTTAAATGTTATTGCCGAAATCGCTTTTTCTCGCCGAGATAAGCACGTTTTCTGAAATGCCGCTCTCCCGTCACTCTGGTTAAAGTGTTATGAAAAAAAAGGCTGTTGGGGGCTAGGGAGTATCGAGTCTATCATTATACATGAAGAAATAACCAATTTCATCGTTTGGTTTATGTTTTACACGCGTTTTAAATTTTATTGCCGAAATCGCTTTTTCTCGCCGAGATAAGCACGTTATCTGAAATGCCGCTCTCCCGTCACTCTGGTTAAAGTGTTATGAAAAAAAAGGCTGTGGGGGGCTAGGGAGTATCGAGTTGATCATTATACATGAAGAAATAACCAATTTCATCGTTTGGTTTATGTTTTACACGCGTTTTAAATTTTATTGCCGAAATCGCTTTTTCTCGCCGAGATAAGCACGTTTTCTGAAATGCCGCTCTCCCGTCACTCTGGTTAAAGTGTTATGAAAAAAAGGCTGTTGGGGGCTAGGGAGTATCGAGTTGATCATTATACATGAAGAAATAACCAATTTCATCGTTTGGTTTATGTTTTACACGCGTTTTAAATTTTATTGCCGAAATCGCTTTTTCTCGCCGAGATAAGCACGTTTTCTGAAATGCCGCTCTCCCGTCACTCTGGTTAAAGTGTTATGAAAAAAAAGGCTGTTGGGGGCTAGGGAGTATCGAGTTGATCATTATACATGAAGAAATAACCAATTTCATCGTTTGGTTTATGTTTTACACGCGTTTTAAATTTTATTGCCGAAATCGCTTTTTCTCGCCGAGATAAGCACGTTTTCTGAAATGCCGCTCTCCCGTCACTCTGGTTAAAGTGTTATGAAAAAAAAGGCTGTTGGGGGCTAGGGAGTATCGAGTTGATCATTATACATGAAGAAATAACCAATTTCATCGTTTGGTTTATGTTTTACACGCGTTTTAAATTTTATTGCCGAAATCGCTTTTTCTCGCCGAGATAAGCACGTTTTCTGAAATGCCGCTCTCCCGTCACTCTGGTTAAAGTGTTATGAAAAAAAAGGCTGTTGGGGGCTAGGGAGTATCGAGTTGATCATTATACATGAAGAAATAACCAATTTCATCGTTTGATTTATGTTTTACACGCGTTTTAAATTTTATTGCCGAAATCGCTTTTTCTCGCCGAGATAAGCACGTTTTCTGAAATGCCGCTCTCCCGTCACTCTGGTTAAAGTGTTATGAAAAAAAAGGCTGTTGGGGGCTAGGGAGTATCGAGTTGATCATTATACATGAAGAAATAACCAATTTCATCGTTTGATTTATGTTTTACACGCGTTTTAAATTTTATTGCCGAAATCGCTTTTTCTCGCCGAGATAAGCACGTTTTCTGAAATGCCGCTCTCCCGTCACTCTGGTTAAAGTGTTATGAAAAAAAAGGCTGTTGGGGGCTAGGGAGTATCGAGTTGATCATTATACATGAAGAAATAACCAATTTCATCGTTTGGTTTATGTTTTACACGATGCTGAGCTCCAGCTGGAAGTGTAAAAAGAACCGGGCTGGTTAAAAAAAGAACCGGGCGACCCGGTAAAATTGCTTAGCCGGGGCTCTGGAAGCCTAACACGGCGTGATCTTGTCCAAAAAGCCGCTGCTTAGCTCCAGCTGGAAGTGTAAAAAGAACCGGGCTGGTTAAAAAAAAGAACCGGGCGACCCGGTAAAATTGCTTAGCCGGGGCTCTGGAAGCCTAACACGGCGTGATCTTGTCCAAAAAGCCGCTGCTGAGCTCCAGCTGGAAGTGTAAAAAGAACCGGGCTGGTTAAAAAAAAGAACCGGGCGGCCCGGTAAAATTGCTTAGCCGGGGCTCTGGAAGCCTAACCCGGCGTGATACTGTGCAAAAAGCCGCTGCTGAGCTCCAGCTGGAAGTGTAAAAAAAACCGGGCTGGTTAAAAAAAAGAACCGGGCGACCCTGTAAAATTGCTTAGCCGGGGCTCTGGAAGCCTAACACGGCGTGATCTTGTCCAAAAACCCGCTGCTGAGCTCCAGCTGGAAGTGTAAAAAGAACCGGGCTGGTTAAAAAAAAGAACCGGGCGGGCCGGTAAAATTGCTTAGCCGGGGCTCTGGAAGCCTAACACGGCGTGATCTTGTCCAAAAAGCCGCTCGTGAGCTCCAGCTGGAAGTGTAAAAAGAACCGGGCTGGTTCAAAAAAAGAACCGGGCGGCCCGGTAGAATTGCTTAGCCGAGGTCCTGGAAGCCTAACCCGGCGTGATCTTGCGCAAAAAGCCGCTGCTGAGCTCCAGCTGGAAGTGTAAAAAGAACCGGGCTGGTTCAAAAAAAGAACCGGGCGGCCCGGTAAAATTGCTTAGCCGGGGTCCTGGAAGCCTAACGCGGCGTGATCTTGCCCGAAAGTCGGCCTCTATACTTCCTTATTAGGTACCAGGCGCTCAGAGCCAACTTGGCAAAAATTTTCTAAGTGCCCACGGCTCTGCGGGGATTGTGCGTCCGACCCGCGCCGGTTCTCCAGCCGGCCTAAAATAACGCAAAACCAGCCTCTCCCCCTGGAGCTCACAGCCAAAGGCGAAACTTTTCTAAGTGCCTACGGCTCTGCGGGCTTTTGAGTCCGCCCCGCGCCGGTTCGTCGGTCGGCCTCAAAAAGCGAAAAATCAGCCTCTCTCCCTGGAGCTCGACTCGAGTTGATCATTATACATGAAGAAATAACCAATTTCATCGTTTGGTTTATGTTTTACACGCGTTTTAAATTTTATTGCCGAAATCGCTTTTTCTCGCCGAGATAAGCACGTTATCTGAAATGCCGCTCTCCCGTCACTCTGGTTAAAGTGTTATGAAAAAAAAGGCTGTGGGGGGCTAGGGAGTATCGAGTTGATCATTATACATGAAGAAATAACCAATTTCATCGTTTGGTTTATGTTTTACACGCGTTTTAAATTTTATTGCCGAAATCGCTTTTTCTCGCCGAGATAAGCACGTTTTCTGAAATGCCGCTCTCCCGTCACTCTGGTTAAAGTGTTATGAAAAAAAGGCTGTTGGGGGCTAGGGAGTATCGAGTTGATCATTATACATGAAGAAATAACCAATTTCATCGTTTGGTTTATGTTTTACACGCGTTTTAAATTTTATTGCCGAAATCGCTTTTTCTCGCCGAGATAAGCACGTTTTCTGAAATGCCGCTCTCCCGTCACTCTGGTTAAAGTGTTATGAAAAAAAAGGCTGTTGGGGGCTAGGGAGTATCGAGTTGATCATTATACATGAAGAAATAACCAATTTCATCGTTTGGTTTATGTTTTACACGCGTTTTAAATTTTATTGCCGAAATCGCTTTTTCTCGCCGAGATAAGCACGTTTTCTGAAATGCCGCTCTCCCGTCACTCTGGTTAAAGTGTTATGAAAAAAAAGGCTGTTGGGGGCTAGGGAGTATCGAGTTGATCATTATACATGAAGAAATAACCAATTTCATCGTTTGGTTTATGTTTTACACGCGTTTTAAATTTTATTGCCGAAATCGCTTTTTCTCGTTGAGATAAGCACGTTTTCTGAAATGCCGCTCTCCCGTCACTCTGGTTAAAGTGTTATGAAAAAAAAGGCTGTTGGGGGCTAGGGAGTATCGAGTTGATCATTATACATGAAGAAATAACCAATTTCATCGTTTGGTTTATGTTTTACACGCGTTTTAAATTTTATTGCCGAAATCGCTTTTTCTCGCCGAGATAAGCACGTTTTCTGAAATGCCGCTCTCCCGTCACTCTGGTTAAAGTGTTATGAAAAAAAAGGCTGTTGGGGGCTAGGGAGTATCGAGTTGATCATTATACATGAAGAAATAACCAATTTCATCGTTTGGTTTATGTTTTACACGCGTTTTAAATGTTATTGCCGAAATCGCTTTTTCTCGCCGAGATAAGCACGTTTTCTGAAATGCCGCTCTCCCGTCACTCTGGTTAAAGTGTTATGAAAAAAAAGGCTGTTGGGGGCTAGGGAGTATCGAGTCTATCATTATACATGAAGAAATAACCAATTTCATCGTTTGGTTTATGTTTTACACGCGTTTTAAATTTTATTGCCGAAATCGCTTTTTCTCGCCGAGATAAGCACGTTATCTGAAATGCCGCTCTCCCGTCACTCTGGTTAAAGTGTTATGAAAAAAAAGGCTGTGGGGGGCTAGGGAGTATCGAGTTGATCATTATACATGAAGAAATAACCAATTTCATCGTTTGGTTTATGTTTTACACGCGTTTTAAATTTTATTGCCGAAATCGCTTTTTCTCGCCGAGATAAGCACGTTTTCTGAAATGCCGCTCTCCCGTCACTCTGGTTAAAGTGTTATGAAAAAAAGGCTGTTGGGGGCTAGGGAGTATCGAGTTGATCATTATACATGAAGAAATAACCAATTTCATCGTTTGGTTTATGTTTTACACGCGTTTTAAATTTTATTGCCGAAATCGCTTTTTCTCGCCGAGATAAGCACGTTTTCTGAAATGCCGCTCTCCCGTCACTCTGGTTAAAGTGTTATGAAAAAAAAGGCTGTTGGGGGCTAGGGAGTATCGAGTTGATCATTATACATGAAGAAATAACCAATTTCATCGTTTGGTTTATGTTTTACACGCGTTTTAAATTTTATTGCCGAAATCGCTTTTTCTCGCCGAGATAAGCACGTTTTCTGAAATGCCGCTCTCCCGTCACTCTGGTTAAAGTGTTATGAAAAAAAAGGCTGTTGGGGGCTAGGGAGTATCGAGTTGATCATTATACATGAAGAAATAACCAATTTCATCGTTTGGTTTATGTTTTACACGATGCTGAGCTCCAGCTGGAAGTGTAAAAAGAACCGGGCTGGTTAAAAAAAGAACCGGGCGACCCGGTAAAATTGCTTAGCCGGGGCTCTGGAAGCCTAACACGGCGTGATCTTGTCCAAAAAGCCGCTGCTGAGCTCCAGCTGGAAGTGTAAAAAGAACCGGGCTGGTTAAAAAAAAGAACCGGGCGACCCGGTAAAATTGCTTAGCCGGGGCTCTGGAAGCCTAACACGGCGTGATCTTGTCCAAAAAGCCGCTGCTGAGCTCCAGCTGGAAGTGTAAAAAGAACCGGGCTGGTTAAAAAAAAGAACCGGGCGACCCGGTAAAATTGCTTAGCCGGGGCTCTGGAAGCCTAACCCGGCGTGATACTGTGCAAAAAGCCGCTGCTGAGCTCCAGCTGGAAGTGTAAAAAAAACCGGGCTGGTTAAAAAAAAGAACCGGGCGACCCTGTAAAATTGCTTAGCCGGGGCTCTGGAAGCCTAACACGGCGTGATCTTGTCCAAAAACCCGCTGCTGAGCTCCAGCTGGAAGTGTAAAAAGAACCGGGCTGGTTAAAAAAAAGAACCGGGCGGGCCGGTAAAATTGCTTAGCCGGGGCTCTGGAAGCCTAACACGGCGTGATCTTGTCCAAAAAGCCGCTCGTGAGCTCTAGCTGGAAGTGTAAAAAGAACCGGGCTGGTTCAAAAAAAGAACCGGGCGGCCCGGTAGAATTGCTTAGCCGAGGTCCTGGAAGCCTAACCCGGCGTGATCTTGCGCAAAAAGCCGCTGCTGAGCTCCAGCTGGAAGTGTAAAAAGAACCGGGCTGGTTCAAAAAAAGAACCGGGCGGCCCGGTAAAATTGCTTAGCCGGGGTCCTGGAAGCCTAACGCGGCGTGATCTTGCCCGAAAGTCGGCCTCTATACTTCCTTATTAGGTACCAGGCGCTCAGAGCCAACTTGGCAAAAATTTTCTAAGTGCCCACGGCTCTGCGGGGATTGTGCGTCCGACCCGCGCCGGTTCTCCAGCCGGCCTAAAATAACGCAAAACCAGCCTCTCCCCCTGGAGCTCACAGCCAAAGGCGAAACTTTTCTAAGTGCCTACGGCTCTGCGGGCTTTTGAGTCCGCCCCGCGCCGGTTCGTCGGTCGGCCTCAAAAAGCGAAAAATCAGCCTCTCTCCCTGGAGCTCGACTCGAGTTGATCATTATACATGAAGAAATAACCAATTTCATCGTTTGGTTTATGTTTTACACGCGTTTTAAATTTTATTGCCGAAATCGCTTTTTCTCGCCGAGATAAGCACGTTTTCTGAAATGCCGCTCTCCCGTCACTCTGGTTAAAGTGTTATGAAAAAAAAGGCTGTTGGGGGCTAGGGAGTATCGAGTTGATCATTATACATGAAGAAATAACCAATTTCATCGTTTGGTTTATGTTTTACACGCGTTTTAAATTTTATTGCCGAAATCGCTTTTTCTCGCCGAGATAAGCACGTTTTCTGAAATGCCGCTCTCCCGTCACTCTGGTTAAAGTGTTATGAAAAAAAAGGCTGTTGGGGGCTAGGGAGTATCGAGTTGATCATTATACATGAAGAAATAACCAATTTCATCGTTTGATTTATGTTTTACACGCGTTTTAAATTTTATTGCCGAAATCGCTTTTTCTCGCCGAGATAAGCACGTTTTCTGAAATGCCGCTCTCCCGTCACTCTGGTTAAAGTGTTATGAAAAAAAGGCTGTTGGGGGCTAGGGAGTATCGAGTTGATCATTATACATGAAGAAATAACCAATTTCATCGTTTGGTTTATGTTTTACACGCGTTTTAAATTTTATTGCCGAAATCGCTTTTTCTCGCCGAGATAAGCACGTTTTCTGAAATGCCGCTCTCCCGTCACTCTGGTTAAAGTGTTATGAAAAAAAAGGCTGTTGGGGGCTAGGGAGTATCGAGTTGATCATTATACATGAAGAAATAACCAATTTCATCGTTTGATTTATGTTTTACACGCGTTTTAAATTTTATTGCCGAAATCGCTTTTTCTCGCCGAGATAAGCACGTTTTCTGAAATGCCGCTCTCCCGTCACTCTGGTTAAAGTGTTATGAAAAAAAAGGCTGTTGGGGGCTAGGGAGTATCGAGTTGATCATTATACATGAAGAAATAACCAATTTCATCGTTTGATTTATGTTTTACACGCGTTTTAAATTTTATTGCCGAAATCGCTTTTTCTCGCCGAGATAAGCACGTTTTCTGAAATGCCGCTCTCCCGTCACTCTGGTTAAAGTGTTATGAAAAAAAAGGCTGTTGGGGGCTAGGGAGTATCGAGTTGATCATTATACATGAAGAAATAACCAATTTCATCGTTTGGTTTATGTTTTACACGATGCTGAGCTCCAGCTGGAAGTGTAAAAAGAACCGGGCTGGTTAAAAAAAGAACCGGGCGACCCGGTAAAATTGCTTAGCCGGGGCTCTGGAAGCCTAACACGGCGTGATCTTGTCCAAAAAGCCGCTGCTTAGCTCCAGCTGGAAGTGTAAAAAGAACCGGGCTGGTTAAAAAAAAGAACCGGGCGACCCGGTAAAATTGCTTAGCCGGGGCTCTGGAAGCCTAACACGGCGTGATCTTGTCCAAAAAGCCGCTGCTGAGCTCCAGCTGGAAGTGTAAAAAGAACCGGGCTGGTTAAAAAAAAGAACCGGGCGGCCCGGTAAAATTGCTTAGCCGGGGCTCTGGAAGCCTAACCCGGCGTGATACTGTGCAAAAAGCCGCTGCTGAGCTCCAGCTGGAAGTGTAAAAAAAACCGGGCTGGTTAAAAAAAAGAACCGGGCGACCCTGTAAAATTGCTTAGCCGGGGCTCTGGAAGCCTAACACGGCGTGATCTTGTCCAAAAACCCGCTGCTGAGCTCCAGCTGGAAGTGTAAAAAGAACCGGGCTGGTTAAAAAAAAGAACCGGGCGGGCCGGTAAAATTGCTTAGCCGGGGCTCTGGAAGCCTAACACGGCGTGATCTTGTCCAAAAAGCCGCTCGTGAGCTCCAGCTGGAAGTGTAAAAAGAACCGGGCTGGTTCAAAAAAAGAACCGGGCGGCCCGGTAGAATTGCTTAGCCGAGGTCCTGGAAGCCTAACCCGGCGTGATCTTGCGCAAAAAGCCGCTGCTGAGCTCCAGCTGGAAGTGTAAAAAGAACCGGGCTGGTTCAAAAAAAGAACCGGGCGGCCCGGTAAAATTGCTTAGCCGGGGTCCTGGAAGCCTAACGCGGCGTGATCTTGCCCGAAAGTCGGCCTCTATACTTCCTTATTAGGTACCAGGCGCTCAGAGCCAACTTGGCAAAAATGTTCTAAGTGCCCACGGCTCTGCGGGGATTGTGCGTCCGACCCGCGCCGGTTCTCCAGCCGGCCTAAAATAACGCAAAACCAGCCTCTCCCCCTGGAGCTCACAGCCAAAGGCGAAACTTTTCTAAGTGCCTACGGCTCTGCGGGCTTTTGAGTCCGCCCCGCGCCGGTTCGTCGGTCGGCCTCAAAAAGCGAAAAATCAGCCTCTCTCCCTGGAGCTCGACTCGAGTTGATCATTATACATGAAGAAATAACCAATTTCATCGTTTGGTTTATGTTTTACACGCGTTTTAAATTTTATTGCCGAAATCGCTTTTTCTCGCCGAGATAAGCACGTTATCTGAAATGCCGCTCTCCCGTCACTCTGGTTAAAGTGTTATGAAAAAAAAGGCTGTGGGGGGCTAGGGAGTATCGAGTTGATCATTATACATGAAGAAATAACCAATTTCATCGTTTGGTTTATGTTTTACACGCGTTTTAAATTTTATTGCCGAAATCGCTTTTTCTCGCCGAGATAAGCACGTTTTCTAAAATGCCGCTCTCCCGTCACTCTGGTTAAAGTGTTATGAAAAAAAGGCTGTTGGGGGCTAGGGAGTATCGAGTTGATCATTATACATGAAGAAATAACCAATTTCATCGTTTGGTTTATGTTTTACACGCGTTTTAAATTTTATTGCCGAAATCGCTTTTTCTCGCCGAGATAAGCACGTTTTCTGAAATGCCGCTCTCCCGTCACTCTGGTTAAAGTGTTATGAAAAAAAAGGCTGTTGGGGGCTAGGGAGTATCGAGTTGATCATTATACATGAAGAAATAACCAATTTCATCGTTTGGTTTATGTTTTACACGCGTTTTAAATTTTATTGCCGAAATCGCTTTTTCTCGCCGAGATAAGCACGTTTTCTGAAATGCCGCTCTCCCGTCACTCTGGTTAAAGTGTTATGAAAAAAAAGGCTGTTGGGGGCTAGGGAGTATCGAGTTGATCATTATACATGAAGAAATAACCAATTTCATCGTTTGGTTTATGTTTTACACGCGTTTTAAATTTTATTGCCGAAATCGCTTTTTCTCGTTGAGATAAGCACGTTTTCTGAAATGCCGCTCTCCCGTCACTCTGGTTAAAGTGTTATGAAAAAAAAGGCTGTTGGGGGCTAGGGAGTATCGAGTTGATCATTATACATGAAGAAATAACCAATTTCATCGTTTGGTTTATGTTTTACACGCGTTTTAAATTGTATTGCCGAAATCGCTTTTTCTCGCCGAGATAAGCACGTTTTCTGAAATGCCGCTCTCCCGTCACTCTGGTTAAAGTGTTATGAAAAAAAAGGCTGTTGGGGGCTAGGGAGTATCGAGTTGATCATTATACATGAAGAAATAACCAATTTCATCGTTTGGTTTATGTTTTACACGCGTTTTAAATTTTATTGCCGAAATCGCTTTTTCTCGCCGAGATAAGCACGTTTTCTGAAATGCCGCTCTCCCGTCACTCTGGTTAAAGTGTTATGAAAAAAAAGGCTGTTGGGGGCTAGGGAGTATCGAGTTGATCATTATACATGAAGAAATAACCAATTTCATCGTTTGGTTTATGTTTTACACGCGTTTTAAATTTTATTGCCGAAATCGCTTTTTCTCGCCGAGATAAGCACGTTTTCTGAAATGCCGCTCTCCCGTCACTCTGGTTAAAGTGTTATGAAAAAAAAGGCTGTTGGGGGCTAGGGAGTATCGAGTTGATCATTATACATGAAGAAATAACCAATTTCATCGTTTGGTTTATGTTTTACACGCGTTTTAAATTTTATTGCCGAAATCGCTTTTTCTCGCCGAGATAAGCACGTTTTCTGAAATGCCGCTCTCCCGTCACTCTGGTTAAAGTGTTATGAAAAAAAAGGCTGTTGGGGGCTAGGGAGTATCGAGTTGATCTTTATACATGAAGAAATAACCAATTTCATCGTTTGATTTATGTTTTACACGCGTTTTAAATTTTATTGCCGAAATCGCTTTTTCTCGCCGAGATAAGCACGTTTTCTGAAATGCCGCTCTCCCGTCACTCTGGTTAAAGTGTTATGAAAAAAAAGGCTGTTGGGGGCTAGGGAGTATCGAGTTGATCATTATACATGAAGAAATAACCAATTTCATCGTTTGGTTTATGTTTTACACGCGTTTTAAATTTTATTGCCGAAATCGCTTTTTCTCGCCGAGATAAGCACGTTTTCTGAAATGCCGCTCTCCCGTCACTCTGGTTAAAGTGTTATGAAAAAAAAGGCTGTTGGGGGCTAGGGAGTATCGAGTTGATCATTATACATGAAGAAATAACCAATTTCATCGTTTGATTTATGTTTTACACGCGTTTTAAATTTTATTGCCGAAATCGCTTTTTCTCGCCAAGATAAGCACGTTTTCTGAAATGCCGCTCTCCCGTCACTCTGGTTAAAGTGTTATGAAAAAAAAGGCTGTTGGGGGCTAGGGAGTATCGAGTTGATCATTATACATGAAGAAATAACCAATTTCATCGTTTGGTTTATGTTTTACACGATGCTGAGCTCCAGCTGGAAGTGTAAAAAGAACCGGGCTGGTTAAAAAAAGAACCGGGCGACCCGGTAAAATTGCTTAGCCGGGGCTCTGGAAGCCTAACACGGCGTGATCTTGTCCAAAAAGCCGCTGCTGAGCTCCAGCTGGAAGTGTAAAAAGAACCGGGCTGGTTAAAAAAAAGAACCGGGCGACCCGGTAAAATTGCTTAGCCGGGGCTCTGGAAGCCTAACACGGCGTGATCTTGTCCAAAAAGCCGCTGCTGAGCTCCAGCTGGAAGTGTAAAAAGAACCGGGCTGGTTAAAAAAAAGAACCGGGCGGCCCGGTAAAATTGCTTAGCCGGGGCTCTGGAAGCCTAACCCGGCGTGATACTGTGCAAAAAGCCGCTGCTGAGCTCCAGCTGGAAGTGTAAAAAAAACCGGGCTGGTTAAAAAAAAGAACCGGGCGACCCTGTAAAATTGCTTAGCCGGGGCTCTGGAAGCCTAACACGGCGTGATCTTGTCCAAAAACCCGCTGCTGAGCTCCAGCTGGAAGTGTAAAAAGAACCGGGCTGGTTAAAAAAAAGAACCGGGCGGGCCGGTAAAATTGCTTAGCCGGGGCTCTGGAAGCCTAACACGGCGTGATCTTGTCCAAAAAGCCGCTCGTGAGCTCCAGCTGGAAGTGTAAAAAGAACCGGGCTGGTTCAAAAAAAGAACCGGGCGGCCCGGTAGAATTGCTTAGCCGAGGTCCTGGAAGCCTAACCCGGCGTGATCTTGCGCAAAAAGCCGCTGCTGAGCTCCAGCTGGAAGTGTAAAAAGAACCGGGCTGGTTCAAAAAAAGAACCGGGCGGCCCGGTAAAATTGCTTAGCCGGGGTCCTGGAAGCCTAACGCGGCGTGATCTTGCCCGAAAGTCGGCCTCTATACTTCCATATTAGGTACCAGGCGCTCAGAGCCAACTTGGCAAAAATTTTCTAAGTGCCCACGGCTCTGCGGGGATTGTGCGTCCGACCCGCGCCGGTTCTCCAGCCGGCCTAAAATAACGCAAAACCAGCCTCTCCCCCTGGAGCTCACAGCCAAAGGCGAAACTTTTCTAAGTGCCTACGGCTCTGCGGGCTTTTGAGTCCGCCCCGCGCCGGTTCGTCGGTCGGCCTCAAAAAGCGAAAAATCAGCCTCTCTCCCTGGAGCTCGACTCGAGTTGATCATTATACATGAAGAAATAACCAATTTCATCGTTTGGTTTATGTTTTACACGCGTTTTAAATTTTATTGCCGAAATCGCTTTTTCTCGCCGAGATAAGCACGTTTTCTGAAATGCCGCTCTCCCGTCACTCTGGTTAAAGTGTTATGAAAAAAAAGGCTGTTGGGGGCTAGGGAGTATCGAGTTGATCATTATACATGAAGAAATAACCAATTTCATCGTTTGGTTTATGTTTTACACGCGTTTTAAATTTTATTGCCGAAATCGCTTTTTCTCGCCGAGATAAGCACGTTTTCTGAAATGCCGCTCTCCCGTCACTCTGGTTAAAGTGTTATGAAAAAAAAGGCTGTTGGGGGCTAGGGAGTATCGAGTTGATCATTATACATGAAGAAATAACCAATTTCATCGTTTGGTTTATGTTTTACACGCGTTTTAAATTTTATTGCCGAAATCGCTTTTTCTCGCCGAGATAAGCACGTTTTCTGAAATGCCGCTCTCCCGTCACTCTGGTTAAAGTGTTATGAAAAAAAAGGCTGTTGGGGGCTAGGGAGTATCGAGTTGATCATTATACATGAAGAAATAACCAATTTCATCGTTTGGTTTATGTTTTACACGCGTTTTAAATTTTATTGCCGAAATCGCTTTTTCTCGCCGAGATAAGCACGTTTTCTGAAATGCCGCTCTCCCGTCACTCTGGTTAAAGTGTTATGAAAAAAAAGGCTGTTGGGGGCTAGGGAGTATCGAGTTGATCATTATACATGAAGAAATAACCAATTTCATCGTTTGGTTTATGTTTTACACGCGTTTTAAATTTTATTGCGAAAAAAAAGGCTGTTGGGGGCTAGGGAGTATCGAGTTGATCATTATACATGAAGAAATAACCAATTTCATCGTTTGGTTTATGTTTTACACGCGTTTTAAATTTTATTGCCGAAATCGCTTTTTCTCGCCGAGATAAGCACGTTTTCTGAAATGCCGCTCTCCCGTCACTCTGGTTAAAGTGTTATGAAAAAAAGGCTGTTGGGGGCTAGGGAGTATCGAGTTGATCATTATACATGAAGAAATAACCAATTTCATCGTTTGGTTTATGTTTTACACGCGTTTTAAATTTTATTGCCGAAATCGCTTTTTCTCGCCGAGATAAGCACGTTTTCTGAAATGCCGCTCTCCCGTCACTCTGGTTAAAGTGTTATGAAAAAAAAGGCTGTTGGGGGCTAGGGAGTATCGAGTTGATCATTATACATGAAGAAATAACCAATTTCATCGTTTGGTTTATGTTTTACACGCGTTTTAAATTTTATT
The DNA here is from genome assembly GCF_054491065.1 of Syngnathus leptorhynchus. Lineage (NCBI taxonomy): Eukaryota > Metazoa > Chordata > Actinopteri > Syngnathiformes > Syngnathidae > Syngnathus > Syngnathus leptorhynchus. The sequence goes on along the minus strand of NC_141204.1, from coordinate 13,290,525 downwards.
GCCGAAATCGCTTTTTCTCGCCGAGATAAGCACGTTTTCTGAAATGCCGCTCTCCCGTCACTCTGGTTAAAGTGTTATGAAAAAAAAGGCTGTTGGGGGCTAGGGAGTATCGAGTTGATCATTATACATGAAGAAATAACCAATTTCATCGTTTGGTTTATGTTTTACACGCGTTTTAAATTGTATTGCCGAAATCGCTTTTTCTCGCCGAGATAAGCACGTTTTCTGAAATGCCGCTCTCCCGTCACTCTGGTTAAAGTGTTATGAAAAAAAAGGCTGTTGGGGGCTAGGGAGTATCGAGTTGATCATTATACATGAAGAAATAACCAATTTCATCGTTTGGTTTATGTTTTACACGCGTTTTAAATTTTGTTGCCGAAATCGCTTTTTCTCGCCGAGATAAGCACGTTTTCTGAAATGCCGCTCTCCCGTCACTCTGGTTAAAGTGTTATGAAAAAAAAGGCTGTTGGGGGCTAGGGAGTATCGAGTTGATCATTATACATGAAGAAATAACCAATTTCATCGTTTGGTTTATGTTTTACACGCGTTTTAAATTTTATTGCCGAAATGGCTTTTTCTCGCCGAGATAAGCACGTTTTCTGAAATGCCGCTCTCCCGTCACTCTGGTTAAAGTGTTATGAAAAAAAAGGCTGTTGGGGGCTAGGGAGTATCGAGTTGATCATTATACATGAAGAAATAACCAATTTCATCGTTTGGTTTATGTTTTACACGCGTTTTAAATTTTATTGCCGAAATCGCTTTTTCTCGCCGAGATAAGCACGTTTTCTGAAATGCCGCTCTCCCGTCACTCTGGTTAAAGTGTTATGAAAAAAAAGGCTGTTGGGGGCTAGGGAGTATCGAGTTGATCATTATACATGAAGAAATAACCAATTTCATCGTTTGGTTTATGTTTTACACGCGTTTTAAATTTTATTGCCGAAATCGCTTTTTCTCGCCGAGATAAGCACGTTTTCTGAAATGCCGCTCTCCCGTCACTCTGGTTAAAGTGTTATGAAAAAAAAGGCTGTTGGGGGCTAGGGAGTATCGAGTTGATCATTATACATGAAGAAATAACCAATTTCATCGTTTGGTTTATGTTTTACACGCGTTTTAAATTTTATTGCCGAAATGGCTTTTTCTCGCCGAGATAAGCACGTTTTCTGAAATGCCGCTCTCCCGTCACTCTGGTTAAAGTGTTATGAAAAAAAAGGCTGTTGGGGGCTAGGGAGTATCGAGTTGATCATTATACATGAAGAAATAACCAATTTCATCGTTTGGTTTATGTTTTACACGCGTTTTAAATTTTATTGCCGAAATCGCTTTTTCTCGCCGAGATAAGCACGTTTTCTGAAATGCCGCTCTCCCGTCACTCTGGTTAAAGTGTTATGAAAAAAAAGGCTGTTGGGGGCTAGGGAGTATCGAGTTGATCATTATACATGAAGAAATAACCAATTTCATCGTTTGGTTTATGTTTTACACGCGTTTTAAATTTTATTGCCGAAATCGCTTTTTCTCGCCGAGATAAGCACGTTTTCTGAAATGCCGCTCTCCCGTCACTCTGGTTAAAGTGTTATGAAAAAAAAGGCTGTTGGGGGCTAGGGAGTATCGAGTTGATCATTATACATGAAGAAATAACCAATTTCATCGTTTGGTTTATGTTTTACACGCGTTTTAAATTTTATTGCCGAAATCGCTTTTTCTCGCCGAGATAAGCACGTTTTCTGAAATGCCGCTCTCCCGTCACTCTGGTTAAAGTGTTATGAAAAAAAAGGCTGTTGGGGGCTAGGGAGTATCGAGTTGATCATTATACATGAAGAAATAACCAATTTCATCGTTTGGTTTATGTTTTACACGCGTTTTAAATTTTATTGCCGAAATCGCTTTTTCTCGCCGAGATAAGCACGTTTTCTGAAATGCCGCTCTCCCGTCACTCTGGTTAAAGTGTTATGAAAAAAAAGGCTGTTGGGGGCTAGGGAGTATCGAGTTGATCATTATACATGAAGAAATAACCAATTTCATCGTTTGGTTTATGTTTTACACGCGTTTTAAATTGTATTGCCGAAATCGCTTTTTCTCGCCGAGATAAGCACGTTTTCTGAAATGCCGCTCTCCCGTCACTCTGGTTAAAGTGTTATGAAAAAAAAGGCTGTTGGGGGCTAGGGAGTATCGAGTTGATCATTATACATGAAGAAATAACCAATTTCATCGTTTGGTTTATGTTTTACACGCGTTTTAAATTTTATTGCCGAAATCGCTTTTTCTCGCCGAGATAAGCACGTTTTCTGAAATGCCGCTCTCCCGTCACTCTGGTTAAAGTGTTATGAAAAAAAAGGCTGTTGGGGGCTAGGGAGTATCGAGTTGATCATTATACATGAAGAAATAACCAATTTCATCGTTTGGTTTATGTTTTACACGCGTTTTAAATTTTATTGCCGAAATCGCTTTTTCTCGCCGAGATAAGCACGTTTTCTGAAATGCCGCTCTCCCGTCACTCTGGTTAAAGTGTTATGAAAAAAAAGGCTGTTGGGGGCTAGGGAGTATCGAGTTGATCATTATACATGAAGAAATAACCAATTTCATCGTTTGGTTTATGTTTTACACGCGTTTTAAATTTTATTGCCGAAATCGCTTTTTCTCGCCGAGATAAGCACGTTTTCTGAAATGCCGCTCTCCCGTCACTCTGGTTAAAGTGTTATGAAAAAAAAGGCTGTTGGGGGCTAGGGAGTATCGAGTTGATCATTATACATGAAGAAATAACCAATTTCATCGTTTGGTTTATGTTTTACACGCGTTTTAAATTTTATTGCCGAAATCGCTTTTTCTCGCCGAGATAAGCACGTTTTCTGAAATGCCGCTCTCCCGTCACTCTGGTTAAAGTGTTATGAAAAAAAAGGCTGTTGGGGGCTAGGGAGTATCGAGTTGATCATTATACATGAAGAAATAACCAATTTCATCGTTTGGTTTATGTTTTACACGCGTTTTAAATTTTATTGCCGAAATCGCTTTTTCTCGCCGAGATAAGCACGTTTTCTGAAATGCCGCTCTCCCGTCACTCTGGTTAAAGTGTTATGAAAAAAAGGCTGTTGGGGGCTAGGGAGTATCGAGTTGATCATTATACATGAAGAAATAACCAATTTCATCGTTTGGTTTATGTTTTACACGCGTTTTAAATTTTATTGCCGAAATCGCTTTTTCTCGCCGAGATAAGCACGTTTTCTGAAATGCCGCTCTCCCGTCACTCTGGTGAAAGTGTTATGAAAAAAAAGGCTGTTGGGGGCTAGGGAGTATCGAGTTGATCATTATACATGAAGAAATAACCAATTTCATCGTTTGGTTTATGTTTTACACGCGTTTTAAATTTTATTGCCGAAATCGCTTTTTCTCGCCGAGATAAGCACGTTTTCTGAAATGCCGCTCTCCCGTCACTCTGGTTAAAGTGTTATGAAAAAAAAAGGCTGTTGGGGGCTAGGGAGTATCGAGTTGATCATTATACATGAAGAAATAACCAATTTCATCGTTTGGTTTATGTTTTACACGCGTTTTAAATTTTATTGCCGAAATCGCTTTTTCTCGCCGAGATAAGCACGTTTTCTGAAATGCCGCTCTCCCGTCACTCTGGTTAAAGTGTTATGAAAAAAAAGGCTGTTGGGGGCTAGGGAGTATCGAGTTGATCATTATACATGAAGAAATAACCAATTTCATCGTTTGGTTTATGTTTTACACGCGTTTTAAATTTTATTGCCGAAATCGCTTTTTCTCGCCGAGATAAGCACGTTTTCTGAAATGCCGCTCTCCCGTCACTCTGGTTAAAGTGTTATGAAAAAAAAGGCTGTTGGGGGCTAGGGAGTATCGAGTTGATCATTATACATGAAGAAATAACCAATTTCATCGTTTGGTTTATGTTTTACACGCGTTTTAAATTTTATTGCCGAAATCGCTTTTTCTCGCCGAGATAAGCACGTTTTCTGAAATGCCGCTCTCCCGTCACTCTGGTTAAAGTGTTATGAAAAAAAAGGCTGTTGGGGGCTAGGGAGTATCGAGTTGATCATTATACATGAAGAAATAACCAATTTCATCGTTTGGTTTATGTTTTACACGCGTTTTAAATTTTATTGCCGAAATCGCTTTTTCTCGCCGAGATAAGCACGTTTTCTGAAATGCCGCTCTCCCGTCACTCTGGTTAAAGTGTTATGAAAAAAAAGGCTGTTGGGGGCTAGGGAGTATCGAGTTGATCATTATACATGAAGAAATAACCAATTTCATCGTTTGGTTTATGTTTTACACGCGTTTTAAATTTTATTGCCGAAATCGCTTTTTCTCGCCGAGATAAGCACGTTTTCTGAAATGCCGCTCTCCCGTCACTCTGGTTAAAGTGTTATGAAAAAAAAGGCTGTTGGGGGCTAGGGAGTATCGAGTTGATCATTATACATGAAGAAATAACCAATTTCATCGTTTGGTTTATGTTTTACACGCGTTTTAAATTTTATTGCCGAAATCGCTTTTTCTCGCCGAGATAAGCACGTTTTCTGAAATGCCGCTCTCCCGTCACTCTGGTTAAAGTGTTATGAAAAAAAGGCTGTTGGGGGCTAGGGAGTATCGAGTTGATCATTATACATGAAGAAATAACCAATTTCATCGTTTGGTTTATGTTTTACACGCGTTTTAAATTTTATTGCCGAAATCGCTTTTTCTCGCCGAGATAAGCACGTTTTCTGAAATGCCGCTCTCCCGTCACTCTGGTGAAAGTGTTATGAAAAAAAAGGCTGTTGGGGGCTAGGGAGTATCGAGTTGATCATTATACATGAAGAAATAACCAATTTCATCGTTTGGTTTATGTTTTACACGCGTTTTAAATTTTATTGCCGAAATCGCTTTTTCTCGCCGAGATAAGCACGTTTTCTGAAATGCCGCTCTCCCGTCACTCTGGTTAAAGTGTTATGAAAAAAAAAGGCTGTTGGGGGCTAGGGAGTATCGAGTTGATCATTATACATGAAGAAATAACCAATTTCATCGTTTGGTTTATGTTTTACACGCGTTTTAAATTTTATTGCCGAAATCGCTTTTTCTCGCCGAGATAAGCACGTTTTCTGAAATGCCGCTCTCCCGTCACTCTGGTTAAAGTGTTATGAAAAAAAAGGCTGTTGGGGGCTAGGGAGTATCGAGTTGATCATTATACATGAAGAAATAACCAATTTCATCGTTTGGTTTATGTTTTACACGCGTTTTAAATTTTATTGCCGAAATCGCTTTTTCTCGCCGAGATAAGCACGTTTTCTGAAATGCCGCTCTCCCGTCACTCTGGTTAAAGTGTTATGAAAAAAAGGCTGTTGGGGGCTAGGGAGTATCGAGTTGATCATTATACATGAAGAAATAACCAATTTCATCGTTTGGTTTATGTTTTACACGCGTTTTAAATTTTATTGCCGAAATCGCTTTTTCTCGCCGAGATAAGCACGTTTTCTGAAATGCCTGCTCTCCCGTCACTCTGGTTAAAGTGTTATGAAAAAAAAGGCTGTTGGGGGCTAGGGAGTATCGAGTTGATCATTATACATGAAGAAATAACCAATTTCATCGTTTGGTTTATGTTTTACACGCGTTTTAAATTTTATTGCCGAAATCGCTTTTTCTCGCCGAGATAAGCACGTTTTCTGAAATGCCGCTCTCCCGTCACTCTGGTTAAAGTGTTATGAAAAAAAAGGCTGTTGGGGGCTAGGGAGTATCGAGTTGATCATTATACATGAAGAAATAACCAATTTCATCGTTTGGTTTATGTTTTACACGCGTTTTAAATTTTATTGCCGAAATCGCTTTTTCTCGCCGAGATAAGCACGTTTTCTGAAATGCCGCTCTCCCGTCACTCTGGTTAAAGTGTTATGAAAAAAAGGCTGTTGGGGGCTAGGGAGTATCGAGTTGATCATTATACATGAAGAAATAACCAATTTCATCGTTTGGTTTATGTTTTACACGCGTTTTAAATTTTATTGCCGAAATCGCTTTTTCTCGCCGAGATAAGCACGTTTTCTGAAATGCCGCTCTCCCGTCACTCTGGTTAAAGTGTTATGAAAAAAAAGGCTGTTGGGGGCTAGGGAGTATCGAGTTGATCATTATACATGAAGAAATAACCAATTTCATCGTTTGGTTTATGTTTTACACGCGTTTTAAATTTTATTGCCGAAATCGCTTTTTCTCGCCGAGATAAGCACGTTTTCTGAAATGCCGCTCTCCCGTCACTCTGGTTAAAGTGTTATGAAAAAAAAGGCTGTTGGGGGCTAGGGAGTATCGAGTTGATCATTATACATGAAGAAATAACCAATTTCATCGTTTGGTTTATGTTTTACACGCGTTTTAAATTGTATTGCCGAAATCGCTTTTTCTCGCCGAGATAAGCACGTTTTCTGAAATGCCGCTCTCCCGTCACTCTGGTTAAAGTGTTATGAAAAAAAAGGCTGTTGGGGGCTAGGGAGTATCGAGTTGATCATTATACATGAAGAAATAACCAATTTCATCGTTTGGTTTATGTTTTACACGCGTTTTAAATTTTATTGCCGAAATCGCTTTTTCTCGCCGAGATAAGCACGTTTTCTGAAATGCCGCTCTCCCGTCACTCTGGTTAAAGTGTTATGAAAAAAAAGGCTGTTGGGGGCTAGGGAGTATCGAGTTGATCATTATACATGAAGAAATAACCAATTTCATCGTTTGGTTTATGTTTTACACGCGTTTTAAATTTTATTGCCGAAATGGCTTTTTCTCGCCGAGATAAGCACGTTTTCTGAAATGCCGCTCTCCCGTCACTCTGGTTAAAGTGTTATGAAAAAAAAGGCTGTTGGGGGCTAGGGAGTATCGAGTTGATCATTATACATGAAGAAATAACCAATTTCATCGTTTGGTTTATGTTTTACACGCGTTTTAAATTTTATTGCCGAAATCGCTTTTTCTCGCCGAGATAAGCACGTTTTCTGAAATGCCGCTGTCCCGTCACTCTGGTTAAAGTGTTATGAAAAAAAAGGCTGTTGGGGGCTAGGGAGTATCGAGTTGATCATTATACATGAAGAAATAACCAATTTCATCGTTTGATTTATGTTTTACACGCGTTTTAAATTTTATTGCCGAAATCGCTTTTTCTCGCCGAGATAAGCACGTTTTCTGAAATGCCGCTCTCCCGTCACTCTGGTTAAAGTGTTATGAAAAAAAAGGCTGTTGGGGGCTAGGGAGTATCGAGTTGATCATTATACATGAAGAAATAACCAATTTCATCGTTTGGTTTATGTTTTACACGCGTTTTAAATTTTATTGCCGAAATCGCTTTTTCTCGCCGAGATAAGCACGTTTTCTGAAATGCCGCTCTCCCGTCACTCTGGTTAAAGTGTTATGAAAAAAAAGGCTGTTGGGGGCTAGGGAGTATCGAGTTGATCATTATACATGAAGAAATAACCAATTTCATCGTTTGATTTATGTTTTACACGCGTTTTAAATTTTATTGCCGAAATCGCTTTTTCTCGCCGAGATAAGCACGTTTTCTGAAATGCCGCTCTCCCGTCACTCTGGTTAAAGTGTTATGAAAAAAAAGGCTGTTGGGGGCTAGGGAGTATCGAGTTGATCATTATACATGAAGAAATAACCAATTTCATCGTTTGGTTTATGTTTTACACGCGTTTTAAATTTTATTGCCGAAATCGCTTTTTCTCGCCGAGATAAGCACGTTTTCTGAAATGCCGCTCTCCCGTCACTCTGGTTAAAGTGTTATGAAAAAAAAGGCTGTTGGGGGCTAGGGAGTATCGAGTTGATCATTATACATGAAGAAATAACCAATTTCATCGTTTGGTTTATGTTTTACACGCGTTTTAAATTGTATTGCCGAAATCGCTTTTTCTCGCCGAGATAAGCACGTTTTCTGAAATGCCGCTCTCCCGTCACTCTGGTTAAAGTGTTATGAAAAAAAAGGCTGTTGGGGGCTAGGGAGTATCGAGTTGATCATTATACATGAAGAAATAACCAATTTCATCGTTTGGTTTATGTTTTACACGCGTTTTAAATTTATTTGCCGAAATCGCTTTTTCTCGCCGAGATAAGCACGTTTTCTGAAATGCCGCTCTCCCGTCACTCTGGTTAAAGTGTTATGAAAAAAAAGGCTGTTGGGGGCTAGGGAGTATCGAGTTGATCATTATACATGAAGAAATAACCAATTTCATCGTTTGGTTTATGTTTTACACGCGTTTTAAATTTTATTGCCGAAATCGCTTTTTCTCGCCGAGATAAGCACGTTTTCTGAAATGCCGCTCTCCCGTCACTCTGGTTAAAGTGTTATGAAAAAAAAGGCTGTTGGGGGCTAGGGAGTATCGAGTTGATCATTATACATGAAGAAATAACCAATTTCATCGTTTGGTTTATGTTTTACACGCGTTTTAAATTTTATTGCCGAAATCGCTTTTTCTCGCCGAGATAAGCACGTTTTCTGAAATGCCGCTCTCCCGTCACTCTGGTTAAAGTGTTATGAAAAAAAAGGCTGTTGGGGGCTAGGGAGTATCGAGTTGATCATTATACATGAAGAAATAACCAATTTCATCGTTTGATTTATGTTTTACACGCGTTTTAAATTTTATTGCCGAAATGGCTTTTTCTCGCCGAGATAAGCACGTTTTCTGAAATGCCGCTCTCCCGTCACTCTGGTTAAAGTGTTATGAAAAAAAAGGCTGTTGGGGGCTAGGGAGTATCGAGTTGATCATTATACATGAAGAAATAACCAATTTCATCGTTTGGTTTATGTTTTACACGCGTTTTAAATTTTATTGCCGAAATCGCTTTTTCTCGCCGAGATAAGCACGTTTTCTGAAATGCCGCTCTCCCGTCACTCTGGTTAAAGTGTTATGAAAAAAAAGGCTGTTGGGGGCTAGGGAGTATCGAGTTGATCATTATACATGAAGAAATAACCAATTTCATCGTTTGGTTTATGTTTTACACGCGTTTTAAATTTTATTGCCGAAATGGCTTTTTCTCGCCGAGATAAGCACGTTTTCTGAAATGCCGCTCTCCCGTCACTCTGGTTAAAGTGTTATGAAAAAAAAGGCTGTTGGGGGCTAGGGAGTATCGAGTTGATCATTATACATGAAGAAATAACCAATTTCATCGTTTGGTTTATGTTTTACACGCGTTTTAAATTTTATTGCCGAAATGGCTTTTTCTCGCCGAGATAAGCACGTTTTCTGAAATGCCGCTCTCCCGTCACTCTGGTTAAAGTGTTATGAAAAAAAAGGCTGTTGGGGGCTAGGGAGTATCGAGTTGATCATTATACATGAAGAAATAACCAATTTCATCGTTTGGTTTATGTTTTACACGCGTTTTAAATTTTATTGCCGAAATCGCTTTTTCTCGCCGAGATAAGCACGTTTTCTGAAATGCCGCTCTCCCGTCACTCTGGTTAAAGTGTTATGAAAAAAAAGGCTGTTGGGGGCTAGGGAGTATCGAGTTGATCATTATACATGAAGAAATAACAAATTTCATCGTTTGGTTTATGTTTTACACGCGTTTTAAATTTTATTGCCGAAATGGCTTTTTCTCGCCGAGATAAGCACGTTTTCTGAAATGCCGCTCTCCCGTCACTCTGGTTAAAGTGTTATGAAAAAAAAGGCTGTTGGGGGCTAGGGAGTATCGAGTTGATCATTATACATGAAGAAATAACCAATTTCATCGTTTGGTTTATGTTTTACACGCGTTTTAAATTTTATTGCCGAAATGGCTTTTTCTCGCCGAGATAAGCACGTTTTCTGAAATGCCGCTCTCCCGTCACTCTGGTTAAAGTGTTATGAAAAAAAAGGCTGTTGGGGGCTAGGGAGTATCGAGTTGATCATTATACATGAAGAAATAACCAATTTCATAGTTTGGTTTATGTTTTACACGCGTTTTAAATTTTATTGCCGAAATCGCTTTTTCTCGCCGAGATAAGCACGTTTTCTGAAATGCCGCTCTCCCGTCACTCTGGTTAAAGTGTTATGAAAAAAAAGGCTGTTGGGGGCTAGGGAGTATCGAGTTGATCATTATACATGAAGAAATAACCAATTTCATCGTTTGGTTTATGTTTTACACGCGTTTTAAATTTTATTGCCGAAATGGCTTTTTCTCGCCAAGATAAGCACGTTTTCTGAAATGCCGCTCTCCCGTCACTCTGGTTAAAGTGTTATGAAAAAAAAGGCTGTTGGGGGCTAGGGAGTATCGAGTTGATCATTATACATGAAGAAATAACCAATTTCATCGTTTGGTTTATGTTTTACACGCGTTTTAAATTTTATTGCCGAAATCGCTTTTTCTCGCCGAGATAAGCACGTTTTCTGAAATGCCGCTCTCCCGTCACTCTGGTGAAAGTGTTATGAAAAAAAAGGCTGTTGGGGGCTAGGGAGTATCGAGTTGATCATTATACATGAAGAAATAACCAATTTCATCGTTTGGTTTATGTTTTACACGCGTTTTAAATTTTATTGCCGAAATCGCTTTTTCTCGCCGAGATAAGCACGTTTTCTGAAATGCCGCTCTCCCGTCACTCTGGTTAAAGTGTTATGAAAAAAAAGGCTGTTGGGGGCTAGGGAGTATCGAGTTGATCATTATACATGAAGAAATAACCAATTTCATCGTTTGGTTTATGTTTTACACGATGCTGAGCTCCAGCTGGAAGTGTAAAAAGAACCGGGCTGGTTAAAAAAAGAACCGGGCGACCCGGTAAAATTGCTTAGCCGGGGCTCTGGAAGCCTAACACGGCGTGATCTTGTCCAAAAAGCCGCTGCTGAGCTCCAGCTGGAAGTGTAAAAAGAACCGGGCTGGTTAAAAAAAAGAACCGGGCGACCCGGTAAAATTGCTTAGCCGGGGCTCTGGAAGCCTAACACGGCGTGATCTTGTCCAAAAAGCCGCTGCTGAGCTCCAGCTGGAAGTGTAAAAAGAACCGGGCTGGTTAAAAAAAAGAACCGGGCGGCCCGGTAAAATTGCTTAGCCGGGGCTCTGGAAGCCTAACCCGGCGTGATACTGTGCAAAAAGCCGCTGCTGAGCTCCAGCTGGAAGTGTAAAAAAAACCGGGCTGGTTAAAAAAAAGAACCGGGCGACCCTGTAAAATTGCTTAGCCGGGGCTCTGGAAGCCTAACACGGCGTGATCTTGTCCAAAAACCCGCTGCTGAGCTCCAGCTGGAAGTGTAAAAAGAACCGGGATGGTTAAAAAAAAGAACCGGGCGGGCCGGTAAAATTGCTTAGCCGGGGCTCTGGAAGCCTAACACGGCGTGATCTTGTCCAAAAAGCCGCTCGTGAGCTCCAGCTGGAAGTGTAAAAAGAACCGGGCTGGTTCAAAAAAAGAACCGGGCGGCCCGGTAGAATTGCTTAGCCGAGGTCCTGGAAGCCTAACCCGGCGTGATCTTGCGCAAAAAGCCGCTGCTGAGCTCCAGCTGGAAGTGTAAAAAGAACCGGGCTGGTTCAAAAAAAGAACCGGGCGGCCCGGTAAAATTGCTTAGCCGGGGTCCTGGAAGCCTAACGCGGCGTGATCTTGCCCGAAAGTCGGCCTCTATACTTCCATATTAGGTACCAGGCGCTCAGAGCCAACTTGGCAAAAATTTTCTAAGTGCCCACGGCTCTGCGGGGATTGTGCGTCCGACCCGCGCCGGTTCTCCAGCCGGCCTAAAATAACGCAAAACCAGCCTCTCCCCCTGGAGCTCACAGCCAAAGGCGAAACTTTTCTAAGTGCCTACGGCTCTGCGGGCTTTTGAGTCCGCCCCGCGCCGGTTCGTCGGTCGGCCTCAAAAAGCGAAAAATCAGCCTCTCTCCCTGTAGCTCGACTCGAGTTGATCATTATACATGAAGAAATAACCAATTTCATCGTTTGGTTTATGTTTTACACGCGTTTTAAATTTTATTGCCGAAATCGCTTTTTCTCGCCGAGATAAGCACGTTTTCTGAAATGCCGCTCTCCCGTCACTCTGGTTAAAGTGTTATGAAAAAAAAGGCTGTTGGGGGCTAGGGAGTATCGAGTTGATCATTATACATGAAGAAATAACCAATTTCATCGTTTGGTTTATGTTTTACACGCGTTTTAAATTTTATTGCCGAAATCGCTTTTTCTCGCCGAGATAAGCACGTTTTCTGAAATGCCGCTCTCCCGTCACTCTGGTTAAAGTGTTATGAAAAAAAAGGCTGTTGGGGGCTAGGGAGTATCGAGTTGATCATTATACATGAAGAAATAACCAATTTCATCGTTTGGTTTATGTTTTACACGCGTTTTAAATTTTATTGCCGAAATCGCTTTTTCTCGCCGAGATAAGCACGTTTTCTGAAATGCCGCTCTCCCGTCACTCTGGTTAAAGTGTTATGAAAAAAAAGGCTGTTGGGGGCTAGGGAGTATCGAGTTGATCATTATACATGAAGAAATAACCAATTTCATCGTTTGGTTTATGTTTTACACGCGTTTTAAATTTTATTGCCGAAATCGCTTTTTCTCGCCGAGATAAGCACGTTTTCTGAAATGCCGCTCTCCCGTCACTCTGGTTAAAGTGTTATGAAAAAAAAGGCTGTTGGGGGCTAGGGAGTATCGAGTTGATCATTATACATGAAGAAATAACCAATTTCATCGTTTGGTTTATGTTTTACACGCGTTTTAAATTTTGTTGCCGAAATCGCTTTTTCTCGCCGAGATAAGCACGTTTTCTGAAATGCCGCTCTCCCGTCACTCTGGTTAAAGTGTTATGAAAAAAAAGGCTGTTGGGGGCTAGGGAGTATCGAGTTGATCATTATACATGAAGAAATAACCAATTTCATCGTTTGGTTTATGTTTTACACGCGTTTTAAATTTTATTGCCGAAATGGCTTTTTCTCGCCGAGATAAGCACGTTTTTTGAAATGCCGCTCTCCCGTCACTCTGGTTAAAGTGTTATGAAAAAAAAGGCTGTTGGGGGCTAGGGAGTATCGAGTTGATCATTATACATGAAGAAATAACCAATTTCATCGTTTGGTTTATGTTTTACACGCGTTTTAAATTTTATTGCCGAAATCGCTTTTTCTCGCCGAGATAAGCACGTTTTCTGAAATGCCGCTCTCCCGTCACTCTGGTTAAAGTGTTATGAAAAAAAAGGCTGTTGGGGGCTAGGGAGTATCGAGTTGATCATTATACATGAAGAAATAACCAATTTCATCGTTTGGTTTATGTTTTACACGCGTTTTAAATTTTATTGCCGAAATGGCTTTTTCTCGCCGAGATAAGCACGTTTTCTGAAATGCCGCTCTCCCGTCACTCTGGTTAAAGTGTTATGAAAAAAAAGGCTGTTGGGGGCTAGGGAGTATCGAGTTGATCATTATACATGAAGAAATAACCAATTTCATCGTTTGGTTTATGTTTTACACGCGTTTTAAATTTTATTGCCGAAATCGCTTTTTCTCGCCGAGATAAGCACGTTTTCTGAAATGCCGCTCTCCCGTCACTCTGGTTAAAGTGTTATGAAAAAAAAGGCTGTTGGGGGCTAGGGAGTATCGAGTTGATCATTATACATGAAGAAATAACCAATTTCATCGTTTGGTTTATGTTTTACACGCGTTTTAAATTTTATTGCCGAAATGGCTTTTTCTCGCCGAGATAAGCACGTTTTCTGAAATGCCGCTCTCCCGTCACTCTGGTTAAAGTGTTATGAAAAAAAAGGCTGTTGGGGGCTAGGGAGTATCGAGTTGATCATTATACATGAAGAAATAACCAATTTCATCGTTTGGTTTATGTTTTACACGCGTTTTAAATTTTATTGCCGAAATCGCTTTTTCTCGCCGAGATAAGCACGTTTTCTGAAATGCCGCTCTCCCGTCACTCTGGTTAAAGTGTTATGAAAAAAAAGGCTGTTGGGGGCTAGGGAGTATCGAGTTGATCATTATACATGAAGAAATAACCAATTTCATCGTTTGGTTTATGTTTTACACGCGTTTTAAATTTTATTGCCGAAATCGCTTTTTCTCGCCGAGATAAGCACGTTTTCTGAAATGCCGCTCTCCCGTCACTCTGGTTAAAGTGTTATGAAAAAAAAGGCTGTTGGGGGCTAGGGAGTATCGAGTTGATCATTATACATGAAGAAATAACCAATTTCATCGTTTGGTTTATGTTTTACACGCGTTTTAAATTTTGTTGCCGAAATCGCTTTTTCTCGCCGAGATAAGCACGTTTTCTGAAATGCCGCTCTCCCGTCACTCTGGTTAAAGTGTTATGAAAAAAAAGGCTGTTGGGGGCTAGGGAGTATCGAGTTGATCATTATACATGAAGAAATAACCAATTTCATCGTTTGGTTTATGTTTTACACGCGTTTTAAATTTTATTGCCGAAATGGCTTTTTATCGCCGAGATTAGCACGTTTTCTGAAATGCCGCTCTCCCGTCACTCTGGTTAAAGTGTTATGAAAAAAAAGGCTGTTGGGGGCTAGGGAGTATCGAGTTGATCATTATACATGAAGAAATAACCAATTTCATCGTTTGGTTTATGTTTTACACGCGTTTTAAATTTTATTGCCGAAATCGCTTTTTCTCGCCGAGATAAGCACGTTTTCTGAAATGCCGCTCTCCCGTCACTCTGGTTAAAGTGTTATGAAAAAAAAGGCTGTTGGGGGCTAGGGAGTATCGAGTTGATCATTATACATGAAGAAATAACCAATTTCATCGTTTGGTTTATGTTTTACACGCGTTTTAAATTTTATTGCCGAAATGGCTTTTTCTCGCCGAGATAAGCACGTTTTCTGAAATGCCGCTCTCCCGTCACTCTGGTTAAAGTGTTATGAAAAAAAAGGCTGTTGGGGGCTAGGGAGTATCGAGTTGATCATTATACATGAAGAAATAACCAATTTCATCATTTGGTTTATGTTTTACACGCGTTTTAAATTTTATTGCCGAAATCGCTTTTTCTCGCCGAGATAAGCACGTTTTCTGAAATGCCGCTCTCCCGTCACTCTGGTTAAAGTGTTATGAAAAAAAAGGCTGTTGGGGGCTAGGGAGTATCGAGTTGATCATTATACATGAAGAAATAACCAATTTCATCGTTTGGTTTATGTTTTACACGCGTTTTAAATTTTATTGCCGAAATCGCTTTTTCTCGCCGAGATAAGCACGTTTTCTGAAATGCCGCTCTCCCGTCACTCTGGTTAAAGTGTTATGAAAAAAAAGGCTGTTGGGGGCTAGGGAGTATCGAGTTGATCATTATACATGAAGAAATAACCAATTTCATCGTTTGGTTTATGTTTTACACGCGTTTTAAATTTTATTACCGAAATGGCTTTTTCTCGCCGAGATAAGCACGTTTTCTGAAATGCCGCTCTCCCGTCACTCTGGTTAAAGTGTTATGAAAAAAAAGGCTGTTGGGGGCTAGGGAGTATCGAGTTGATCATTATACATGAAGAAATAACCAATTTCATCGTTTGGTTTATGTTTTACACGCGTTTTAAAATTTATTGCCGAAATCGCTTTTTCTCGCCGAGATAAGCACGTTTTCTGAAATGCCGCTCTCCCGTCACTCTGGTTAAAGTGTTATGAAAAAAAAGGCTGTTGGGGGCTAGGGAGTATCGAGTTGATCATTATACATGAAGAAATAACCAATTTCATCGTTTGGTTTATGTTTTACACGCGTTTTAAATTTTATTGCCGAAATCGCTTTTTCTCGCCGAGATAAGCACGTTTTCTGAAATGCCGCTCTACCGTCACTCTGGTTAAAGTGTTATGAAAAAAAAGGCTGTTGGGGGCTAGGGAGTATCGAGTTGATCATTATACATGAAGAAATAACCAATTTCATCGTTTGGTTTATGTTTTACACGCGTTTTAAATTTTATTGCCGAAATCGCTTTTTCTCGCCGAGATAAGCACGTTTTCTGAAATGCCGCTCTCCCGTCACTCTGGTTAAAGTGTTATGAAAAAAAAGGCTGTTGGGGGCTAGGGAGTATCGAGTTGATCATTATACATGAAGAAATAACCAATTTCATCGTTTGGTTTATGTTTTACACGCGTTTTAAATTTTATTGCCGAAATGGCTTTTTCTCGCCGAGATAAGCACGTTTTCTGAAATGCCGCTCTCCCGTCACTCTGGTTAAAGTGTTATGAAAAAAAAGGCTGTTGGGGGCTAGGGAGTATCGAGTTGATCATTATACATGAAGAAATAACCAATTTCATCGTTTGGTTTATGTTTTACACGCGTTTTAAATTTTATTGCCGAAATGGCTTTTTCTCGCCGAGATAAGCACGTTTTCTGAAATGCCGCTCTCCCGTCACTCTGGTTAAAGTGTTATGAAAAAAAAGGCTGTTGGGGGCTAGGGAGTATCGAGTTGATCATTATACATGAAGAAATAACCAATTTCATCGTTTGGTTTATGTTTTACACGCGTTTTAAATTTTATTGCCGAAATCGCTTTTTCTCGCCGAGATAAGCACGTTTTCTGAAATGCCGCTCTCCCGTCACTCTGGTTAAAGTGTTATGAAAAAAAAGGCTGTTGGGGGCTAGGGAGTATCGAGTTGATCATTATACATGAAGAAATAACCAATTTCATCGTTTGGTTTATGTTTTACACGCGTTTTAAATTTTATTGCCGAAATGGCTTTTTCTCGCCGAGATAAGCACGTTTTCTGAAATGCCGCTCTCCCGTCACTCTGGTTAAAGTGTTATGAAAAAAAAGGCTGTTGGGGGCTAGGGAGTATCGAGTTGATCATTATACAAGAAGAAATAACCAATTTCATCGTTTGGTTTATGTTTTACACGCGTTTTAAATTTTATTGCCGAAATGGCTTTTTCTCGCCGAGATAAGCACGTTTTCTGAAATGCCGCTCTCCCGTCACTCTGGTTAAAGTGTTATGAAAAAAAAGGCTTTTGGGGGCTAGGGAGTATCGAGTTGATCATTATACATGAAGAAATAACCAATTTCATCGTTTGGTTTATGTTTTACACGCGTTTTAAATTTTATTGCCGAAATCGCTTTTTCTCGCCGAGATAAGCACGTTTTCTGAAATGCCGCTCTCCCGTCACTCTGGTTAAAGTGTTATGAAAAAAAAGGCTGTTGGGGGCTAGGGAGTATCGAGTTGATCATTATACATGAAGAAATAACCAATTTCATCGTTTGGTTTATGTTTTACACGCGTTTTAAATTTTATTGCCGAAATGGCTTTTTCTCGCCGAGATAAGCACGTTTTCTGAAATGCCGCTCTCCCGTCACTCTGGTTAAAGTGTTATGAAAAAAAAGGCTGTTGGGGGCTAGGGAGTATCGAGTTGATCATTATACATGAAGAAATAACCAATTTCATCGTTTGGTTTATGTTTTACACGCGTTTTAAATTTTATTGCCGAAATGGCTTTTTCTCGCCGAGATAAGCACGTTTTCTGAAATGCCGCTCTCCCGTCACTCTGGTTAAAGTGTTATGAAAAAAAAGGCTGTTGGGGGCTAGGGAGTATCGAGTTGATCATTATACATGAAGAAATAACCCATTTCATCGTTTGGTTTATGTTTTACACGCGTTTTAAATTTTATGCCGAAATCGCTTTTTCTCGCCGAGATAAGCACGTTTTCTGAAATGCCGCTCTCCCGTCACTCTGGTTAAAGTGTTATGAAAAAAAAGGCTGTTGGGGGCTAGGGAGTATCGAGTTGATCATTATACATGAAGAAATAACCAATTTCATCGTTTGGTTTATGTTTTACACGCGTTTTAAATTTTATTGCCGAAATGGCTTTTTCTCGCCGAGATAAGCACGTTTTCTGAAATGCCGCTCTCCCGTCACTCTGGTTAAAGTGTTATGAAAAAAAAGGCTGTTGGGGGCTAGGGAGTATCGAGTCTATCATTATACATGAAGAAATAACCAATTTCATCGTTTGGTTTATGTTTTACACGCGTTTTAAATTTTATTGCCGAAATGGCTTTTTCTCGCCGAGATAAGCACGTTTTCTGAAATGCCGCTCTCCCGTCACTCTGGTTAAAGTGTTATGAAAAAAAAGGCTGTTGGGGGCTAGGGAGTATCGAGTTGATCATTATACATGAAGAAATAACCAATTTCATAGTTTGGTTTATGTTTTACACGCGTTTTAAATTTTATTGCCGAAATCGCTTTTTCTCGCCGAGATAAGCACGTTTTCTGAAATGCCGCTCTCCCGTCACTCTGGTTAAAGTGTTATGAAAAAAAAGGCTGTTGGGGGCTAGGGAGTATCGAGTTGATCATTATACATGAAGAAATAACCAATTTCATCGTTTGGTTTATGTTTTACACGCGTTTTAAATTTTATTGCCGAAATGGCTTTTTCTCGCCGAGATAAGCACGTTTTCTGAAATGCCGCTCTCCCGTCACTCTGGTTAAAGTGTTATGAAAAAAAAGGCTGTTGGGGGCTAGGGAGTATCGAGTTGATCATTATACATGAAGAAATAACCAATTTCATCGTTTGGTTTATGTTTTACACGCGTTTTAAATTTTATTGCCGAAATCGCTTTTTCTCGCCGAGATAAGCACGTTTTCTGAAATGCCGCTCTCCCGTCACTCTGGTGAAAGTGTTATGAAAAAAAAGGCTGTTGGGGGCTAGGGAGTATCGAGTTGATCATTATACATGAAGAAATAACCAATTTCATCGTTTGGTTTATGTTTTACACGCGTTTTAAATTTTATTGCCGAAATCGCTTTTTCTCGCCGAGATAAGCACGTTTTCTGAAATGCCGCTCTCCCGTCACTCTGGTTAAAGTGTTATGAAAAAAAAGGCTGTTGGGGGCTAGGGAGTATCGAGTTGATCATTATACATGAAGAAATAACCAATTTCATCGTTTGGTTTATGTTTTACACGCGTTTTAAATTTTATTGCCGAAATCGCTTTTTCTCGCCGAGATAAGCACGTTTTCTGAAATGCCGCTCTCCCGTCACTCTGGTTAAAGTGTTATGAAAAAAAAGGCTGTTGGGGGCTAGGGAGTATCGAGTTGATCATTATACATGAAGAAATAACCAATTTCATCGTTTGGTTTATGTTTTACACGCGTTTTAAATTTTATTACCGAAATGGCTTTTTCTCGCCGAGATAAGCACGTTTTCTGAAATGCCGCTCTCCCGTCACTCTGGTTAAAGTGTTATGAAAAAAAAGGCTGTTGGGGGCTAGGGAGTATCGAGTTGATCATTATACATGAAGAAATAACCAATTTCATCGTTTGGTTTATGTTTTACACGCGTTTTAAAATTTATTGCCGAAATCGCTTTTTCTCGCCGAGATAAGCACGTTTTCTGAAATGCCGCTCTCCCGTCACTCTGGTTAAAGTGTTATGAAAAAAAAGGCTGTTGGGGGCTAGGGAGTATCGAGTTGATCATTATACATGAAGAAATAACCAATTTCATCGTTTGGTTTATGTTTTACACGCGTTTTAAATTTTATTGCCGAAATCGCTTTTTCTCGCCGAGATAAGCACGTTTTCTGAAATGCCGCTCTCCCGTCACTCTGGTTAAAGTGTTATGAAAAAAAAGGCTGTTGGGGGCTAGGGAGTATCGAGTTGATCATTATACATGAACAAATAACCAATTTCATCGTTTGGTTTATGTTTTACACGCGTTTTAAATTTTATTGCCGAAATCGCTTTTTCTCGCCGAGATAAGCACGTTTTCTGAAATGCCGCTCTCCCGTCACTCTGGTTAAAGTGTTATGAAAAAAAAGGCTGTTGGGGGCTAGGGAGTATCGAGTTGATCATTATACATGAAGAAATAACCAATTTCATCGTTTGGTTTATGTTTTACACGCGTTTTAAATTTTATTGCCGAAATCGCTTTTTCTCGCCGAGATAAGCACGTTTTCTGAAATGCCGCTCTCCCGTCACTCTGGTTAAAGTGTTATGAAAAAAAAGGCTGTTGGGGGCTAGGGAGTATCGAGTTGATCATTATACATGAAGAAATAACCAATTTCATCGTTTGGTTTATGTTTTACACGCGTTTTAAATTTTATTGCCGAAATCGCTTTTTCTCGCCGAGATAAGCACGTTTTCTGAAATGCCGCTCTCCCGTCACTCTGGTTAAAGTGTTATGAAAAAAAAGGCTGTTGGGGGCTAGGGAGTATCGAGTTGATCATTATACATGAAGAAATAACCAATTTCATCGTTTGGTTTATGTTTTACACGCGTTTTAAATTTTATTGCCGAAATCGCTTTTTCTCGCCGAGATAAGCACGTTTTCTGAAATGCCGCTCTCCCGTCACTCTGGTTAAAGTGTTATGAAAAAAAAGGCTGTTGGGGGCTAGGGAGTATCGAGTTGATCATTATACATGAAGAAATAACCAGATTTCATCGTTTGGTTTATGTTTTACACGCGTTTTAAATTTTATTGCCGAAATCGCTTTTTCTCGCCGAGATAAGCACGTTTTCTGAAATGCCGCTCTCCCGTCACTCTGGTTAAAGTGTTATGAAAAAAAAGGCTGTTGGGGGCTAGGGAGTATCGAGTTGATCATTATACATGAAGAAATAACCAATTTCATCGTTTGGTTTATGTTTTACACGCGTTTTAAATTTTATTGCCGAAATCGCTTTTTCTCGCCGAGATAAGCACGTTTTCTGAAATGCCGCTCTCCCGTCACTCTGGTTAAAGTGTTATGAAAAAAAAGGCTGTTGGGGGCTAGGGAGTATCGAGTTGATCATTATACATGAAGAAATAACCAATTTCATCGTTTGGTTTATGTTTTACACGCGTTTTAAATTTTATTGCCGAAATCGCTTTTTCTCGCCGAGATAAGCACGTTTTCTGAAATGCCGCTCTCCCGTCACTCTGGTTAAAGTGTTATGAAAAAAAAGGCTGTTGGGGGCTAGGGAGTATCGAGTTGATCATTATACATGAAGAAATAACCAATTTCATCGTTTGGTTTATGTTTTACACGCGTTTTAAATTTTATTGCCGAAATCGCTTTTTCTCGCCGAGATAAGCACGTTTTCTGAAATGCCGCTCTCCCGTCACTCTGGTTAAAGTGTTATGAAAAAAAAGGCTGTTGGGGGCTAGGGAGTATCGAGTTGATCATTATACATGAAGAAATAACCAATTTCATCGTTTGGTTTATGTTTTACACGCGTTTTAAATTTTATTGCCGAAATCGCTTTTTCTCGCCGAGATAAGCACGTTTTCTGAAATGCCGCTCTCCCGTCACTCTGGTTAAAGTGTTATGAAAAAAAAGGCTGTTGGGGGCTAGGGAGTATCGAGTTGATCATTATACATGAAGAAATAACCAATTTCATCGTTTGGTTTATGTTTTACACGCGTTTTAAATTTTATTGCCGAAATCGCTTTTTCTCGCCGAGATAAGCACGTTTTCTGAAATGCCGCTCTCCCGTCACTCTGGTTAAAGTGTTATGAAAAAAAAGGCTGTTGGGGGCTAGGGAGTATCGAGTTGATCATTATACATGAAGAAATAACCAATTTCATCGTTTGGTTTATGTTTTACACGCGTTTTAAATTTTATTGCCGAAATCGCTTTTTCTCGCCGAGATAAGCACGTTTTCT
Source organism: Syngnathus leptorhynchus (assembly GCF_054491065.1). Taxonomy (NCBI): domain Eukaryota; kingdom Metazoa; phylum Chordata; class Actinopteri; order Syngnathiformes; family Syngnathidae; genus Syngnathus; species Syngnathus leptorhynchus. Next base: position 13,269,065 of record NC_141204.1, on the reverse strand, counting down.
GAAATGCCGCTCTCCCGTCACTCTGGTTAAAGTGTTATGAAAAAAAAGGCTGTTGGGGGCTAGGGAGTATCGAGTTGATCATTATACATGAAGAAATAACCAATTTCATCGTTTGGTTTATGTTTTACACGCGTTTTAAATTTTATTGCCGAAATCGCTTTTTCTCGCCGAGATAAGCACGTTTTCTGAAATGCCGCTCTCCCGTCACTCTGGTTAAAGTGTTATGAAAAAAAAGGCTGTTGGGGGCTAGGGAGTATCGAGTTGATCATTATACATGAAGAAATAACCAATTTCATCGTTTGGTTTATGTTTTACACGCGTTTTAAATTTTATTGCCGAAATCGCTTTTTCTCGCCGAGATAAGCACGTTTTCTGAAATGCCGCTCTCCCGTCACTCTGGTTAAAGTGTTATGAAAAAAAAGGCTGTTGGGGGCTAGGGAGTATCGAGTTGATCATTATACATGAAGAAATAACCAATTTCATCGTTTGGTTTATGTTTTACACGCGTTTTAAATTTTATTGCCGAAATCGCTTTTTCTCGCCGAGATAAGCACGTTTTCTGAAATGCCGCTCTCCCGTCACTCTGGTTAAAGTGTTATGAAAAAAAAGGCTGTTGGGGGCTAGGGAGTATCGAGTTGATCATTATACATGAAGAAATAACCAATTTCATCGTTTGGTTTATGTTTTACACGCGTTTTAAATTTTATTGCCGAAATCGCTTTTTCTCGCCGAGATAAGCACGTTTTCTGAAATGCCGCTCTCCCGTCACTCTGGTTAAAGTGTTATGAAAAAAAAGGCTGTTGGGGGCTAGGGAGTATCGAGTTGATCATTATACATGAAGAAATAACCAATTTCATCGTTTGGTTTATGTTTTACACGCGTTTTAAATTTTATTGCCGAAATCGCTTTTTCTCGCCGAGATAAGCACGTTTTCTGAAATGCCGCTCTCCCGTCACTCTGGTTAAAGTGTTATGAAAAAAAAGGCTGTTGGGGGCTAGGGAGTATCGAGTTGATCATTATACATGAAGAAATAACCAATTTCATCGTTTGGTTTATGTTTTACACGCGTTTTAAATTTTATTGCCGAAATCGCTTTTTCTCGCCGAGATAAGCACGTTTTCTGAAATGCCGCTCTCCCGTCACTCTGGTTAAAGTGTTATGAAAAAAAAGGCTGTTGGGGGCTAGGGAGTATCGAGTTGATCATTATACATGAAGAAATAACCAATTTCATCGTTTGGTTTATGTTTTACACGCGTTTTAAATTTTATTGCCGAAATCGCTTTTTCTCGCCGAGATAAGCACGTTTTCTGAAATGCCGCTCTCCCGTCACTCTGGTTAAAGTGTTATGAAAAAAAAGGCTGTTGGGGGCTAGGGAGTATCGAGTTGATCATTATACATGAAGAAATAACCAATTTCATCGTTTGGTTTATGTTTTACACGCGTTTTAAATTTTATTGCCGAAATCGCTTTTTCTCGCCGAGATAAGCACGTTTTCTGAAATGCCGCTCTCCCGTCACTCTGGTTAAAGTGTTATGAAAAAAAAGGCTGTTGGGGGCTAGGGAGTATCGAGTTGATCATTATACATGAAGAAATAACCAATTTCATCGTTTGGTTTATGTTTTACACGCGTTTTAAATTTTATTGCCGAAATCGCTTTTTCTCGCCGAGATAAGCACGTTTTCTGAAATGCCGCTCTCCCGTCACTCTGGTTAAAGTGTTATGAAAAAAAAGGCTGTTGGGGTATCGAGTTGATCATTATACATGAAGAAATAACCAATTTCATCGTTTGGTTTATGTTTTACACGCGTTTTAAATTTTATTGCCGAAATCGCTTTTTCTCGCCGAGATAAGCACGTTTTCTGAAATGCCGCTCTCCCGTCACTCTGGTTAAAGTGTTATGAAAAAAAAGGCTGTTGGGGGCTAGGGAGTATCGAGTTGATCATTATACATGAAGAAATAACCAATTTCATCGTTTGGTTTATGTTTTACACGCGTTTTAAATTTTATTGCCGAAATCGCTTTTTCTCGCCGAGATAAGCACGTTTTCTGAAATGCCGCTCTCCCGTCACTCTGGTTAAAGTGTTATGAAAAAAAAGGCTGTTGGGGGCTAGGGAGTATCGAGTTGATCATTATACATGAAGAAATAACCAATTTCATCGTTTGGTTTATGTTTTACACGCGTTTTAAATTTTATTGCCGAAATCGCTTTTTCTCGCCGAGATAAGCACGTTTTCTGAAATGCCGCTCTCCCGTCACTCTGGTTAAAGTGTTATGAAAAAAAAGGCTGTTGGGGGCTAGGGAGTATCGAGTTGATCATTATACATGAAGAAATAACCAATTTCATCAGTTTGGTTTATGTTTTACACGCGTTTTAAATTTTATTGCCGAAATCGCTTTTTCTCGCCGAGATAAGCACGTTTTCTGAAATGCCGCTCTCCCGTCACTCTGGTTAAAGTGTTATGAAAAAAAAGGCTGTTGGGGGCTAGGGAGTATCGAGTTGATCATTATACATGAAGAAATAACCAATTTCATCGTTTGGTTTATGTTTTACACGCGTTTTAAATTTTATTGCCGAAATCGCTTTTTCTCGCCGAGATAAGCACGTTTTCTGAAATGCCGCTCTCCCGTCACTCTGGTTAAAGTGTTATGAAAAAAAAGGCTGTTGGGGGCTAGGGAGTATCGAGTTGATCATTATACATGAAGAAATAACCAATTTCATCGTTTGGTTTATGTTTTACACGCGTTTTAAATTTTATTGCCGAAATCGCTTTTTCTCGCCGAGATAAGCACGTTTTCTGAAATGCCGCTCTCCCGTCACTCTGGTTAAAGTGTTATGAAAAAAAAGGCTGTTGGGGGCTAGGGAGTATCGAGTTGATCATTATACATGAAGAAATAACCAATTTCATCGTTTGGTTTATGTTTTACACGCGTTTTAAATTTTATTGCCGAAATCGCTTTTTCTCGCCGAGATAAGCACGTTTTCTGAAATGCCGCTCTCCCGTCACTCTGGTTAAAGTGTTATGAAAAAAAAGGCTGTTGGGGGCTAGGGAGTATCGAGTTGATCATTATACATGAAGAAATAACCAATTTCATCGTTTGGTTTATGTTTTACACGCGTTTTAAATTTTATTGCCGAAATCGCTTTTTCTCGCCGAGATAAGCACGTTTTCTGAAATGCCGCTCTCCCGTCACTCTGGTTAAAGTGTTATGAAAAAAAAGGCTGTTGGGGGCTAGGGAGTATCGAGTTGATCATTATACATGAAGAAATAACCAATTTCATCGTTTGGTTTATGTTTTACACGCGTTTTAAATTTTATTGCCGAAATCGCTTTTTCTCGCCGAGATAAGCACGTTTTCTGAAATGCCGCTCTCCCGTCACTCTGGTTAAAGTGTTATGAAAAAAAAGGCTGTTGGGGGCTAGGGAGTATCGAGTTGATCATTATACATGAAGAAATAACCAATTTCATCGTTTGGTTTATGTTTTACACGCGTTTTAAATTTTATTGCCGAAATCGCTTTTTCTCGCCGAGATAAGCACGTTTTCTGAAATGCCGCTCTCCCGTCACTCTGGTTAAAGTGTTATGAAAAAAAAGGCTGTTGGGGGCTAGGGAGTATCGAGTTGATCATTATACATGAAGAAATAACCAATTTCATCGTTTGGTTTATGTTTTACACGCGTTTTAAATTTTATTGCCGAAATCGCTTTTTCTCGCCGAGATAAGCACGTTTTCTGAAATGCCGCTCTCCCGTCACTCTGGTTAAAGTGTTATGAAAAAAAAGGCTGTTGGGGGCTAGGGAGTATCGAGTTGATCATTATACATGAAGAAATAACCAATTTCATCGTTTGGTTTATGTTTTACACGCGTTTTAAATTTTATTGCCGAAATCGCTTTTTCTCGCCGAGATAAGCACGTTTTCTGAAATGCCGCTCTCCCGTCACTACTCTGGTTAAAGTGTTATGAAAAAAAAGGCTGTTGGGGGCTAGGGAGTATCGAGTTGATCATTATACATGAAGAAATAACCAATTTCATCGTTTGGTTTATGTTTTACACGCGTTTTAAATTTTATTGCCGAAATCGCTTTTTCTCGCCGAGATAAGCACGTTTTCTGAAATGCCGCTCTCCCGTCACTCTGGTTAAAGTGTTATGAAAAAAAAGGCTGTTGGGGGCTAGGGAGTATCGAGTTGATCATTATACATGAAGAAATAACCAATTTCATCGTTTGGTTTATGTTTTACACGCGTTTTAAATTTTATTGCCGAAATCGCTTTTTCTCGCCGAGATAAGCACGTTTTCTGAAATGCCGCTCTCCCGTCACTCTGGTTAAAGTGTTATGAAAAAAAAGGCTGTTGGGGGCTAGGGAGTATCGAGTTGATCATTATACATGAAGAAATAACCAATTTCATCGTTTGGTTTATGTTTTACACGCGTTTTAAATTTTATTGCCGAAATCGCTTTTTCTCGCCGAGATAAGCACGTTTTCTGAAATGCCGCTCTCCCGTCACTCTGGTTAAAGTGTTATGAAAAAAAAGGCTGTTGGGGGCTAGGGAGTATCGAGTTGATCATTATACATGAAGAAATAACCAATTTCATCGTTTGGTTTATGTTTTACACGCGTTTTAAATTTTATTGCCGAAATCGCTTTTTCTCGCCGAGATAAGCACGTTTTCTGAAATGCCGCTCTCCCGTCACTCTGGTTAAAGTGTTATGAAAAAAAAGGCTGTTGGGGGCTAGGGAGTATCGAGTTGATCATTATACATGAAGAAATAACCAATTTCATCGTTTGGTTTATGTTTTACACGCGTTTTAAATTTTATTGCCGAAATCGCTTTTTCTCGCCGAGATAAGCACGTTTTCTGAAATGCCGCTCTCCCGTCACTCTGGTTAAAGTGTTATGAAAAAAAAGGCTGTTGGGGGCTAGGGAGTATCGAGTTGATCATTATACATGAAGAAATAACCAATTTCATCGTTTGGTTTATGTTTTACACGCGTTTTAAATTTTATTGCCGAAATCGCTTTTTCTCGCCGAGATAAGCACGTTTTCTGAAATGCCGCTCTCCCGTCACTCTGGTTAAAGTGTTATGAAAAAAAAGGCTGTTGGGGGCTAGGGAGTATCGAGTTGATCATTATACATGAAGAAATAACCAATTTCATCGTTTGGTTTATGTTTTACACGCGTTTTAAATTTTATTGCCGAAATCGCTTTTTCTCGCCGAGATAAGCACGTTTTCTGAAATGCCGCTCTCCCGTCACTCTGGTTAAAGTGTTATGAAAAAAAAGGCTGTTGGGGGCTAGGGAGTATCGAGTTGATCATTATACATGAAGAAATAACCAATTTCATCGTTTGGTTTATGTTTTACACGCGTTTTAAATTTTATTGCCGAAATCGCTTTTTCTCGCCGAGATAAGCACGTTTTCTGAAATGCCGCTCTCCCGTCACTCTGGTTAAAGTGTTATGAAAAAAAAGGCTGTTGGGGGCTAGGGAGTATCGAGTTGATCATTATACATGAAGAAATAACCAATTTCATCGTTTGGTTTATGTTTTACACGCGTTTTAAATTTTATTGCCGAAATCGCTTTTTCTCGCCGAGATAAGCACGTTTTCTGAAATGCCGCTCTCCCGTCACTCTGGTTAAAGTGTTATGAAAAAAAAGGCTGTTGGGGGCTAGGGAGTATCGAGTTGATCATTATACATGAAGAAATAACCAATTTCATCGTTTGGTTTATGTTTTACACGCGTTTTAAATTTTATTGCCGAAATCGCTTTTTCTCGCCGAGATAAGCACGTTTTCTGAAATGCCGCTCTCCCGTCACTCTGGTTAAAGTGTTATGAAAAAAAAGGCTGTTGGGGGCTAGGGAGTATCGAGTTGATCATTATACATGAAGAAATAACCAATTTCATCGTTTGGTTTATGTTTTACACGCGTTTTAAATTTTATTGCCGAAATCGCTTTTTCTCGCCGAGATAAGCACGTTTTCTGAAATGCCGCTCTCCCGTCACTCTGGTTAAAGTGTTATGAAAAAAAAGGCTGTTGGGGGCTAGGGAGTATCGAGTTGATCATTATACATGAAGAAATAACCAATTTCATCGTTTGGTTTATGTTTTACACGCGTTTTAAATTTTATTGCCGAAATCGCTTTTTCTCGCCGAGATAAGCACGTTTTCTGAAATGCCGCTCTCCCGTCACTCTGGTTAAAGTGTTATGAAAAAAAAGGCTGTTGGGGGCTAGGGAGTATCGAGTTGATCATTATACATGAAGAAATAACCAATTTCATCGTTTGGTTTATGTTTTACACGCGTTTTAAATTTTATTGCCGAAATCGCTTTTTCTCGCCGAGATAAGCACGTTTTCTGAAATGCCGCTCTCCCGTCACTCTGGTTAAAGTGTTATGAAAAAAAAGGCTGTTGGGGGCTAGGGAGTATCGAGTTGATCATTATACATGAAGAAATAACCAATTTCATCGTTTGGTTTATGTTTTACACGCGTTTTAAATTTTATTGCCGAAATCGCTTTTTCTCGCCGAGATAAGCACGTTTTCTGAAATGCCGCTCTCCCGTCACTCTGGTTAAAGTGTTATGAAAAAAAAGGCTGTTGGGGGCTAGGGAGTATCGAGTTGATCATTATACATGAAGAAATAACCAATTTCATCGTTTGGTTTATGTTTTACACGCGTTTTAAATTTTATTGCCGAAATCGCTTTTTCTCGCCGAGATAAGCACGTTTTCTGAAATGCCGCTCTCCCGTCACTCTGGTTAAAGTGTTATGAAAAAAAAGGCTGTTGGGGGCTAGGGAGTATCGAGTTGATCATTATACATGAAGAAATAACCAATTTCATCGTTTGGTTTATGTTTTACACGCGTTTTAAATTTTATTGCCGAAATCGCTTTTTCTCGCCGAGATAAGCACGTTTTCTGAAATGCCGCTCTCCCGTCACTCTGGTTAAAGTGTTATGAAAAAAAAGGCTGTTGGGGGCTAGGGAGTATCGAGTTGATCATTATACATGAAGAAATAACCAATTTCATCGTTTGGTTTATGTTTTACACGCGTTTTAAATTTTATTGCCGAAATCGCTTTTTCTCGCCGAGATAAGCACGTTTTCTGAAATGCCGCTCTCCCGTCACTCTGGTTAAAGTGTTATGAAAAAAAAGGCTGTTGGGGGCTAGGGAGTATCGAGTTGATCATTATACATGAAGAAATAACCAATTTCATCGTTTGGTTTATGTTTTACACGCGTTTTAAATTTTATTGCCGAAATCGCTTTTTCTCGCCGAGATAAGCACGTTTTCTGAAATGCCGCTCTCCCGTCACTCTGGTTAAAGTGTTATGAAAAAAAAGGCTGTTGGGGGCTAGGGAGTATCGAGTTGATCATTATACATGAAGAAATAACCAATTTCATCGTTTGGTTTATGTTTTACACGCGTTTTAAATTTTATTGCCGAAATCGCTTTTTCTCGCCGAGATAAGCACGTTTTCTGAAATGCCGCTCTCCCGTCACTCTGGTTAAAGTGTTATGAAAAAAAAGGCTGTTGGGGGCTAGGGAGTATCGAGTTGATCATTATACATGAAGAAATAACCAATTTCATCGTTTGGTTTATGTTTTACACGCGTTTTAAATTTTATTGCCGAAATCGCTTTTTCTCGCCGAGATAAGCACGTTTTCTGAAATGCCGCTCTCCCGTCACTCTGGTTAAAGTGTTATGAAAAAAAAGGCTGTTGGGGGCTAGGGAGTATCGAGTTGATCATTATACATGAAGAAATAACCAATTTCATCGTTTGGTTTATGTTTTACACGCGTTTTAAATTTTATTGCCGAAATCGCTTTTTCTCGCCGAGATAAGCACGTTTTCTGAAATGCCGCTCTCCCGTCACTCTGGTTAAAGTGTTATGAAAAAAAAGGCTGTTGGGGGCTAGGGAGTATCGAGTTGATCATTATACATGAAGAAATAACCAATTTCATCGTTTGGTTTATGTTTTACACGCGTTTTAAATTTTATTGCCGAAATCGCTTTTTCTCGCCGAGATAAGCACGTTTTCTGAAATGCCGCTCTCCCGTCACTCTGGTTAAAGTGTTATGAAAAAAAAGGCTGTTGGGGGCTAGGGAGTATCGAGTTGATCATTATACATGAAGAAATAACCAATTTCATCGTTTGGTTTATGTTTTACACGCGTTTTAAATTTTATTGCCGAAATCGCTTTTTCTCGCCGAGATAAGCACGTTTTCTGAAATGCCGCTCTCCCGTCACTCTGGTTAAAGTGTTATGAAAAAAAAGGCTGTTGGGGGCTAGGGAGTATCGAGTTGATCATTATACATGAAGAAATAACCAATTTCATCGTTTGGTTTATGTTTTACACGCGTTTTAAATTTTATTGCCGAAATCGCTTTTTCTCGCCGAGATAAGCACGTTTTCTGAAATGCCGCTCTCCCGTCACTCTGGTTAAAGTGTTATGAAAAAAAAGGCTGTTGGGGGCTAGGGAGTATCGAGTTGATCATTATACATGAAGAAATAACCAATTTCATCGTTTGGTTTATGTTTTACACGCGTTTTAAATTTTATTGCCGAAATCGCTTTTTCTCGCCGAGATAAGCACGTTTTCTGAAATGCCGCTCTCCCGTCACTCTGGTTAAAGTGTTATGAAAAAAAAGGCTGTTGGGGGCTAGGGAGTATCGAGTTGATCATTATACATGAAGAAATAACCAATTTCATCGTTTGGTTTATGTTTTACACGCGTTTTAAATTTTATTGCCGAAATCGCTTTTTCTCGCCGAGATAAGCACGTTTTCTGAAATGCCGCTCTCCCGTCACTCTGGTTAAAGTGTTATGAAAAAAAAGGCTGTTGGGGGCTAGGGAGTATCGAGTTGATCATTATACATGAAGAAATAACCAATTTCATCGTTTGGTTTATGTTTTACACGCGTTTTAAATTTTATTGCCGAAATCGCTTTTTCTCGCCGAGATAAGCACGTTTTCTGAAATGCCGCTCTCCCGTCACTCTGGTTAAAGTGTTATGAAAAAAAAGGCTGTTGGGGGCTAGGGAGTATCGAGTTGATCATTATACATGAAGAAATAACCAATTTCATCGTTTGGTTTATGTTTTACACGCGTTTTAAATTTTATTGCCGAAATCGCTTTTTCTCGCCGAGATAAGCACGTTTTCTGAAATGCCGCTCTCCCGTCACTCTGGTTAAAGTGTTATGAAAAAAAAGGCTGTTGGGGGCTAGGGAGTATCGAGTTGATCATTATACATGAAGAAATAACCAATTTCATCGTTTGGTTTATGTTTTACACGCGTTTTAAATTTTATTGCCGAAATCGCTTTTTCTCGCCGAGATAAGCACGTTTTCTGAAATGCCGCTCTCCCGTCACTCTGGTTAAAGTGTTATGAAAAAAAAGGCTGTTGGGGGCTAGGGAGTATCGAGTTGATCATTATACATGAAGAAATAACCAATTTCATCGTTTGGTTTATGTTTTACACGCGTTTTAAATTTTATTGCCGAAATCGCTTTTTCTCGCCGAGATAAGCACGTTTTCTGAAATGCCGCTCTCCCGTCACTCTGGTTAAAGTGTTATGAAAAAAAAGGCTGTTGGGGGCTAGGGAGTATCGAGTTGATCATTATACATGAAGAAATAACCAATTTCATCGTTTGGTTTATGTTTTACACGCGTTTTAAATTTTATTGCCGAAATCGCTTTTTCTCGCCGAGATAAGCACGTTTTCTGAAATGCCGCTCTCCCGTCACTCTGGTTAAAGTGTTATGAAAAAAAAGGCTGTTGGGGGCTAGGGAGTATCGAGTTGATCATTATACATGAAGAAATAACCAATTTCATCGTTTGGTTTATGTTTTACACGCGTTTTAAATTTTATTGCCGAAATCGCTTTTTCTCGCCGAGATAAGCACGTTTTCTGAAATGCCGCTCTCCCGTCACTCTGGTTAAAGTGTTATGAAAAAAAAGGCTGTTGGGGGCTAGGGAGTATCGAGTTGATCATTATACATGAAGAAATAACCAATTTCATCGTTTGGTTTATGTTTTACACGCGTTTTAAATTTTATTGCCGAAATCGCTTTTTCTCGCCGAGATAAGCACGTTTTCTGAAATGCCGCTCTCCCGTCACTCTGGTTAAAGTGTTATGAAAAAAAAGGCTGTTGGGGGCTAGGGAGTATCGAGTTGATCATTATACATGAAGAAATAACCAATTTCATCGTTTGGTTTATGTTTTACACGCGTTTTAAATTTTATTGCCGAAATCGCTTTTTCTCGCCGAGATAAGCACGTTTTCTGAAATGCCGCTCTCCCGTCACTCTGGTTAAAGTGTTATGAAAAAAAAGGCTGTTGGGGGCTAGGGAGTATCGAGTTGATCATTATACATGAAGAAATAACCAATTTCATCGTTTGGTTTATGTTTTACACGCGTTTTAAATTTTATTGCCGAAATCGCTTTTTCTCGCCGAGATAAGCACGTTTTCTGAAATGCCGCTCTCCCGTCACTCTGGTTAAAGTGTTATGAAAAAAAAGGCTGTTGGGGGCTAGGGAGTATCGAGTTGATCATTATACATGAAGAAATAACCAATTTCATCGTTTGGTTTATGTTTTACACGCGTTTTAAATTTTATTGCCGAAATCGCTTTTTCTCGCCGAGATAAGCACGTTTTCTGAAATGCCGCTCTCCCGTCACTCTGGTTAAAGTGTTATGAAAAAAAAGGCTGTTGGGGGCTAGGGAGTATCGAGTTGATCATTATACATGAAGAAATAACCAATTTCATCGTTTGGTTTATGTTTTACACGCGTTTTAAATTTTATTGCCGAAATCGCTTTTTCTCGCCGAGATAAGCACGTTTTCTGAAATGCCGCTCTCCCGTCACTCTGGTTAAAGTGTTATGAAAAAAAAGGCTGTTGGGGGCTAGGGAGTATCGAGTTGATCATTATACATGAAGAAATAACCAATTTCATCGTTTGGTTTATGTTTTACACGCGTTTTAAATTTTATTGCCGAAATCGCTTTTTCTCGCCGAGATAAGCACGTTTTCTGAAATGCCGCTCTCCCGTCACTCTGGTTAAAGTGTTATGAAAAAAAAGGCTGTTGGGGGCTAGGGAGTATCGAGTTGATCATTATACATGAAGAAATAACCAATTTCATCGTTTGGTTTATGTTTTACACGCGTTTTAAATTTTATTGCCGAAATCGCTTTTTCTCGCCGAGATAAGCACGTTTTCTGAAATGCCGCTCTCCCGTCACTCTGGTTAAAGTGTTATGAAAAAAAAGGCTGTTGGGGGCTAGGGAGTATCGAGTTGATCATTATACATGAAGAAATAACCAATTTCATCGTTTGGTTTATGTTTTACACGCGTTTTAAATTTTATTGCCGAAATCGCTTTTTCTCGCCGAGATAAGCACGTTTTCTGAAATGCCGCTCTCCCGTCACTCTGGTTAAAGTGTTATGAAAAAAAAGGCTGTTGGGGGCTAGGGAGTATCGAGTTGATCATTATACATGAAGAAATAACCAATTTCATCGTTTGGTTTATGTTTTACACGCGTTTTAAATTTTATTGCCGAAATCGCTTTTTCTCGCCGAGATAAGCACGTTTTCTGAAATGCCGCTCTCCCGTCACTCTGGTTAAAGTGTTATGAAAAAAAAGGCTGTTGGGGGCTAGGGAGTATCGAGTTGATCATTATACATGAAGAAATAACCAATTTCATCGTTTGGTTTATGTTTTACACGCGTTTTAAATTTTATTGCCGAAATCGCTTTTTCTCGCCGAGATAAGCACGTTTTCTGAAATGCCGCTCTCCCGTCACTCTGGTTAAAGTGTTATGAAAAAAAAGGCTGTTGGGGGCTAGGGAGTATCGAGTTGATCATTATACATGAAGAAATAACCAATTTCATCGTTTGGTTTATGTTTTACACGCGTTTTAAATTTTATTGCCGAAATCGCTTTTTCTCGCCGAGATAAGCACGTTTTCTGAAATGCCGCTCTCCCGTCACTCTGGTTAAAGTGTTATGAAAAAAAAGGCTGTTGGGGGCTAGGGAGTATCGAGTTGATCATTATACATGAAGAAATAACCAATTTCATCGTTTGGTTTATGTTTTACACGCGTTTTAAATTTTATTGCCGAAATCGCTTTTTCTCGCCGAGATAAGCACGTTTTCTGAAATGCCGCTCTCCCGTCACTCTGGTTAAAGTGTTATGAAAAAAAAGGCTGTTGGGGGCTAGGGAGTATCGAGTTGATCATTATACATGAAGAAATAACCAATTTCATCGTTTGGTTTATGTTTTACACGCGTTTTAAATTTTATTGCCGAAATCGCTTTTTCTCGCCGAGATAAGCACGTTTTCTGAAATGCCGCTCTCCCGTCACTCTGGTTAAAGTGTTATGAAAAAAAAGGCTGTTGGGGGCTAGGGAGTATCGAGTTGATCATTATACATGAAGAAATAACCAATTTCATCGTTTGGTTTATGTTTTACACGCGTTTTAAATTTTATTGCCGAAATCGCTTTTTCTCGCCGAGATAAGCACGTTTTCTGAAATGCCGCTCTCCCGTCACTCTGGTTAAAGTGTTATGAAAAAAAAGGCTGTTGGGGGCTAGGGAGTATCGAGTTGATCATTATACATGAAGAAATAACCAATTTCATCGTTTGGTTTATGTTTTACACGCGTTTTAAATTTTATTGCCGAAATCGCTTTTTCTCGCCGAGATAAGCACGTTTTCTGAAATGCCGCTCTCCCGTCACTCTGGTTAAAGTGTTATGAAAAAAAAGGCTGTTGGGGGCTAGGGAGTATCGAGTTGATCATTATACATGAAGAAATAACCAATTTCATCGTTTGGTTTATGTTTTACACGCGTTTTAAATTTTATTGCCGAAATCGCTTTTTCTCGCCGAGATAAGCACGTTTTCTGAAATGCCGCTCTCCCGTCACTCTGGTTAAAGTGTTATGAAAAAAAAGGCTGTTGGGGGCTAGGGAGTATCGAGTTGATCATTATACATGAAGAAATAACCAATTTCATCGTTTGGTTTATGTTTTACACGCGTTTTAAATTTTATTGCCGAAATCGCTTTTTCTCGCCGAGATAAGCACGTTTTCTGAAATGCCGCTCTCCCGTCACTCTGGTTAAAGTGTTATGAAAAAAAAGGCTGTTGGGGGCTAGGGAGTATCGAGTTGATCATTATACATGAAGAAATAACCAATTTCATCGTTTGGTTTATGTTTTACACGCGTTTTAAATTTTATTGCCGAAATCGCTTTTTCTCGCCGAGATAAGCACGTTTTCTGAAATGCCGCTCTCCCGTCACTCTGGTTAAAGTGTTATGAAAAAAAAGGCTGTTGGGGGCTAGGGAGTATCGAGTTGATCATTATACATGAAGAAATAACCAATTTCATCGTTTGGTTTATGTTTTACACGCGTTTTAAATTTTATTGCCGAAATCGCTTTTTCTCGCCGAGATAAGCACGTTTTCTGAAATGCCGCTCTCCCGTCACTCTGGTTAAAGTGTTATGAAAAAAAAGGCTGTTGGGGGCTAGGGAGTATCGAGTTGATCATTATACATGAAGAAATAACCAATTTCATCGTTTGGTTTATGTTTTACACGCGTTTTAAATTTTATTGCCGAAATCGCTTTTTCTCGCCGAGATAAGCACGTTTTCTGAAATGCCGCTCTCCCGTCACTCTGGTTAAAGTGTTATGAAAAAAAAGGCTGTTGGGGGCTAGGGAGTATCGAGTTGATCATTATACATGAAGAAATAACCAATTTCATCGTTTGGTTTATGTTTTACACGCGTTTTAAATTTTATTGCCGAAATCGCTTTTTCTCGCCGAGATAAGCACGTTTTCTGAAATGCCGCTCTCCCGTCACTCTGGTTAAAGTGTTATGAAAAAAAAGGCTGTTGGGGGCTAGGGAGTATCGAGTTGATCATTATACATGAAGAAATAACCAATTTCATCGTTTGGTTTATGTTTTACACGCGTTTTAAATTTTATTGCCGAAATCGCTTTTTCTCGCCGAGATAAGCACGTTTTCTGAAATGCCGCTCTCCCGTCACTCTGGTTAAAGTGTTATGAAAAAAAAGGCTGTTGGGGGCTAGGGAGTATCGAGTTGATCATTATACATGAAGAAATAACCAATTTCATCGTTTGGTTTATGTTTTACACGCGTTTTAAATTTTATTGCCGAAATCGCTTTTTCTCGCCGAGATCAGCACGTTTTCTGAAATGCCGCTCTCCCGTCACTCTGGTTAAAGTGTTATGAAAAAAAAGGCTGTTGGGGGCTAGGGAGTATCGAGTTGATCATTATACATGAAGAAATAACCAATTTCATCGTTTGGTTTATGTTTTACACGCGTTTTAAATTTTATTGCCGAAATCGCTTTTTCTCGCCGAGATAAGCACGTTTTCTGAAATGCCGCTCTCCCGTCACTCTGGTTAAAGTGTTATGAAAAAAAAGGCTGTTGGGGGCTAGGGAGTATCGAGTTGATCATTATACATGAAGAAATAACCAATTTCATCGTTTGGTTAATGTTTTACACGCGTTTTAAATTTTATTGCCGAAATCGCTTTTTCTCGCCGAGATAAGCACGTTTTCTGAAATGCCGCTCTCCCGTCACTCTGGTTAAAGTGTTATGAAAAAAAAGGCTGTTGGGGGCTAGGGAGTATCGAGTTGATCATTATACATGAAGAAATAACCAATTTCATCGTTTGGTTTATGTTTTACACGCGTTTTAAATTTTATTGCCGAAATCGCTTTTTCTCGCCGAGATAAGCACGTTTTCTGAAATGCCGCTCTCCCGTCACTCTGGTTAAAGTGTTATGAAAAAAAAGGCTGTTGGGGGCTAGGGAGTATCGAGTTGATCATTATACATGAAGAAATAACCAATTTCATCGTTTGGTTTATGTTTTACACGCGTTTTAAATTTTATTGCCGAAATCGCTTTTTCTCGCCGAGATAAGCACGTTTTCTGAAATGCCGCTCTCCCGTCACTCTGGTTAAAGTGTTATGAAAAAAAAGGCTGTTGGGGGCTAGGGAGTATCGAGTTGATCATTATACATGAAGAAATAACCAATTTCATCGTTTGGTTTATGTTTTACACGCGTTTTAAATTTTATTGCCGAAATCGCTTTTTCTCGCCGAGATAAGCACGTTTTCTGAAATGCCGCTCTCCCGTCACTCTGGTTAAAGTGTTATGAAAAAAAAGGCTGTTGGTGGCTAGGGAGTATCGAGTTGATCATTATACATGAAGAAATAACCAATTTCATCGTTTGGTTTATGTTTTACACGCGTTTTAAATTTTATTGCCGAAATCGCTTTTTCTCGCCGAGATAAGCACGTTTTCTGAAATGCCGCTCTCCCGTCACTCTGGTTAAAGTGTTATGAAAAAAAAGGCTGTTGGGGGCTAGGGAGTATCGAGTTGATCATTATACATGAAGAAATAACCAATTTCATCGTTTGGTTTATGTTTTACACGATGCTGAGCTCCAGCTGGAAGTGTAAAAAGAACCGGGCTGGTTAAAAAAAGAACCGGGCGACCCGGTAAAATTGCTTAGCCGGGGCTCTGGAAGCCTAACACGGCGTGATCTTGTCCAAAAAGCCGCTGCTGAGCTCCAGCTGGAAGTGTAAAAAAAACCGGGCTGGTTAAAAAAAAGAACCGGGCGGCCCGGTAAAATTGCTTAGCCGGGGCTCTGGAAGCCTAACCCGGCGTGATACTGTGCAAAAAGCCGCTGCTGAGCTCCAGCTGGAAGTGTAAAAAAAACCGGGCTGGTTAAAAAAAAGAACCGGGCGACCCTGTAAAATTGCTTAGCCGGGGCTCTGGAAGCCTAACACGGCGTGATCTTGTCCAAAAACCCGCTGCTGAGCTCCAGCTGGAAGTGTAAAAAGAACCGGGCTGGTTAAAAAAAAGAACCGGGCGGGCCGGTAAAATTGCTTAGCCGGGGCTCTGGAAGCCTAACACGGCGTGATCTTGTCCAAAAAGCCGCTCGTGAGCTCCAGCTGGAAGTGTAAAAAGAACCGGGCTGGTTCAAAAAAAGAACCGGGCGGCCCGGTAGAATTGCTTAGCCGAGGTCCTGGAAGCCTAACCCGGCGTGATCTTGCGCAAAAAGCCGCTCGTGAGCTCCAGCTGGAAGTGTAAAAAGAACCAGGCTGGTTCAAAAAAAGAACCGGGCGGCCCGGTAAAATTGCTTAGCCGGGGTCCTGGAAGCCTAACACGGCGTGATCTTGCCCGAAAGTCGGCCTCTATACTTCCATATTAGGTACCAGGCGCTCAGAGCCAACTTGGCAAAAATTTTCTAAGTGCCCACGGCTCTGCGGGGATTGTGCGTCCGACCCGCGCCGGTTCTCCAGCCGGCCTAAAATAACGCAAAACCAGCCTCTCCCCCTGGAGCTCACAGCCAAAGGCGAAACTTTTCTAAGTGCCTACGGCTCTGCGGGCTTTTGAGTCCGCCCTGCGCCGGTTCGTCGGTCGGCCTCAAAAAGCGAAAAATCAGCCTCTCTCCCTGGAGCTCGACTCGAGTTGATCATTATACATGAAGAAATAACCAATTTCATCGTTTGGTTTATGTTTTACACGCGTTTTAAATTTTATTGCCGAAATCGCTTTTTCTCGCCGAGATAAGCACGTTTTCTGAAATGCCGCTCTCCCGTCACTCTGGTTAAAGTGTTATGAAAAAAAAGGCTGTTGGGGGCTAGGGAGTATCGAGTTGATCATTATGCATGAAGAAATAACCAATTTCATCGTTTGGTTTATGTTTTACACGCGTTTTAAATTTTATTGCCGAAATCGCTTTTTCTCGCCGAGATAAGCACGTTTTCTGAAATGCCGCTCTCCCGTCACTCTGGTTAAAGTGTTATGAAAAAAAAGGCTGTTGGGGGCTAGGGAGTATCGAGTTGATCATTATACATGAAGAAATAACCAATTTCATCGTTTGGTTTATGTTTTACACGCGTTTTAAATTTTATTGCCGAAATCGCTTTTTCTCGCCGAGATCAGCACGTTTTCTGATATTCCGCTCTCCCGTCACTCTGGTTAAAGTGTTATGAAAAAAAAGGCTGTTGGGGGCTAGGGAGTATCGAGTTGATCATTATACATGAAGAAATAACCAATTTCATCGTTTGGTTTATGTTTTACACGCGTTTTAAATTTTATTGCCGAAATCGCTTTTTCTCGCCGAGATAAGCACGTTTTCTGAAATGCCGCTCTCCCGTCACTCTGGTTAAAGTGTTATGAAAAAAAAGGCTGTTGGGGGCTAGGGAGTATCGAGTTGATCATTATACATGAAGAAATAACCAATTTCATCGTTTGATTTATGTTTTACACGCGTTTTAAATTTTATTGCCGAAATCGCTTTTTCTCGCCGAGATAAGCACGTTTTCTGAAATTCCGCTCTCCCGTCACTCTGGTTAAAGTGTTATGAAAAAAAAGGCTGTTGGGGGCTAGGGAGTATCGAGTTGATCATTATACATGAAGAAATAACCAATTTCATCGTTTGGTTTATGTTTTACACGCGTTTTAAATTTTATTGCCGAAATCGCTTTTTCTCGCCGAGATAAGCACGTTTTCTGAAATGCCGCTCTCCCGTCACTCTGGTTAAAGTGTTATGAAAAAAAAAGGCTGTTGGGGGCTAGGGAGTATCGAGTTGATCATTATACATGAAGAAATAACCAATTTCATCGTTTGGTTTATGTTTTACACGCGTTTTAAATTTTATTGCCGAAATCGCTTTTTCTCGCCGAGATAAGCACGTTTTCTGAAATGCCGCTCTCCCGTCACTCTGGTTAAAGTGTTATGAAAAAAAAGGCTGTTGGGGGCTAGGGAGTATCGAGTTGATCATTATACATGAAGAAATAACCAATTTCATCGTTTGGTTTATGTTTTACACGCGTTTTAAATTTTATTGCCGAAATCGCTTTTTCTCGCCGAGATAAGCACGTTTTCTGAAATGCCGCTCTCCCGTCACTCTGGTTAAAGTGTTATGAAAAAAAAAGGCTGTTGGGGGCTAGGGAGTATCGAGTTGATCATTATACATGAAGAAATAACCAATTTCATCGTTTGGTTTATGTTTTACACGCGTTTTAAATTTTATTGCCGAAATCGCTTTTTCTCGCCGAGATAAGCACGTTTTCTGAAATGCCGCTCTCCCGTCACTCTGGTTAAAGTGTTATGAAAAAAAAGGCTGTTGGGGGCTAGGGAGTATCGAGTTGATCATTATACATGAAGAAATAACCAATTTCATCGTTTGGTTTATGTTTTACACGCGTTTTAAATTTTATTGCCGAAATCGCTTTTTCTCGCCGAGATAAGCACGTTTTCTGAAATGCCGCTCTCCCGTCACTCTGGTTAAAGTGTTATGAAAAAAAAGGCTGTTGGGGGCTAGGGAGTATCGAGTTGATCATTATACATGAAGAAATAACCAATTTCATCGTTTGATTTATGTTTTACACGCGTTTTAAATTTTATTGCCGAAATCGCTTTTTCTCGCCGAGATAAGCACGTTTTCTGAAATGCCGCTCTCCCGTCACTCTGGTTAAAGTGTTATGAAAAAAAAGGCTGTTGGGGGCTAGGGAGTATCGAGTTGATCATTATACATGAAGAAATAACCAATTTCATCGTTTGGTTTATGTTTTACACGATGCTGAGCTCCAGCTGGAAGTGTAAAAAGAACCGGGCTGGTTAAAAAAAGAACCGGGCGACCCGGTAAAATTGCTTAGCCGGGGCTCTGGAAGCCTAACACGGCGTGATCTTGTCCAAAAAGCCGCTGCTGAGCTCCAGCTGGAAGTGTAAAAAGAACCGGGCTGGTTAAAAAAAAGAACCGGGCGACCCGGTAAAATTGCTTAGCCGGGGCTCTGGAAGCCTAACACGGCGTGATCTTGTCCAAAAAGCCGCTGCTGAGCTCCAGCTGGAAGTGTAAAAAGAACCGGGCTGGTTAAAAAAAAGAACCGGGCGGCCCGGTAAAATTGCTTAGCCGGGGCTCTGGAAGCCTAACCCGGCGTGATACTGTGCAAAAAGCCGCTGCTGAGCTCCAGCTGGAAGTGTAAAAAAAACCGGGCTGGTTAAAAAAAAGAACCGGGCGACCCTGTAAAATTGCTTAGCCGGGGCTCTGGAAGCCTAACACGGCGTGATCTTGTCCAAAAACCCGCTGCTGAGCTCCAGCTGGAAGTGTAAAAAGAACCGGGCTGGTTAAAAAAAAGAACCGGGCGGGCCGGTAAAATTGCTTAGCCGGGGCTCTGGAAGCCTAACACGGCGTGATCTTGTCCAAAAAGCCGCTCGTGAGCTCCAGCTGGAAGTGTAAAAAGAACCGGGCTGGTTCAAAAAAAGAACCGGGCGGCCCGGTAGAATTGCTTAGCCGAGGTCCTGGAAGCCTAACCCGGCGTGATCTTGCGCAAAAAGCCGCTGCTGAGCTCCAGCTGGAAGTGTAAAAAGAACCAGGCTGGTTCAAAAAAAGAACCGGGCGGCCCGGTAAAATTGCTTAGCCGGGGTCCTGGAAGCCTAACACGGCGTGATCTTGCCCGAAAGTCGGCCTCTATACTTCCATATTAGGTACCAGGCGCTCAGAGCCAACTTGGCAAAAATTTTCTAAGTGCCCACGGCTCTGCGGGGATTGTGCGTCCGACCCGCGCCGGTTCTCCAGCCGGCCTAAAATAACGCAAAACCAGCCTCTCCCCCTGGAGCTCACAGCCAAAGGCGAAACTTTTCTAAGTGCCTACGGCTCTGCGGGCTTTTGAGTCCGCCCTGCGCCGGTTCGTCGGTCGGCCTCAAAAAGCGAAAAATCAGCCTCTCTCCCTGGAGCTCGACTCGAGTTGATCATTATACATGAAGAAATAACCAATTTCATCGTTTGGTTTATGTTTTACACGCGTTTTAAATTTTATTGCCGAAATCGCTTTTTCTCGCCGAGATAAGCACGTTTTCTGAAATGCCGCTCTCCCGTCACTCTGGTTAAAGTGTTATGAAAAAAAAGGCTGTTGGGGGCTAGGGAGTATCGAGTTGATCATTATACATGAAGAAATAACCAATTTCATCGTTTGGTTTATGTTTTACACGCGTTTTAAATTTTATTGCCGAAATCGCTTTTTCTCGCCGAGATAAGCACGTTTTCTGAAATGCCGCTCTCCCGTCACTCTGGTTAAAGTGTTATGAAAAAAAAGGCTGTTGGGGGCTAGGGAGTATCGAGTTGATCATTATACATGAAGAAATAATCAATTTCATTGTTTGGTTTATGTTTTACACGCGTTTTAAATTTTATTGCCGAAATCGCTTTTTCTCGCCGAGATAAGCACGTTTTCTGAAATGCCGCTCTCCCGTCACTCTGGTTAAAGTGTTATGAAAAAAAAGGCTGTTGGGGGCTAGGGAGTATCGAGTTGATCATTATACATGAAGAAATAACCAATTTCATCGTTTGGTTTATGTTTTACACGCGTTTTAAATTTTATTGCCGAAATCGCTTTTTCTCGCCGAGATAAGCACGTTTTCTGAAATGCCGCTCTCCCGTCACTCTGGTTAAAGTGTTATGAAAAAAAAGGCTGTTGGGGGCTAGGGAGTATCAAGTTGATCATTATACATGAAGAAATAACCAATTTCATCGTTTGGTTTATGTTTTACACGCGTTTTAAATTTTATTGCCGAAATGGCTTTTTCTCGCCGAGATAAGCACGTTTTCTGAAATGCCGCTCTCCCGTCACTCTGGTTAAAGTGTTATGAAAAAAAAGGCTGTTGGGGGCTAGGGAGTATCGAGTTGATCATTATACATGAAGAAATAACCAATTTCATCGTTTGGTTTATGTTTTACACGCGTTTTAAATTTTATTGCCGAAATCGCTTTTTCTCGCCGAGATAAGCACGTTTTCTGAAATGCCGCTCTCCCGTCACTCTGGTTAAAGTGTTATGAAAAAAAAGGCTGTTGGGGGCTAGGGAGTATCGAGTTGATCATTATACATGAAGAAATAATCAATTTCATTGTTTGGTTTATGTTTTACACGCGTTTTAAATTTTATTGCCGAAATCGCTTTTTCTCGCCGAGATAAGCACGTTTTCTGAAATGCCGCTCTCCCGTCACTCTGGTTAAAGTGTTATGAAAAAAAAGGCTGTTGGGGGCTAGGGAGTATCGAGTTGATCATTATACATGAAGAAATAACCAATTTCATCGTTTGGTTTATGTTTTACACGCGTTTTAAATTTTATTGCCGAAATCGCTTTTTCTCGCCGAGATAAGCACGTTTTCTGAAATGCCGCTCTCCCGTCACTCTGGTTAAAGTGTTATGAAAAAAAAGGCTGTTGGGGGCTAGGGAGTATCAAGTTGATCATTATACATGAAGAAATAACCAATTTCATCGTTTGGTTTATGTTTTACACGCGTTTTAAATTTTATTGCCGAAATCGCTTTTTCTCGCCGAGATAAGCACGTTTTCTGAAATGCCGCTCTCCCGTCACTCTGGTTAAAGTGTTATGAAAAAAAAGGCTGTTGGGGGCTAGGGAGTATCGAGTTGATCATTATACATGAAGAAATAACCAATTTCATCGTTTGGTTTATGTTTTACACGCGTTTTAAATTTTATTGCCGAAATCGCTTTTTCTCGCCGAGATAAGCACGTTTTCTGAAATGCCGCTCTCCCGTCACTCTGGTTAAAGTGTTATGAAAAAAAAGGCTGTTGGGGGCTAGGGAGTATCGAGTTGATCATTATACATGAAGAAATAACCAATTTCATCGTTTGGTTTATGTTTTACACGCGTTTTAAATTTTATTGCCGAAATCGCTTTTTCTCGCCGAGATAAGCACGTTTTCTGAAATGCCGCTCTCCCGTCACTCTGGTTAAAGTGTTATGAAAAAAAAGGCTGTTGGGGGCTAGGGAGTATCGAGTTGATCATTATACATGAAGAAATAACCAATTTCATCGTTTGGTTTATGTTTTACACGCGTTTTAAATTTTATTGCCGAAATCGCTTTTTCTCGCCGAGATAAGCACGTTTTCTGAAATGCCGCTCTCCCGTCACTCTGGTTAAAGTGTTATGAAAAAAAAGGCTGTTGGGGGCTAGGGAGTATCGAGTTAATCATTATACATGAAGAAATAACCAATTTCATCGTTTGGTTTATGTTTTACACGCGTTTTAAATTTTATTGCCGAAATCGCTTTTTCTCGCCGAGATAAGCACGTTTTCTGAAATGCCGCTCTCCCGTCACTCTGGTTAAAGTGTTATGAAAAAAAAGGCTGTTGGGGGCTAGGGAGTATCGAGTTGATCATTATACATGAAGAAATAACCAATTTCATCGTTTGGTTTATGTTTTACACGCGTTTTAAATTTTATTGCCGAAATCGCTTTTTCTCGCCGAGATAAGCACGTTTTCTGAAATGCCGCTCTCCCGTCACTCTGGTTAAAGTGTTATGAAAAAAAAGGCTGTTGGGGGCTAGGGAGTATCGAGTTGATCATTATACATGAAGAAATAATCAATTTCATCGTTTGGTTTATGTTTTACACGCGTTTTAAATTTTATTGCCGAAATCGCTTTTTTTCGCCGAGATAAGCACGTTTTCTGAACTGCCGCTCTCCCGTCACTCTGGTTAAAGTGTTATGAAAAAAAAAGGCTGTTGGGGGCTAGGGAGTATCGAGTTGATCATTATACATGAAGAAATAACCAATTTCATCGTTTGGTTTATGTTTTACACGCGTTTTAAATTTTATTGCCGAAATCGCTTTTTCACGCCGAGATAAGCACGTTTTCTGAAATGCCGCTCTCCCGTCACTCTGGTTAAAGTGTTATGAAAAAAAAGGCTGTTGGGGGCTAGGGAGTATCGAGTTGATCATTATACATGAAGAAATAACCAATTTCATCGTTTGGTTTATGTTTTACACGCGTTTTAAATTTTATTGCCGAAATCGCTTTTTCTCGCCGAGATAAGCACGTTTTCTGAAATGCCGCTCTCCCGTCACTCTGGTTAAAGTGTTATGAAAAAAAAGGCTGTTGGGGGCTAGGGAGTATCGAGTTGATCATTATACATGAAGAAATAACCAATTTCATCGTTTGGTTTATGTTTTACACGCGTTTTAAATTTTATTGCCGAAATCGCTTTTTCTCGCCGAGATAAGCACGTTTTCTGAAATGCCGCTCTCCCGTCACTCTGGTTAAAGTGTTATGAAAAAAAAGGCTGTTGGGGGCTAGGGAGTATCGAGTTGATCATTATACATGAAGAAATAACCAATTTCATCGTTTGGTTTATGTTTTACACGCGTTTTAAATTTTATTGCCGAAATCGCTTTTTCTCGCCGAGATAAGCACGTTTTCTGAAATGCCGCTCTCCCGTCACTCTGGTTAAAGTGTTATGAAAAAAAAGGCTGTTGGGGGCTAGGGAGTATCGAGTTGATCATTATACATGAAGAAATAACCAATTTCATCGTTTGGTTTATGTTTTACACGCGTTTTAAATTTTATTGCCGAAATCGCTTTTTCTCGCCGAGATAAGCACGTTTTCTGAAATGCCGCTCTCCCGTCACTCTGGTTAAAGTGTTATGAAAAAAAAGGCTGTTGGGGGCTAGGGAGTATCGAGTTGATCATTATACATGAAGAAATAACCAATTTCATCGTTTGGTTTATGTTTTACACGCGTTTTAAATTTTATTGCCGAAATCGCTTTTTCTCGCCGAGATAAGCACGTTTTCTGAAATGCCGCTCTCCCGTCACTCTGGTTAAAGTGTTATGAAAAAAAAGGCTGTTGGGGGCTAGGGAGTATCGAGTTGATCATTATACATGAAGAAATAACCAATTTCATCGTTTGGTTTATGTTTTACACGCGTTTTAAATTTTATTGCCGAAATCGCTTTTTCTCGCCGAGATAAGCACGTTTTCTGAAATGCCGCTCTCCCGTCACTCTGGTTAAAGTGTTATGAAAAAAAAGGCTGTTGGGGGCTAGGGAGTATCGAGTTGATCATTATACATGAAGAAATAACCAATTTCATCGTTTGGTTTATGTTTTACACGCGTTTTAAATTTTATTGCCGAAATCGCTTTTTCTCGCCGAGATAAGCACGTTTTCTGAAATGCCGCTCTCCCGTCACTCTGGTTAAAGTGTTATGAAAAAAAAGGCTGTTGGGGGCTAGGGAGTATCGAGTTGATCATTATACATGAAGAAATAACCAATTTCATCGTTTGGTTTATGTTTTACACGCGTTTTAAATTTTATTGCCGAAATCGCTTTTTCTCGCCGAGATAAGCACGTTTTCTGAAATGCCGCTCTCCCGTCACTCTGGTTAAAGTGTTATGAAAAAAAAGGCTGTTGGGGGCTAGGGAGTATCGAGTTGATCATTATACATGAAGAAATAACCAATTTCATCGTTTGGTTTATGTTTTACACGCGTTTTAAATTTTATTGCCGAAATCGCTTTTTCTCGCCGAGATAAGCACGTTTTCTGAAATGCCGCTCTCCCGTCACTCTGGTTAAAGTGTTATGAAAAAAAAGGCTGTTGGGGGCTAGGGAGTATCGAGTTGATCATTATACATGAAGAAATAACCAATTTCATCGTTTGGTTTATGTTTTACACGCGTTTTAAATTTTATTGCCGAAATCGCTTTTTCTCGCCGAGATAAGCACGTTTTCTGAAATGCCGCTCTCCCGTCACTCTGGTTAAAGTGTTATGAAAAAAAAGGCTGTTGGGGGCTAGGGAGTATCGAGTTGATCATTATACATGAAGAAATAACCAATTTCATCGTTTGGTTTATGTTTTACACGCGTTTTAAATTTTATTGCCGAAATCGCTTTTTCTCGCCGAGATAAGCACGTTTTCTGAAATGCCGCTCTCCCGTCACTCTGGTTAAAGTGTTATGAAAAAAAAGGCTGTTGGGGGCTAGGGAGTATCGAGTTGATCATTATACATGAAGAAATAACCAATTTCATCGTTTGGTTTATGTTTTACACGCGTTTTAAATTTTATTGCCGAAATCGCTTTTTCTCGCCGAGATAAGCACGTTTTCTGAAATGCCGCTCTCCCGTCACTCTGGTTAAAGTGTTATGAAAAAAAAGGCTGTTGGGGGCTAGGGAGTATCGAGTTGATCATTATACATGAAGAAATAACCAATTTCATCGTTTGGTTTATGTTTTACACGCGTTTTAAATTTTATTGCCGAAATCGCTTTTTCTCGCCGAGATAAGCACGTTTTCTGAAATGCCGCTCTCCCGTCACTCTGGTTAAAGTGTTATGAAAAAAAAGGCTGTTGGGGGCTAGGGAGTATCGAGTTGATCATTATACATGAAGAAATAACCAATTTCATCGTTTGGTTTATGTTTTACACGCGTTTTAAATTTTATTGCCGAAATCGCTTTTTCTCGCCGAGATAAGCACGTTTTCTGAAATGCCGCTCTCCCGTCACTCTGGTTAAAGTGTTATGAAAAAAAAGGCTGTTGGGGGCTAGGGAGTATCGAGTTGATCATTATACATGAAGAAATAACCAATTTCATCGTTTGGTTTATGTTTTACACGCGTTTTAAATTTTATTGCCGAAATCGCTTTTTCTCGCCGAGATAAGCACGTTTTCTGAAATGCCGCTCTCCCGTCACTCTGGTTAAAGTGTTATGAAAAAAAAGGCTGTTGGGGGCTAGGGAGTATCGAGTTGATCATTATACATGAAGAAATAACCAATTTCATCGTTTGGTTTATGTTTTACACGCGTTTTAAATTTTATTGCCGAAATCGCTTTTTCTCGCCGAGATAAGCACGTTTTCTGAAATGCCGCTCTCCCGTCACTCTGGTTAAAGTGTTATGAAAAAAAAGGCTGTTGGGGGCTAGGGAGTATCGAGTTGATCATTATACATGAAGAAATAACCAATTTCATCGTTTGGTTTATGTTTTACACGCGTTTTAAATTTTATTGCCGAAATCGCTTTTTCTCGCCGAGATAAGCACGTTTTCTGAAATGCCGCTCTCCCGTCACTCTGGTTAAAGTGTTATGAAAAAAAAGGCTGTTGGGGGCTAGGGAGTATCGAGTTGATCATTATACATGAAGAAATAACCAATTTCATCGTTTGGTTTATGTTTTACACGCGTTTTAAATTTTATTGCCGAAATCGCTTTTTCTCGCCGAGATAAGCACGTTTTCTGAAATGCCGCTCTCCCGTCACTCTGGTTAAAGTGTTATGAAAAAAAAGGCTGTTGGGGGCTAGGGAGTATCGAGTTGATCATTATACATGAAGAAATAACCAATTTCATCGTTTGGTTTATGTTTTACACGCGTTTTAAATTTTATTGCCGAAATCGCTTTTTCTCGCCGAGATAAGCACGTTTTCTGAAATGCCGCTCTCCCGTCACTCTGGTTAAAGTGTTATGAAAAAAAAGGCTGTTGGGGGCTAGGGAGTATCGAGTTGATCATTATACATGAAGAAATAACCAATTTCATCGTTTGGTTTATGTTTTACACGCGTTTTAAATTTTATTGCCGAAATCGCTTTTTCTCGCCGAGATAAGCACGTTTTCTGAAATGCCGCTCTCCCGTCACTCTGGTTAAAGTGTTATGAAAAAAAAGGCTGTTGGGGGCTAGGGAGTATCGAGTTGATCATTATACATGAAGAAATAACCAATTTCATCGTTTGGTTTATGTTTTACACGCGTTTTAAATTTTATTGCCGAAATCGCTTTTTCTCGCCGAGATAAGCACGTTTTCTGAAATGCCGCTCTCCCGTCACTCTGGTTAAAGTGTTATGAAAAAAAAGGCTGTTGGGGGCTAGGGAGTATCGAGTTGATCATTATACATGAAGAAATAACCAATTTCATCGTTTGGTTTATGTTTTACACGCGTTTTAAATTTTATTGCCGAAATCGCTTTTTCTCGCCGAGATAAGCACGTTTTCTGAAATGCCGCTCTCCCGTCACTCTGGTTAAAGTGTTATGAAAAAAAAGGCTGTTGGGGGCTAGGGAGTATCGAGTTGATCATTATACATGAAGAAATAACCAATTTCATCGTTTGGTTTATGTTTTACACGCGTTTTAAATTTTATTGCCGAAATCGCTTTTTCTCGCCGAGATAAGCACGTTTTCTGAAATGCCGCTCTCCCGTCACTCTGGTTAAAGTGTTATGAAAAAAAAGGCTGTTGGGGGCTAGGGAGTATCGAGTTGATCATTATACATGAAGAAATAACCAATTTCATCGTTTGGTTTATGTTTTACACGCGTTTTAAATTTTATTGCCGAAATCGCTTTTTCTCGCCGAGATAAGCACGTTTTCTGAAATGCCGCTCTCCCGTCACTCTGGTTAAAGTGTTATGAAAAAAAAGGCTGTTGGGGGCTAGGGAGTATCGAGTTGATCATTATACATGAAGAAATAACCAATTTCATCGTTTGGTTTATGTTTTACACGCGTTTTAAATTTTATTGCCGAAATCGCTTTTTCTCGCCGAGATAAGCACGTTTTCTGAAATGCCGCTCTCCCGTCACTCTGGTTAAAGTGTTATGAAAAAAAAGGCTGTTGGGGGCTAGGGAGTATCGAGTTGATCATTATACATGAAGAAATAACCAATTTCATCGTTTGGTTTATGTTTTACACGCGTTTTAAATTTTATTGCCGAAATCGCTTTTTCTCGCCGAGATAAGCACGTTTTCTGAAATGCCGCTCTCCCGTCACTCTGGTTAAAGTGTTATGAAAAAAAAGGCTGTTGGGGGCTAGGGAGTATCGAGTTGATCATTATACATGAAGAAATAACCAATTTCATCGTTTGGTTTATGTTTTACACGCGTTTTAAATTTTATTGCCGAAATCGCTTTTTCTCGCCGAGATAAGCACGTTTTCTGAAATGCCGCTCTCCCGTCACTCTGGTTAAAGTGTTATGAAAAAAAAGGCTGTTGGGGGCTAGGGAGTATCGAGTTGATCATTATACATGAAGAAATAACCAATTTCATCGTTTGGTTTATGTTTTACACGCGTTTTAAATTTTATTGCCGAAATCGCTTTTTCTCGCCGAGATAAGCACGTTTTCTGAAATGCCGCTCTCCCGTCACTCTGGTTAAAGTGTTATGAAAAAAAAGGCTGTTGGGGGCTAGGGAGTATCGAGTTGATCATTATACATGAAGAAATAACCAATTTCATCGTTTGGTTTATGTTTTACACGCGTTTTAAATTTTATTGCCGAAATCGCTTTTTCTCGCCGAGATAAGCACGTTTTCTGAAATGCCGCTCTCCCGTCACTCTGGTTAAAGTGTTATGAAAAAAAAGGCTGTTGGGGGCTAGGGAGTATCGAGTTGATCATTATACATGAAGAAATAACCAATTTCAT
Organism: Syngnathus leptorhynchus; assembly: GCF_054491065.1. Classification (NCBI taxonomy): domain Eukaryota; kingdom Metazoa; phylum Chordata; class Actinopteri; order Syngnathiformes; family Syngnathidae; genus Syngnathus; species Syngnathus leptorhynchus. The sequence continues at coordinate 13,240,829 of NC_141204.1, read as the reverse complement.
CGTTTGGTTTATGTTTTACACGCGTTTTAAATTTTATTGCCGAAATCGCTTTTTCTCGCCGAGATAAGCACGTTTTCTGAAATGCCGCTCTCCCGTCACTCTGGTTAAAGTGTTATGAAAAAAAAGGCTGTTGGGGGCTAGGGAGTATCGAGTTGATCATTATACATGAAGAAATAACCAATTTCATCGTTTGGTTTATGTTTTACACGCGTTTTAAATTTTATTGCCGAAATCGCTTTTTCTCGCCGAGATAAGCACGTTTTCTGAAATGCCGCTCTCCCGTCACTCTGGTTAAAGTGTTATGAAAAAAAAGGCTGTTGGGGGCTAGGGAGTATCGAGTTGATCATTATACATGAAGAAATAACCAATTTCATCGTTTGGTTTATGTTTTACACGCGTTTTAAATTTTATTGCCGAAATCGCTTTTTCTCGCCGAGATAAGCACGTTTTCTGAAATGCCGCTCTCCCGTCACTCTGGTTAAAGTGTTATGAAAAAAAAGGCTGTTGGGGGCTAGGGAGTATCGAGTTGATCATTATACATGAAGAAATAACCAATTTCATCGTTTGGTTTATGTTTTACACGCGTTTTAAATTTTATTGCCGAAATCGCTTTTTCTCGCCGAGATAAGCACGTTTTCTGAAATGCCGCTCTCCCGTCACTCTGGTTAAAGTGTTATGAAAAAAAAGGCTGTTGGGGGCTAGGGAGTATCGAGTTGATCATTATACATGAAGAAATAACCAATTTCATCGTTTGGTTTATGTTTTACACGCGTTTTAAATTTTATTGCCGAAATCGCTTTTTCTCGCCGAGATAAGCACGTTTTCTGAAATGCCGCTCTCCCGTCACTCTGGTTAAAGTGTTATGAAAAAAAAGGCTGTTGGGGGCTAGGGAGTATCGAGTTGATCATTATACATGAAGAAATAACCAATTTCATCGTTTGGTTTATGTTTTACACGCGTTTTAAATTTTATTGCCGAAATCGCTTTTTCTCGCCGAGATAAGCACGTTTTCTGAAATGCCGCTCTCCCGTCACTCTGGTTAAAGTGTTATGAAAAAAAAGGCTGTTGGGGGCTAGGGAGTATCGAGTTGATCATTATACATGAAGAAATAACCAATTTCATCGTTTGGTTTATGTTTTACACGCGTTTTAAATTTTATTGCCGAAATCGCTTTTTCTCGCCGAGATAAGCACGTTTTCTGAAATGCCGCTCTCCCGTCACTCTGGTTAAAGTGTTATGAAAAAAAAGGCTGTTGGGGGCTAGGGAGTATCGAGTTGATCATTATACATGAAGAAATAACCAATTTCATCGTTTGGTTTATGTTTTACACGCGTTTTAAATTTTATTGCCGAAATCGCTTTTTCTCGCCGAGATAAGCACGTTTTCTGAAATGCCGCTCTCCCGTCACTCTGGTTAAAGTGTTATGAAAAAAAAGGCTGTTGGGGGCTAGGGAGTATCGAGTTGATTGAAAAAAAAGGCTGTTGGGGGCTAGGGAGTATCGAGTTGATCATTATACATGAAGAAATAACCAATTTCATCGTTTGGTTTATGTTTTACACGCGTTTTAAATTTTATTGCCGAAATCGCTTTTTCTCGCCGAGATAAGCACGTTTTCTGAAATGCCGCTCTCCCGTCACTCTGGTTAAAGTGTTATGAAAAAAAAGGCTGTTGGGGGCTAGGGAGTATCGAGTTGATCATTATACATGAAGAAATAACCAATTTCATCGTTTGGTTTATGTTTTACACGCGTTTTAAATTTTATTGCCGAAATCGCTTTTTCTCGCCGAGATAAGCACGTTTTCTGAAATGCCGCTCTCCCGTCACTCTGGTTAAAGTGTTATGAAAAAAAAGGCTGTTGGGGGCTAGGGAGTATCGAGTTGATCATTATACATGAAGAAATAACCAATTTCATCGTTTGGTTTATGTTTTACACGCGTTTTAAATTTTATTGCCGAAATCGCTTTTTCTCGCCGAGATAAGCACGTTTTCTGAAATGCCGCTCTCCCGTCACTCTGGTTAAAGTGTTATGAAAAAAAAGGCTGTTGGGGGCTAGGGAGTATCGAGTTGATCATTATACATGAAGAAATAACCAATTTCATCGTTTGGTTTATGTTTTACACGCGTTTTAAATTTTATTGCCGAAATCGCTTTTTCTCGCCGAGATAAGCACGTTTTCTGAAATGCCGCTCTCCCGTCACTCTGGTTAAAGTGTTATGAAAAAAAAGGCTGTTGGGGGCTAGGGAGTATCGAGTTGATTGAAAAAAAAGGCTGTTGGGGGCTAGGGAGTATCGAGTTGATCATTATACATGAAGAAATAACCAATTTCATCGTTTGGTTTATGTTTTACACGCGTTTTAAATTTTATTGCCGAAATCGCTTTTTCTCGCCGAGATAAGCACGTTTTCTGAAATGCCGCTCTCCCGTCACTCTGGTTAAAGTGTTATGAAAAAAAAGGCTGTTGGGGGCTAGGGAGTATCGAGTTGATCATTATACATGAAGAAATAACCAATTTCATCGTTTGGTTTATGTTTTACACGCGTTTTAAATTTTATTGCCGAAATCGCTTTTTCTCGCCGAGATAAGCACGTTTTCTGAAATGCCGCTCTCCCGTCACTCTGGTTAAAGTGTTATGAAAAAAAAGGCTGTTGGGGGCTAGGGAGTATCGAGTTGATCATTATACATGAAGAAATAACCAATTTCATCGTTTGGTTTATGTTTTACACGCGTTTTAAATTTTATTGCCGAAATCGCTTTTTCTCGCCGAGATAAGCACGTTTTCTGAAATGCCGCTCTCCCGTCACTCTGGTTAAAGTGTTATGAAAAAAAAGGCTGTTGGGGGCTAGGGAGTATCGAGTTGATCATTATACATGAAGAAATAACCAATTTCATCGTTTGGTTTATGTTTTACACGCGTTTTAAATTTTATTGCCGAAATCGCTTTTTCTCGCCGAGATAAGCACGTTTTCTGAAATGCCGCTCTCCCGTCACTCTGGTTAAAGTGTTATGAAAAAAAAGGCTGTTGGGGGCTAGGGAGTATCGAGTTGATCATTATACATGAAGAAATAACCAATTTCATCGTTTGGTTTATGTTTTACACGCGTTTTAAATTTTATTGCCGAAATCGCTTTTTCTCGCCGAGATAAGCACGTTTTCTGAAATGCCGCTCTCCCGTCACTCTGGTTAAAGTGTTATGAAAAAAAAGGCTGTTGGGGGCTAGGGAGTATCGAGTTGATCATTATACATGAAGAAATAACCAATTTCATCGTTTGGTTTATGTTTTACACGCGTTTTAAATTTTATTGCCGAAATCGCTTTTTCTCGCCGAGATAAGCACGTTTTCTGAAATGCCGCTCTCCCGTCACTCTGGTTAAAGTGTTATGAAAAAAAAGGCTGTTGGGGGCTAGGGAGTATCGAGTTGATCATTATACATGAAGAAATAACCAATTTCATCGTTTGGTTTATGTTTTACACGCGTTTTAAATTTTATTGCCGAAATCGCTTTTTCTCGCCGAGATAAGCACGTTTTCTGAAATGCCGCTCTCCCGTCACTCTGGTTAAAGTGTTATGAAAAAAAAGGCTGTTGGGGGCTAGGGAGTATCGAGTTGATCATTATACATGAAGAAATAACCAATTTCATCGTTTGGTTTATGTTTTACACGCGTTTTAAATTTTATTGCCGAAATCGCTTTTTCTCGCCGAGATAAGCACGTTTTCTGAAATGCCGCTCTCCCGTCACTCTGGTTAAAGTGTTATGAAAAAAAAGGCTGTTGGGGGCTAGGGAGTATCGAGTTGATCATTATACATGAAGAAATAACCAATTTCATCGTTTGGTTTATGTTTTACACGCGTTTTAAATTTTATTGCCGAAATCGCTTTTTCTCGCCGAGATAAGCACGTTTTCTGAAATGCCGCTCTCCCGTCACTCTGGTTAAAGTGTTATGAAAAAAAAGGCTGTTGGGGGCTAGGGAGTATCGAGTTGATCATTATACATGAAGAAATAACCAATTTCATCGTTTGGTTTATGTTTTACACGCGTTTTAAATTTTATTGCCGAAATCGCTTTTTCTCGCCGAGATAAGCACGTTTTCTGAAATGCCGCTCTCCCGTCACTCTGGTTAAAGTGTTATGAAAAAAAAGGCTGTTGGGGGCTAGGGAGTATCGAGTTGATCATTATACATGAAGAAATAACCAATTTCATCGTTTGGTTTATGTTTTACACGCGTTTTAAATTTTATTGCCGAAATCGCTTTTTCTCGCCGAGATAAGCACGTTTTCTGAAATGCCGCTCTCCCGTCACTCTGGTTAAAGTGTTATGAAAAAAAAGGCTGTTGGGGGCTAGGGAGTATCGAGTTGATCATTATACATGAAGAAATAACCAATTTCATCGTTTGGTTTATGTTTTACACGCGTTTTAAATTTTATTGCCGAAATCGCTTTTTCTCGCCGAGATAAGCACGTTTTCTGAAATGCCGCTCTCCCGTCACTCTGGTTAAAGTGTTATGAAAAAAAAGGCTGTTGGGGGCTAGGGAGTATCGAGTTGATCATTATACATGAAGAAATAACCAATTTCATCGTTTGGTTTATGTTTTACACGCGTTTTAAATTTTATTGCCGAAATCGCTTTTTCTCGCCGAGATAAGCACGTTTTCTGAAATGCCGCTCTCCCGTCACTCTGGTTAAAGTGTTATGAAAAAAAAGGCTGTTGGGGGCTAGGGAGTATCGAGTTGATCATTATACATGAAGAAATAACCAATTTCATCGTTTGGTTTATGTTTTACACGCGTTTTAAATTTTATTGCCGAAATCGCTTTTTCTCGCCGAGATAAGCACGTTTTCTGAAATGCCGCTCTCCCGTCACTCTGGTTAAAGTGTTATGAAAAAAAAGGCTGTTGGGGGCTAGGGAGTATCGAGTTGATCATTATACATGAAGAAATAACCAATTTCATCGTTTGGTTTATGTTTTACACGCGTTTTAAATTTTATTGCCGAAATCGCTTTTTCTCGCCGAGATAAGCACGTTTTCTGAAATGCCGCTCTCCCGTCACTCTGGTTAAAGTGTTATGAAAAAAAAGGCTGTTGGGGGCTAGGGAGTATCGAGTTGATCATTATACATGAAGAAATAACCAATTTCATCGTTTGGTTTATGTTTTACACGCGTTTTAAATTTTATTGCCGAAATCGCTTTTTCTCGCCGAGATAAGCACGTTTTCTGAAATGCCGCTCTCCCGTCACTCTGGTTAAAGTGTTATGAAAAAAAAGGCTGTTGGGGGCTAGGGAGTATCGAGTTGATCATTATACATGAAGAAATAACCAATTTCATCGTTTGGTTTATGTTTTACACGCGTTTTAAATTTTATTGCCGAAATCGCTTTTTCTCGCCGAGATAAGCACGTTTTCTGAAATGCCGCTCTCCCGTCACTCTGGTTAAAGTGTTATGAAAAAAAAGGCTGTTGGGGGCTAGGGAGTATCGAGTTGATCATTATACATGAAGAAATAACCAATTTCATCGTTTGGTTTATGTTTTACACGCGTTTTAAATTTTATTGCCGAAATCGCTTTTTCTCGCCGAGATAAGCACGTTTTCTGAAATGCCGCTCTCCCGTCACTCTGGTTAAAGTGTTATGAAAAAAAAGGCTGTTGGGGGCTAGGGAGTATCGAGTTGATCATTATACATGAAGAAATAACCAATTTCATCGTTTGGTTTATGTTTTACACGCGTTTTAAATTTTATTGCCGAAATCGCTTTTTCTCGCCGAGATAAGCACGTTTTCTGAAATGCCGCTCTCCCGTCACTCTGGTTAAAGTGTTATGAAAAAAAAGGCTGTTGGGGGCTAGGGAGTATCGAGTTGATCATTATACATGAAGAAATAACCAATTTCATCGTTTGGTTTATGTTTTACACGCGTTTTAAATTTTATTGCCGAAATCGCTTTTTCTCGCCGAGATAAGCACGTTTTCTGAAATGCCGCTCTCCCGTCACTCTGGTTAAAGTGTTATGAAAAAAAAGGCTGTTGGGGGCTAGGGAGTATCGAGTTGATCATTATACATGAAGAAATAACCAATTTCATCGTTTGGTTTATGTTTTACACGCGTTTTAAATTTTATTGCCGAAATCGCTTTTTCTCGCCGAGATAAGCACGTTTTCTGAAATGCCGCTCTCCCGTCACTCTGGTTAAAGTGTTATGAAAAAAAAGGCTGTTGGGGGCTAGGGAGTATCGAGTTGATCATTATACATGAAGAAATAACCAATTTCATCGTTTGGTTTATGTTTTACACGCGTTTTAAATTTTATTGCCGAAATCGCTTTTTCTCGCCGAGATAAGCACGTTTTCTGAAATGCCGCTCTCCCGTCACTCTGGTTAAAGTGTTATGAAAAAAAAGGCTGTTGGGGGCTAGGGAGTATCGAGTTGATCATTATACATGAAGAAATAACCAATTTCATCGTTTGGTTTATGTTTTACACGCGTTTTAAATTTTATTGCCGAAATCGCTTTTTCTCGCCGAGATAAGCACGTTTTCTGAAATGCCGCTCTCCCGTCACTCTGGTTAAAGTGTTATGAAAAAAAAGGCTGTTGGGGGCTAGGGAGTATCGAGTTGATCATTATACATGAAGAAATAACCAATTTCATCGTTTGGTTTATGTTTTACACGCGTTTTAAATTTTATTGCCGAAATCGCTTTTTCTCGCCGAGATAAGCACGTTTTCTGAAATGCCGCTCTCCCGTCACTCTGGTTAAAGTGTTATGAAAAAAAAGGCTGTTGGGGGCTAGGGAGTATCGAGTTGATCATTATACATGAAGAAATAACCAATTTCATCGTTTGGTTTATGTTTTACACGCGTTTTAAATTTTATTGCCGAAATCGCTTTTTCTCGCCGAGATAAGCACGTTTTCTGAAATGCCGCTCTCCCGTCACTCTGGTTAAAGTGTTATGAAAAAAAAGGCTGTTGGGGGCTAGGGAGTATCGAGTTGATCATTATACATGAAGAAATAACCAATTTCATCGTTTGGTTTATGTTTTACACGCGTTTTAAATTTTATTGCCGAAATCGCTTTTTCTCGCCGAGATAAGCACGTTTTCTGAAATGCCGCTCTCCCGTCACTCTGGTTAAAGTGTTATGAAAAAAAAGGCTGTTGGGGGCTAGGGAGTATCGAGTTGATCATTATACATGAAGAAATAACCAATTTCATCGTTTGGTTTATGTTTTACACGCGTTTTAAATTTTATTGCCGAAATCGCTTTTTCTCGCCGAGATAAGCACGTTTTCTGAAATGCCGCTCTCCCGTCACTCTGGTTAAAGTGTTATGAAAAAAAAGGCTGTTGGGGGCTAGGGAGTATCGAGTTGATCATTATACATGAAGAAATAACCAATTTCATCGTTTGGTTTATGTTTTACACGCGTTTTAAATTTTATTGCCGAAATCGCTTTTTCTCGCCGAGATAAGCACGTTTTCTGAAATGCCGCTCTCCCGTCACTCTGGTTAAAGTGTTATGAAAAAAAAGGCTGTTGGGGGCTAGGGAGTATCGAGTTGATCATTATACATGAAGAAATAACCAATTTCATCGTTTGGTTTATGTTTTACACGCGTTTTAAATTTTATTGCCGAAATCGCTTTTTCTCGCCGAGATAAGCACGTTTTCTGAAATGCCGCTCTCCCGTCACTCTGGTTAAAGTGTTATGAAAAAAAAGGCTGTTGGGGGCTAGGGAGTATCGAGTTGATCATTATACATGAAGAAATAACCAATTTCATCGTTTGGTTTATGTTTTACACGCGTTTTAAATTTTATTGCCGAAATCGCTTTTTCTCGCCGAGATAAGCACGTTTTCTGAAATGCCGCTCTCCCGTCACTCTGGTTAAAGTGTTATGAAAAAAAAGGCTGTTGGGGGCTAGGGAGTATCGAGTTGATCATTATACATGAAGAAATAACCAATTTCATCGTTTGGTTTATGTTTTACACGCGTTTTAAATTTTATTGCCGAAATCGCTTTTTCTCGCCGAGATAAGCACGTTTTCTGAAATGCCGCTCTCCCGTCACTCTGGTTAAAGTGTTATGAAAAAAAAGGCTGTTGGGGGCTAGGGAGTATCGAGTTGATCATTATACATGAAGAAATAACCAATTTCATCGTTTGGTTTATGTTTTACACGCGTTTTAAATTTTATTGCCGAAATCGCTTTTTCTCGCCGAGATAAGCACGTTTTCTGAAATGCCGCTCTCCCGTCACTCTGGTTAAAGTGTTATGAAAAAAAAGGCTGTTGGGGGCTAGGGAGTATCGAGTTGATCATTATACATGAAGAAATAACCAATTTCATCGTTTGGTTTATGTTTTACACGCGTTTTAAATTTTATTGCCGAAATCGCTTTTTCTCGCCGAGATAAGCACGTTTTCTGAAATGCCGCTCTCCCGTCACTCTGGTTAAAGTGTTATGAAAAAAAAGGCTGTTGGGGGCTAGGGAGTATCGAGTTGATCATTATACATGAAGAAATAACCAATTTCATCGTTTGGTTTATGTTTTACACGCGTTTTAAATTTTATTGCCGAAATCGCTTTTTCTCGCCGAGATAAGCACGTTTTCTGAAATGCCGCTCTCCCGTCACTCTGGTTAAAGTGTTATGAAAAAAAAGGCTGTTGGGGGCTAGGGAGTATCGAGTTGATCATTATACATGAAGAAATAACCAATTTCATCGTTTGGTTTATGTTTTACACGCGTTTTAAATTTTATTGCCGAAATCGCTTTTTCTCGCCGAGATAAGCACGTTTTCTGAAATGCCGCTCTCCCGTCACTCTGGTTAAAGTGTTATGAAAAAAAAGGCTGTTGGGGGCTAGGGAGTATCGAGTTGATCATTATACATGAAGAAATAACCAATTTCATCGTTTGGTTTATGTTTTACACGCGTTTTAAATTTTATTGCCGAAATCGCTTTTTCTCGCCGAGATAAGCACGTTTTCTGAAATGCCGCTCTCCCGTCACTCTGGTTAAAGTGTTATGAAAAAAAAGGCTGTTGGGGGCTAGGGAGTATCGAGTTGATCATTATACATGAAGAAATAACCAATTTCATCGTTTGGTTTATGTTTTACACGCGTTTTAAATTTTATTGCCGAAATCGCTTTTTCTCGCCGAGATAAGCACGTTTTCTGAAATGCCGCTCTCCCGTCACTCTGGTTAAAGTGTTATGAAAAAAAAGGCTGTTGGGGGCTAGGGAGTATCGAGTTGATCATTATACATGAAGAAATAACCAATTTCATCGTTTGGTTTATGTTTTACACGCGTTTTAAATTTTATTGCCGAAATCGCTTTTTCTCGCCGAGATAAGCACGTTTTCTGAAATGCCGCTCTCCCGTCACTCTGGTTAAAGTGTTATGAAAAAAAAGGCTGTTGGGGGCTAGGGAGTATCGAGTTGATCATTATACATGAAGAAATAACCAATTTCATCGTTTGGTTTATGTTTTACACGCGTTTTAAATTTTATTGCCGAAATCGCTTTTTCTCGCCGAGATAAGCACGTTTTCTGAAATGCCGCTCTCCCGTCACTCTGGTTAAAGTGTTATGAAAAAAAAGGCTGTTGGGGGCTAGGGAGTATCGAGTTGATCATTATACATGAAGAAATAACCAATTTCATCGTTTGGTTTATGTTTTACCGATGCTGAGCTCCAGCTGGAAGTGTAAAAAGAACCGGGCTGGTTAAAAAAAGAACCGGGCGACCCGGTAAAATTGCTTAGCCGGGGCTCTGGAAGCCTAACAAAAAAGGCTGTTGGGGGCTAGGGAGTATCGAGTTGATCATTATACATGAAGAAATAACCAATTTCATCGTTTGGTTTATGTTTTACACGCGTTTTAAATTTTATTGCCGAAATCGCTTTTTCTCGCCGAGATAAGCACGTTTTCTGAAATGCCGCTCTCCCGTCACTCTGGTTAAAGTGTTATGAAAAAAAAGGCTGTTGGGGGCTAGGGAGTATCGAGTTGATCATTATACATGAAGAAATAACCAATTTCATCGTTTGGTTTATGTTTTACACGCGTTTTAAATTTTATTGCCGAAATCGCTTTTTCTCGCCGAGATAAGCACGTTTTCTGAAATGCCGCTCTCCCGTCACTCTGGTTAAAGTGTTATGAAAAAAAAGGCTGTTGGGGGCTAGGGAGTATCGAGTTGATCATTATACATGAAGAAATAACCAATTTCATCGTTTGGTTTATGTTTTACACGCGTTTTAAATTTTATTGCCGAAATCGCTTTTTCTCGCCGAGATAAGCACGTTTTCTGAAATGCCGCTCTCCCGTCACTCTGGTTAAAGTGTTATGAAAAAAAAGGCTGTTGGGGGCTAGGGAGTATCGAGTTGATCATTATACATGAAGAAATAACCAATTTCATCGTTTGGTTTATGTTTTACACGCGTTTTAAATTTTATTGCCGAAATCGCTTTTTCTCGCCGAGATAAGCACGTTTTCTGAAATGCCGCTCTCCCGTCACTCTGGTTAAAGTGTTATGAAAAAAAAGGCTGTTGGGGGCTAGGGAGTATCGAGTTGATCATTATACATGAAGAAATAACCAATTTCATCGTTTGGTTTATGTTTTACACGCGTTTTAAATTTTATTGCCGAAATCGCTTTTTCTCGCCGAGATAAGCACGTTTTCTGAAATGCCGCTCTCCCGTCACTCTGGTTAAAGTGTTATGAAAAAAAAGGCTGTTGGGGGCTAGGGAGTATCGAGTTGATCATTATACATGAAGAAATAACCAATTTCATCGTTTGGTTTATGTTTTACACGCGTTTTAAATTTTATTGCCGAAATCGCTTTTTCTCGCCGAGATAAGCACGTTTTCTGAAATGCCGCTCTCCCGTCACTCTGGTTAAAGTGTTATGAAAAAAAAGGCTGTTGGGGGCTAGGGAGTATCGAGTTGATCATTATACATGAAGAAATAACCAATTTCATCGTTTGGTTTATGTTTTACACGCGTTTTAAATTTTATTGCCGAAATCGCTTTTTCTCGCCGAGATAAGCACGTTTTCTGAAATGCCGCTCTCCCGTCACTCTGGTTAAAGTGTTATGAAAAAAAAGGCTGTTGGGGGCTAGGGAGTATCGAGTTGATCATTATACATGAAGAAATAACCAATTTCATCGTTTGGTTTATGTTTTACACGCGTTTTAAATTTTATTGCCGAAATCGCTTTTTCTCGCCGAGATAAGCACGTTTTCTGAAATGCCGCTCTCCCGTCACTCTGGTTAAAGTGTTATGAAAAAAAAGGCTGTTGGGGGCTAGGGAGTATCGAGTTGATCATTATACATGAAGAAATAACCAATTTCATCGTTTGGTTTATGTTTTACACGCGTTTTAAATTTTATTGCCGAAATCGCTTTTTCTCGCCGAGATAAGCACGTTTTCTGAAATGCCGCTCTCCCGTCACTCTGGTTAAAGTGTTATGAAAAAAAAGGCTGTTGGGGGCTAGGGAGTATCGAGTTGATCATTATACATGAAGAAATAACCAATTTCATCGTTTGGTTTATGTTTTACACGCGTTTTAAATTTTATTGCCGAAATCGCTTTTTCTCGCCGAGATAAGCACGTTTTCTGAAATGCCGCTCTCCCGTCACTCTGGTTAAAGTGTTATGAAAAAAAAGGCTGTTGGGGGCTAGGGAGTATCGAGTTGATCATTATACATGAAGAAATAACCAATTTCATCGTTTGGTTTATGTTTTACACGCGTTTTAAATTTTATTGCCGAAATCGCTTTTTCTCGCCGAGATAAGCACGTTTTCTGAAATGCCGCTCTCCCGTCACTCTGGTTAAAGTGTTATGAAAAAAAAGGCTGTTGGGGGCTAGGGAGTATCGAGTTGATCATTATACATGAAGAAATAACCAATTTCATCGTTTGGTTTATGTTTTACACGCGTTTTAAATTTTATTGCCGAAATCGCTTTTTCTCGCCGAGATAAGCACGTTTTCTGAAATGCCGCTCTCCCGTCACTCTGGTTAAAGTGTTATGAAAAAAAAGGCTGTTGGGGGCTAGGGAGTATCGAGTTGATCATTATACATGAAGAAATAACCAATTTCATCGTTTGGTTTATGTTTTACACGCGTTTTAAATTTTATTGCCGAAATCGCTTTTTCTCGCCGAGATAAGCACGTTTTCTGAAATGCCGCTCTCCCGTCACTCTGGTTAAAGTGTTATGAAAAAAAAGGCTGTTGGGGGCTAGGGAGTATCGAGTTGATCATTATACATGAAGAAATAACCAATTTCATCGTTTGGTTTATGTTTTACACGCGTTTTAAATTTTATTGCCGAAATCGCTTTTTCTCGCCGAGATAAGCACGTTTTCTGAAATGCCGCTCTCCCGTCACTCTGGTTAAAGTGTTATGAAAAAAAAGGCTGTTGGGGGCTAGGGAGTATCGAGTTGATCATTATACATGAAGAAATAACCAATTTCATCGTTTGGTTTATGTTTTACACGCGTTTTAAATTTTATTGCCGAAATCGCTTTTTCTCGCCGAGATAAGCACGTTTTCTGAAATGCCGCTCTCCCGTCACTCTGGTTAAAGTGTTATGAAAAAAAAGGCTGTTGGGGGCTAGGGAGTATCGAGTTGATCATTATACATGAAGAAATAACCAATTTCATCGTTTGGTTTATGTTTTACACGCGTTTTAAATTTTATTGCCGAAATCGCTTTTTCTCGCCGAGATAAGCACGTTTTCTGAAATGCCGCTCTCCCGTCACTCTGGTTAAAGTGTTATGAAAAAAAAGGCTGTTGGGGGCTAGGGAGTATCGAGTTGATCATTATACATGAAGAAATAACCAATTTCATCGTTTGGTTTATGTTTTACACGCGTTTTAAATTTTATTGCCGAAATCGCTTTTTCTCGCCGAGATAAGCACGTTTTCTGAAATGCCGCTCTCCCGTCACTCTGGTTAAAGTGTTATGAAAAAAAAGGCTGTTGGGGGCTAGGGAGTATCGAGTTGATCATTATACATGAAGAAATAACCAATTTCATCGTTTGGTTTATGTTTTACACGCGTTTTAAATTTTATTGCCGAAATCGCTTTTTCTCGCCGAGATAAGCACGTTTTCTGAAATGCCGCTCTCCCGTCACTCTGGTTAAAGTGTTATGAAAAAAAAGGCTGTTGGGGGCTAGGGAGTATCGAGTTGATCATTATACATGAAGAAATAACCAATTTCATCGTTTGGTTTATGTTTTACACGCGTTTTAAATTTTATTGCCGAAATCGCTTTTTCTCGCCGAGATAAGCACGTTTTCTGAAATGCCGCTCTCCCGTCACTCTGGTTAAAGTGTTATGAAAAAAAAGGCTGTTGGGGGCTAGGGAGTATCGAGTTGATCATTATACATGAAGAAATAACCAATTTCATCGTTTGGTTTATGTTTTACACGCGTTTTAAATTTTATTGCCGAAATCGCTTTTTCTCGCCGAGATAAGCACGTTTTCTGAAATGCCGCTCTCCCGTCACTCTGGTTAAAGTGTTATGAAAAAAAAGGCTGTTGGGGGCTAGGGAGTATCGAGTTGATCATTATACATGAAGAAATAACCAATTTCATCGTTTGGTTTATGTTTTACACGCGTTTTAAATTTTATTGCCGAAATCGCTTTTTCTCGCCGAGATAAGCACGTTTTCTGAAATGCCGCTCTCCCGTCACTCTGGTTAAAGTGTTATGAAAAAAAAGGCTGTTGGGGGCTAGGGAGTATCGAGTTGATCATTATACATGAAGAAATAACCAATTTCATCGTTTGGTTTATGTTTTACACGCGTTTTAAATTTTATTGCCGAAATCGCTTTTTCTCGCCGAGATAAGCACGTTTTCTGAAATGCCGCTCTCCCGTCACTCTGGTTAAAGTGTTATGAAAAAAAAGGCTGTTGGGGGCTAGGGAGTATCGAGTTGATCATTATACATGAAGAAATAACCAATTTCATCGTTTGGTTTATGTTTTACACGCGTTTTAAATTTTATTGCCGAAATCGCTTTTTCTCGCCGAGATAAGCACGTTTTCTGAAATGCCGCTCTCCCGTCACTCTGGTTAAAGTGTTATGAAAAAAAAGGCTGTTGGGGGCTAGGGAGTATCGAGTTGATCATTATACATGAAGAAATAACCAATTTCATCGTTTGGTTTATGTTTTACACGCGTTTTAAATTTTATTGCCGAAATCGCTTTTTCTCGCCGAGATAAGCACGTTTTCTGAAATGCCGCTCTCCCGTCACTCTGGTTAAAGTGTTATGAAAAAAAAGGCTGTTGGGGGCTAGGGAGTATCGAGTTGATCATTATACATGAAGAAATAACCAATTTCATCGTTTGGTTTATGTTTTACACGCGTTTTAAATTTTATTGCCGAAATCGCTTTTTCTCGCCGAGATAAGCACGTTTTCTGAAATGCCGCTCTCCCGTCACTCTGGTTAAAGTGTTATGAAAAAAAAGGCTGTTGGGGGCTAGGGAGTATCGAGTTGATCATTATACATGAAGAAATAACCAATTTCATCGTTTGGTTTATGTTTTACACGCGTTTTAAATTTTATTGCCGAAATCGCTTTTTCTCGCCGAGATAAGCACGTTTTCTGAAATGCCGCTCTCCCGTCACTCTGGTTAAAGTGTTATGAAAAAAAAGGCTGTTGGGGGCTAGGGAGTATCGAGTTGATCATTATACATGAAGAAATAACCAATTTCATCGTTTGGTTTATGTTTTACACGCGTTTTAAATTTTATTGCCGAAATCGCTTTTTCTCGCCGAGATAAGCACGTTTTCTGAAATGCCGCTCTCCCGTCACTCTGGTTAAAGTGTTATGAAAAAAAAGGCTGTTGGGGGCTAGGGAGTATCGAGTTGATCATTATACATGAAGAAATAACCAATTTCATCGTTTGGTTTATGTTTTACACGCGTTTTAAATTTTATTGCCGAAATCGCTTTTTCTCGCCGAGATAAGCACGTTTTCTGAAATGCCGCTCTCCCGTCACTCTGGTTAAAGTGTTATGAAAAAAAAGGCTGTTGGGGGCTAGGGAGTATCGAGTTGATCATTATACATGAAGAAATAACCAATTTCATCGTTTGGTTTATGTTTTACACGCGTTTTAAATTTTATTGCCGAAATCGCTTTTTCTCGCCGAGATAAGCACGTTTTCTGAAATGCCGCTCTCCCGTCACTCTGGTTAAAGTGTTATGAAAAAAAAGGCTGTTGGGGGCTAGGGAGTATCGAGTTGATCATTATACATGAAGAAATAACCAATTTCATCGTTTGGTTTATGTTTTACACGCGTTTTAAATTTTATTGCCGAAATCGCTTTTTCTCGCCGAGATAAGCACGTTTTCTGAAATGCCGCTCTCCCGTCACTCTGGTTAAAGTGTTATGAAAAAAAAGGCTGTTGGGGGCTAGGGAGTATCGAGTTGATCATTATACATGAAGAAATAACCAATTTCATCGTTTGGTTTATGTTTTACACGCGTTTTAAATTTTATTGCCGAAATCGCTTTTTCTCGCCGAGATAAGCACGTTTTCTGAAATGCCGCTCTCCCGTCACTCTGGTTAAAGTGTTATGAAAAAAAAGGCTGTTGGGGGCTAGGGAGTATCGAGTTGATCATTATACATGAAGAAATAACCAATTTCATCGTTTGGTTTATGTTTTACACGCGTTTTAAATTTTATTGCCGAAATCGCTTTTTCTCGCCGAGATAAGCACGTTTTCTGAAATGCCGCTCTCCCGTCACTCTGGTTAAAGTGTTATGAAAAAAAAGGCTGTTGGGGGCTAGGGAGTATCGAGTTGATCATTATACATGAAGAAATAACCAATTTCATCGTTTGGTTTATGTTTTACACGCGTTTTAAATTTTATTGCCGAAATCGCTTTTTCTCGCCGAGATAAGCACGTTTTCTGAAATGCCGCTCTCCCGTCACTCTGGTTAAAGTGTTATGAAAAAAAAGGCTGTTGGGGGCTAGGGAGTATCGAGTTGATCATTATACATGAAGAAATAACCAATTTCATCGTTTGGTTTATGTTTTACACGCGTTTTAAATTTTATTGCCGAAATCGCTTTTTCTCGCCGAGATAAGCACGTTTTCTGAAATGCCGCTCTCCCGTCACTCTGGTTAAAGTGTTATGAAAAAAAAGGCTGTTGGGGGCTAGGGAGTATCGAGTTGATCATTATACATGAAGAAATAACCAATTTCATCGTTTGGTTTATGTTTTACACGCGTTTTAAATTTTATTGCCGAAATCGCTTTTTCTCGCCGAGATAAGCACGTTTTCTGAAATGCCGCTCTCCCGTCACTCTGGTTAAAGTGTTATGAAAAAAAAGGCTGTTGGGGGCTAGGGAGTATCGAGTTGATCATTATACATGAAGAAATAACCAATTTCATCGTTTGGTTTATGTTTTACACGCGTTTTAAATTTTATTGCCGAAATCGCTTTTTCTCGCCGAAGATAAGCACGTTTTCTGAAATGCCGCTCTCCCGTCACTCTGGTTAAAGTGTTATGAAAAAAAAGGCTGTTGGGGGCTAGGGAGTATCGAGTTGATCATTATACATGAAGAAATAACCAATTTCATCGTTTGGTTTATGTTTTACACGCGTTTTAAATTTTATTGCCGAAATCGCTTTTTCTCGCCGAGATAAGCACGTTTTCTGAAATGCCGCTCTCCCGTCACTCTGGTTAAAGTGTTATGAAAAAAAAGGCTGTTGGGGGCTAGGGAGTATCGAGTTGATCATTATACATGAAGAAATAACCAATTTCATCGTTTGGTTTATGTTTTACACGCGTTTTAAATTTTATTGCCGAAATCGCTTTTTCTCGCCGAGATAAGCACGTTTTCTGAAATGCCGCTCTCCCGTCACTCTGGTTAAAGTGTTGTGAAAAAAAAGGCTGTTGGGGGCTAGGGAGTATCGAGTTGATCATTATACATGAAGAAATAACCAATTTCATCGTTTGGTTTATGTTTTACACGCGTTTTAAATTTTATTGCCGAAATCGCTTTTTCTCGCCGAGATAAGCACGTTTTCTGAAATGCCGCTCTCCCGTCACTCTGGTTAAAGTGTTATGAAAAAAAAGGCTGTTGGGGGCTAGGGAGTATCGAGTTGATCATTATACATGAAGAAATGACCAATTTCATCGTTTGGTTTATGTTTTACACGCGTTTTAAATTTTATTGCCGAAATCGCTTTTTCTCGCCGAGATAAGCACGTTTTCTGAAATGCCGCTCTCCCGTCACTCTGGTTAAAGTGTTATGAAACAAAAGGCTGTTGGGGGCTAGGGAGTATCGAGTTGATCATTATACATGAAGAAATAACCAATTTCATCGTTTGGTTTATGTTTTACACGCGTTTTAAATTTTATTGCCGAAATCGCTTTTTCTCGCCGAGATAAGCACGTTTTCTGAAATGCCGCTCTCCCGTCACTCTGGTTAAAGTGTTATGAAAAAAAAGGCTGTTGGGGGCTAGGGAGTATCGAGTTGATCATTATACATGAAGAAATAACCAATTTCATCGTTTGGTTTATGTTTTACACGCGTTTTAAATTTTATTGCCGAAATCGCTTTTTCTCGCCGAGATAAGCACGTTTTCTGAAATGCCGCTCTCCCGTCACTCTGGTTAAAGTGTTATGAAAAAAAAGGCTGTTGGGGGCTAGGGAGTATCGAGTTGATCATTATACATGAAGAAATAACCAATTTCATCGTTTGGTTTATGTTTTACACGCGTTTTAAATTTTATTGCTGAAATCGCTTTTTCTCGCCGAGATAAGCACGTTTTCTGAAATGCCGCTCTCCCGTCACTCTGGCTAAAGTGTTATGAAAAAAAAGGCTGTTGGGGGCTAGGGAGTATCGAGTTGATCATTATACATGAAGAAATAACCAATTTCATCGTTTGGTTTATGTTTTACACGCGTTTTAAATTTTATTGCCGAAATCGCTTTTTCTCGCCGAGATAAGCACGTTTTCTGAAATGCCGCTCTCCCGTCACTCTGGTTAAAGTGTTATAAAAAAAAAAAGGCTGTTGGGGGCTAGGGAGTATTGAGTTGATCATTATACATGAAGAAATAACCAATTTCATCGTTTGGTTTATGTTTTACACGCGTTTTAAATTTTATTGCCGAAATCGCTTTTTCTCGCCGAGATAAGCACGTTTTCTGAAATGCCGCTCTCCCGTCACTCTGGTTAAAGTGTCATGAAAAAAAAGGCTGTTGGGGGCTAGGGAGTATCGAGTTGATCATTATACATGAAGAAATAACCAATTTCATCGTTTGGTTTATGTTTTACACGTGTTTTAAATTTTATTGCCGAAATCGCTTTTTCTCGCCGAGATAAGCACGTTTTCTGAAATGCCGCTCTCCCGTCACTCTGGTTAAAGTGTTATGGAAAAAAAGGCTGTTGGGGGCTAGGGAGTATCGAGTTGATCATTATACATGAAGAAATAACCAATTTCATCGTTTGGTTTATGTTTTACACGCGTTTTAAATTTTATTGCCGAAATCGCTTTTTCTCGCCGAGATAAGCACGTTTTCTGAAATGCCGCTCTCCCGTCACTCTGGTTAAAGTGTTATGAAAAAAAAGGCTGTTGGGGGCTAGGGAGTATCGAGTTGATCATTATACATGAAGAAATAACCAATTTCATCGTTTGGTTTATGTTTTACACGCGTTTTAAATTTTATTGCCGAAATCGCTTTTTCTCGCCGAGATAAGCACGTTTTCTGAAATGCCGCTCTCCCGTCACTCTGGTTAAAGTGTTGTGAAAAAAAAGGCTGTTGGGGGCTAGGGAGTATCGAGTTGATCATTATACATGAAGAAATAACCAATTTCATCGTTTGGTTTATGTTTTACACGCGTTTTAAATTTTATTGCCGAAATCGCTTTTTCTCGCCGAGATAAGCACGTTTTCTGAAATGCCGCTCTCCCGTCACTCTGGTTAAAGTGTTATGAAAAAAAAGGCTGTTGGGGGCTAGGGAGTATCGAGTTGATCATTTTACATGAAGAAATAACCAATTTCATCGTTTGGTTTATGTTTTACACGCGTTTTAAATTTTATTGCCAAAATCGCTTTTTCTCGCCGAGATAAGCACGTTTTCTGAAATGCCGCTCTCCCGTCACTCCGGTTAAAGTTTTATGAAAAAAAAGGCTGTTGGGGGCTAGGGAGTATCGAGTTGATCATTATACATGAAGAAATAACCAATTTCATCGTTTGGTTTATGTTTTACACGCGTTTTAAATTTTATTGCCGAAATCGCTTTTTCTCGCCGAGATAAGCACGTTTTCTGAAATGCCGCTCTCCCGTCACTCTGGTTAAAGTGTTATGAAAAAAAAGGCTGTTGGGGGCTAGGGAGTATCGAGTTGATCATTATACATGAAGAAATAACCAATTTCATCGTTTGGTTTATGTTTTACACGCGTTTTAAATTTTATTGCCGAAATCGCTTTTTCTCGCCGAGATAAGCACGTTTTCTGAAATGCCGCTCTCCCGTCACTCTGGTTAAAGTGTTATGAAAAAAAAGGCTGTTGGGGGCTAGGGAGTATCGAGTTGATCATTATACATGAAGAAATAACCAATTTCATCGTTTGGTTTATGTTTTACACGCGTTTTAAATTTTATTGCCGAAATCGCTTTTTCTCGCCGAGATAAGCACGTTTTCTGAAATGCCGCTCTCCCGTCACTCTGGTTAAAGTGTTATAAAAAAAAAGGCTGTTGGGGGCTAGGGAGTATCGAGTTGATCATTATACATGAAGAAATAACCAATTTCATCGTTTGGTTTATGTTTTACACGCGTTTTAAATTTTATTGCCGAAATTGCTTTTTCTCGCCGAGATAAGCACGTTTTCTGAAATGCCGCTCTCCCGTCACTCTGGTTAAAGTGTTATGAAAAAAAAGGCTGTTGGGGGCTAGGGAGTATCGAGTTGATCATTATACATGAAGAAATAACCAATTTCATCGTTTGGTTTATGTTTTACACGCGTTTTAAATTTTATTGCCGAAATCGCTTTTTCTCGCCGAGATAAGCACGTTTTCTGAAATGCCGCTCTCCCGTCACTCTGGTTAAAGTGTTATGAAAAAAAAGGCTGTTGGGGGCTAGGGAGTATCGAGTTGATCATTATACATGAAGAAATAACCAATTTCATCGTTTGGTTTATGTTTTACACGCGTTTTAAATTTTATTGCCGAAATCGCTTTTTCTCGCCGAGATAAGCACGTTTTCTGAAATGCCGCTCTCCCGTCACTCTGGTTAAAGTGTTATGAAAAAAAAGGCTGTTGGGGGCTAGGGAGTATCGAGTTGATCATTATACATGAAGAAATAACCAATTTCATCGTTTGGTTTATGTTTTACACGCGTTTTAAATTTTATTGCCGAAATCGCTTTTTCTCGCCGAGATAAGCACGTTTTCTGAAATGCCGCTCTCCCGTCACTCTGGTTAAAGTGTTATGAAAAAAAAGGCTGTTGGGGGCTAGGGAGTATCGAGTTGATCATTATACATGAAGAAATAACCAATTTCATCGTTTGGTTTATGTTTTACACGCGTTTTAAATTTTATTGCCGAAATCGCTTTTTCTCGCCGAGATAAGCACGTTTTCTGAAATGCCGCTCTCCCGTCACTCTGGTTAAAGTGTTATAAAAAAAAAGGCTGTTGGGGGCTAGGGAGTATCGAGTTGATCATTATACATGAAGAAATAACCAATTTCATCGTTTGGTTTATGTTTTACACGCGTTTTAAATTTTATTGCCGAAATCGCTTTTTCTCGCCGAGATAAGCACGTTTTCTGAAATGCCGCTCTCCCGTCACTCTGGTTAAAGTGTTATGAAAAAAAAGGCTGTTGGGGGCTAGGGAGTATCGAGTTGATCATTATACATGAAGAAATAACCAATTTCATCGTTTGGTTTATGTTTTACACGCGTTTTAAATTTTATTGCCGAAATCGCTTTTTCTCGCCGAGATAAGCACGTTTTCTGAAATGCCGCTCTCCCGTCACTCTGGTTAAAGTGTTATGAAAAAAAAGGCTGTTGGGGGCTAGGGAGTATCGAGTTGATCATTATACATGAAGAAATAACCAATTTCATCGTTTGGTTTATGTTTTACACGCGTTTTAAATTTTATTGCCGAAATCGCTTTTTCTCGCCGAGATAAGCACGTTTTCTGAAATGCCGCTCTCCCGTCACTCTGGCTAAAGTGTTATGAAAAAAAAGGCTGTTGGGGGCTAGGGAGTATCGAGTTGATCATTATACATGAAGAAATAACCAATTTCATCGTTTGGTTTATGTTTTACACGCGTTTTAAATTTTATTGCCGAAATCGCTTTTTCTCGCCGAGATAAGCACGTTTTCTGAAATGCCGCTCTCCCGTCACTCTGGTTAAAGTGTTATAAAAAAAAAAGGCTGTTGGGGGCTAGGGAGTATTGAGTTGATCATTATACATGAAGAAATAACCAATTTCATCGTTTGGTTTATGTTTTACACGCGTTTTAAATTTTATTGCCGAAATCGCTTTTTCTCGCCGAGATAAGCACGTTTTCTGAAATGCCGCTCTCCCGTCACTCTGGTTAAAGTGTCATGAAAAAAAAGGCTGTTGGGGGCTAGGGAGTATCGAGTTGATCATTATACATGAAGAAATAACCAATTTCATCGTTTGGTTTATGTTTTACACGTGTTTTAAATTTTATTGCCGAAATCGCTTTTTCTCGCCGAGATAAGCACGTTTTCTGAAATGCCGCTCTCCCGTCACTCTGGTTAAAGTGTTATGGAAAAAAAGGCTGTTGGGGGCTAGGGAGTATCGAGTTGATCATTATACATGAAGAAATAACCAATTTCATCGTTTGGTTTATGTTTTACACGCGTTTTAAATTTTATTGCCGAAATCGCTTTTTCTCGCCGAGATAAGCACGTTTTCTGAAATGCCGCTCTCCCGTCACTCTGGTTAAAGTGTTATGAAAAAAAAGGCTGTTGGGGGCTAGGGAGTATCGAGTTGATCATTATACATGAAGAAATAACCAATTTCATCGTTTGGTTTATGTTTTACACGCGTTTTAAATTTTATTGCCGAAATCGCTTTTTCTCGCCGAGATAAGCACGTTTTCTGAAATGCCGCTCTCCCGTCACTCTGGTTAAAGTGTTGTGAAAAAAAAGGCTGTTGGGGGCTAGGGAGTATCGAGTTGATCATTATACATGAAGAAATAACCAATTTCATCGTTTGGTTTATGTTTTACACGCGTTTTAAATTTTATTGCCGAAATCGCTTTTTCTCGCCGAGATAAGCACGTTTTCTGAAATGCCGCTCTCCCGTCACTCTGGTTAAAGTGTTATGAAAAAAAAGGCTGTTGGGGGCTAGGGAGTATCGAGTTGATCATTTTACATGAAGAAATAACCAATTTCATCGTTTGGTTTATGTTTTACACGCGTTTTAAATTTTATTGCCAAAATCGCTTTTTCTCGCCGAGATAAGCACGTTTTCTGAAATGCCGCTCTCCCGTCACTCCGGTTAAAGTTTTATGAAAAAAAAGGCTGTTGGGGGCTAGGGAGTATCGAGTTGATCATTATACATGAAGAAATAACCAATTTCATCGTTTGGTTTATGTTTTACACGCGTTTTAAATTTTATTGCCGAAATCGCTTTTTCTCGCCGAGATAAGCACGTTTTCTGAAATGCCGCTCTCCCGTCACTCTGGTTAAAGTGTTATGAAAAAAAAGGCTGTTGGGGGCTAGGGAGTATCGAGTTGATCATTATACATGAAGAAATAACCAATTTCATCGTTTGGTTTATGTTTTACACGCGTTTTAAATTTTATTGCCGAAATCGCTTTTTCTCGCCGAGATAAGCACGTTTTCTGAAATGCCGCTCTCCCGTCACTCTGGTTAAAGTGTTATGAAAAAAAAGGCTGTTGGGGGCTAGGGAGTATCGAGTTGATCATTATACATGAAGAAATAACCAATTTCATCGTTTGGTTTATGTTTTACACGCGTTTTAAATTTTATTGCCGAAATCGCTTTTTCTCGCCGAGATAAGCACGTTTTCTGAAATGCCGCTCTCCCGTCACTCTGGTTAAAGTGTTATAAAAAAAAAGGCTGTTGGGGGCTAGGGAGTATCGAGTTGATCATTATACATGAAGAAATAACCAATTTCATCGTTTGGTTTATGTTTTACACGCGTTTTAAATTTTATTGCCGAAATTGCTTTTTCTCGCCGAGATAAGCACGTTTTCTGAAATGCCGCTCTCCCGTCACTCTGGTTAAAGTGTTATGAAAAAAAAGGCTGTTGGGGGCTAGGGAGTATCGAGTTGATCATTATACATGAAGAAATAACCAATTTCATCGTTTGGTTTATGTTTTACACGCGTTTTAAATTTTATTGCCGAAATCGCTTTTTCTCGCCGAGATAAGCACGTTTTCTGAAATGCCGCTCTCCCGTCACTCTGGTTAAAGTGTTATGAAAAAAAAGGCTGTTGGGGGCTAGGGAGTATCGAGTTGATCATTATACATGAAGAAATAACCAATTTCATCGTTTGGTTTATGTTTTACACGCGTTTTAAATTTTATTGCCGAAATCGCTTTTTCTCGCCGAGATAAGCACGTTTTCTGAAATGCCGCTCTCCCGTCACTCTGGTTAAAGTGTTATGAAAAAAAAGGCTGTTGGGGGCTAGGGAGTATCGAGTTGATCATTATACATGAAGAAATAACCAATTTCATCGTTTGGTTTATGTTTTACACGCGTTTTAAATTTTATTGCCGAAATCGCTTTTTCTCGCCGAGATAAGCACGTTTTCTGAAATGCCGCTCTCCCGTCACTCTGGTTAAAGTGTTATGAAAAAAAAGGCTGTTGGGGGCTAGGGAGTATCGAGTTGATCATTATACATGAAGAAATAACCAATTTCATCGTTTGGTTTATGTTTTACACGCGTTTTAAATTTTATTGCCGAAATCGCTTTTTCTCGCCGAGATAAGCACGTTTTCTGAAATGCCGCTCTCCCGTCACTCTGGTTAAAGTGTTATAAAAAAAAAGGCTGTTGGGGGCTAGGGAGTATCGAGTTGATCATTATACATGAAGAAATAACCAATTTCATCGTTTGGTTTATGTTTTACACGCGTTTTAAATTTTATTGCCGAAATCGCTTTTTCTCGCCGAGATAAGCACGTTTTCTGAAATGCCGCTCTCCCGTCACTCTGGTTAAAGTGTTATGAAAAAAAAGGCTGTTGGGGGCTAGGGAGTATCGAGTTGATCATTATACATGAAGAAATAACCAATTTCATCGTTTGGTTTATGTTTTACACGCGTTTTAAATTTTATTGCCGAAATCGCTTTTTCTCGCCGAGATAAGCACGTTTTCTGAAATGCCGCTCTCCCGTCACTCTGGTTAAAGTGTTATGAAAAAAAAGGCTGTTGGGGGCTAGGGAGTATCGAGTTGATCATTATACATGAAGAAATAACCAATTTCATCGTTTGGTTTATGTTTTACACGCGTTTTAAATTTTATTGCCGAAATCGCTTTTTCTCGCCGAGATAAGCACGTTTTCTGAAATGCCGCTCTCCCGTCACTCTGGTTAAAGTGTTATGAAAAAAAAGGCTGTTGGGGGCTAGGGAGTATCGAGTTGATAATTATACATGAAGAAATAACCAATTTCATCGTTTGGTTTATGTTTTACACGCGTTTTAAATTTTATTGCCGAAATCGCTTTTTCTCGCCGAGATAAGCACGTTTTCTGAAATGCCGCTCTCCCGTCACTCTGGTTAAAGTGTTATGAAAAAAAAGGCTGTTGGGGGCTAGGGAGTATCGAGTTGATCATTATACATGAAGAAATAACCAATTTCATCGTTTGGTTTATGTTTTACACGCTGCTGAGCTCCAGCTGGATGTGTAAAAAGAACCGGGCTGGTTAAAAAAAGAACCGGGCGACCCGGTAAAATTGCTTAGCCGGGGCTCTGGAAGCCTAACACGGCGTGATCTTGTCCAAAAAGCCGCTGCTGAGCTCCAGCTGGAAGTGTAAAAAGAACCGGGCTGGTTAAAAAAAAGAACCGGGCGACCCTGTAAAATTGCTTAGCCGGGGCTCTGGAAGCCTAACACGGCGTGATCTTGTCCAAAAAGCCGCTGCTGAGCTCCAGCTGGAAGTGTAAAAAGAACCGGGCTGGTTAAAAAAAAGAACCGGGCGGCCCGGTAAAGTTGCCTAGCCGGGGTCCTGGAAGCCTAACCCGGCGTGATACTGTGCAAAAAGCCGCTGCTGAGCTCCAGCTGGAAGTGTAAAAAGAACCGGGCTGGTTAAAAAAAGAACCGGGCGACCCGGTAAAATTGCTTAGCCGGGGCTCTGGAAGCCTAACACGGCGTGATCTTGTCCAAAAAGCCGCTGCTGAGCTCCAGCTGGAAGTGTAAAAAGAACCGGGCTGGTTAAAAAAAAGAACTGGGCGGCCCGTTAAAATTGCTTAGCCGGTGCTCTGGAAGCCTAACCAGGCGTGATCTTGTCCAAAAAGCCGCTCGTGACCTCCAGCTGGAAGTGTAAAAAGAACCGGGCTGGTTAAAAAAAAGAACCGGGCGGCCCGGTAAAATTGCTTAGCCGGGGTCCTGGAAGCCTAACCCGGCGTGATATTGTCCAAAAAGCCGCTGCTGAGCTCCAGCTGGAAGTGTAAAAAGAACCGGGCTGGTTAAAAAAAAAGAACCGGGCGGGCCGGTAAAATTGCTTAGCCGGGGCTCTGGAAGCCTAACACGGCGTGATCTTGTCCCAAAAGCCGCTCGTGAGCTCCAGCTGGAAGTGTAAAAAGAACCGGGCTGGTTCAAAAAAAGAACCGGGCGGCCCGGTAGAATTGCTTAGCCGAGGTCCTGGAAGCCTAACCCGGCGTGATCTTGTGCCAAAAGCCGCTGCTGAGCTCCAGCTGGAAGTGTAAAAAGAACCGGACTGGTTCAAAAAAAGAACCGGGCGGGCCGGTAAAATTGCTTAGCCGGGGTCCTGGAAGCCTAACGCGGCGTGATCTTGCCCGAAAGTTGGCCTCTATACTTCCATATTAGGTACCAGGCGCTCAGAGCCAACTTGGCGAAAGTTTTCTAAGTGCCCACGGCTCTGCGGGGATTGTGCGTCCGACCCGCGCCGGTTCTCCAGCCGGCCTGAAATAACGCAAAACCAGCCTCTCCCCCTGGAGCTCACAGCCAAAGGCGAAACTTTTCTAAGTGCCTACGGCTCTGCGGGCTTTTGAGTCCGCCCCGCGCCGGTTCGTCGGTCGGCCTCAAAAAGCGAAAAATCAGCCTCTCTCCCTGGAGCTCGACTCGAGTTGATCATTATACATGAAGAAATAACCAATTTCATCGTTTGGTTTATGTTTTACACGCGTTTTAAATTTTATTGCCGAAATCGCTTTTTCTCGCCGAGATAAGCACGTTTTCTGAAATGCCGCTCTCCCGTCACTCTGGTTAAAGTGTTATGAAAAAAAAGGCTGTTGGGGGCTAGGGAGTATCGAGTTGATCATTATACATGAAGAAATAACCAATTTCATCGTTTGGTTTATGTTTTACACGCGTTTTAAATTTTATTGCCGAAATCGCTTTTTCTCGCCGAGATAAGCACGTTTTCTGAAATGCCGCTCTCCCGTCACTCTGGTTAAAGTGTTATGAAAAAAAAGGCTGTTGGGGGCTAGGGAGTATCGAGTTGATCATTATACATGAAGAAATAACCAATTTCATCGTTTGGTTTATGTTTTACACGCGTTTTAAATTTTATTGCCGAAATCGCTTTTTCTCGCCGAGATAAGCACGTTTTCTGAAATGCCGCTCTCCCGTCACTCTGGTTAAAGTGTTATGAAAAAAAAGGCTGTTGGGGGCTAGGGAGTATCGAGTTGATCATTATACATGAAGAAATAACCAATTTCATCGTTTGGTTTATGTTTTACACGCGTTTTAAATTTTATTGCCGAAATCGCTTTTTCTCGCCGAGATAAGCACGTTTTCTGAAATGCCGCTCTCCCGTCACTCCGGTTAAAGTGTTATGAAAAAAAAGGCTGTTGGGGGCTAGGGAGTATCGAGTTGATCATTATACATGAAGAAATAACCAATTTCATCGTTTGGTTTATGTTTTACACGCGTTTTAAATTTTATTGCCGAAATCGCTTTTTCTCGCCGAGATAAGCACATTTTCTGAAATGCCGCTCTCCCGTCACTCTGGTTAAAGTGTTATGAAAAAAAAGGCTGTTGGGGGCTAGGGAGTATCGAGTTGATCATTATACATGAAGAAATAACCAATTTCATCGTTTGGTTTATGTTTTACACGCGTTTTAAATTTTATTGCCGAAATCGCTTTTTCTCGCCGAGATAAGCACGTTTTCTGAAATGCCGCTCTCCCGTCACTCTGGTTAAAGTGTTATGAAAAAAAAGGCTGTTGGGGGCTAGGGAGTATCGAGTTGATCATTATACATGAAGAAATAACCAATTTCATCGTTTGGTTTATGTTTTACACGCGTTTTAAATTTTATTGCCGAAATCGCTTTTTCTCGCCGAGATAAGCACGTTTTCTGAAATGCCGCTCTCCGTCACTCTGGTTAAAGTGTTGTGAAAAAAAAGGCTGTTGGGGGCTAGGGAGTATCGAGTTGATCATTATACATGAAGAAATAACCAATTTCATCGTTTGGTTTATGTTTTACACGCGTTTTAAATTTTATTGCCGAAATCGCTTTTTCTCGCCGAGATAAGCACGTTTTCTGAAATGCCGCTCTCCCGTCACTCTGGTTAAAGTGTTATGAAAAAAAAGGCTGTTGGGGGCTAGGGAGTATCGAGTTGATCATTATACATGAAGAAATAACCAATTTCATCGTTTGGTTTATGTTTTACACGCGTTTTAAATTTTATTGCCGAAATCGCTTTTTCTCGCCGAGATAAGCACGTTTTCTGAAAAGCCGCTCTCCCGTCACTCTGGTTAAAGTGTTATGAAAAAAAAGGCTGTTGGGGGCTAGGGAGTATCGAGTTGATCATTATACATGAAGAAATAACCAATTTCATCGTTTGGTTTATGTTTTACACGCGTTTTAAATTTTATTGCCGAAATCGCTTTTTCTCGCCAAGATAAGCACGTTTTCTGAAATGCCGCTCTCCCGTCACTCTGGTTAAAGTGTTATGAAAAAAAAGGCTGTTGGGGGCTAGGGAGTATCGAGTTGATCATTATACATGAAGAAATAACCAATTTCATCGTTTGGTTTATGTTTTACACGCGTTTTAAATTTTATTGCCGAAATCGCTTTTTCTCGCCGAGATAAGCACGTTTTCTGAAATGCCGCTCTCCCGTCACTCTGGTTAAAGTGTTATGAAAAAAAAGGCTGTTGGGGGCTAGGGAGTATCGAGTTGATCATTATACATGAAGAAATAACCAATTTCATCGTTTGGTTTATGTTTTACACGCGTTTTAAATTTTATTGCCGAAATCGCTTTTTCTCGCCGAGATAAGCACGTTTTCTGAAATGCCGCTCTCCCGTCACTCTGGTTAAAGTGTTATGAAAAAAAAGGCTGTTGGGGGCTAGGGAGTATCGAGTTGATCATTATACATGAAGAAATAACCAATTTCATCGTTTGGTTTATGTTTTACACGCGTTTTAAATTTTATTGCCGAAATCGCTTTTTCTCGCCGAGATAAGCACGTTTTCTGAAATGCCGCTCTCCCGTCACTCTGGTTAAAGTGTTATGAAAAAAAAGTCTGTTGGGGGCTAGGGAGTATCGAGTTGATCATTATACATGAAGAAATAACCAATTTCATCGTTTGGTTTATGTTTTACACGCGTTTTAAATTTTATTGCCGAAATCGCTTTTTCTCGCCGAGATAAGCACGTTTTCTGAAATGCCGCTCTCCCGTCACTCTGGTTAAAGTGTTATGAAAAAAAAGGCTGTTGGGGGCTAGGGAGTATCGAGTTGATCATTATACATGAAGAAATAACCAATTTCATCGTTTGGTTTATGTTTTACACGCGTTTTAAATTTTATTGCCGAAATCGCTTTTTCTCGCCGAGATAAGCACATTTTCTGAAATGCCGCTCTCCCGTCACTCTGGTTAAAGTGTTATGAAAAAAAAGGCTGTTGGGGGCTAGGGAGTATCGAGTTGATCATTATACATGAAGAAATAACCAATTTCATCGTTTGGTTTATGTTTTACACGCGTTTTAAATTTTATTGCCGAAATCGCTTTTTCTCGCCGAGATAAGCACGTTTTCTGAAATGCCGCTCTCCCGTCACTCTGGTTAAAGTGTTATGAAAAAAAAGGCTGTTGGGGGCTAGGGAGTATCGAGTTGATCATTATACATGAAGAAATAACCAATTTCATCGTTTGGTTTATGTTTTACACGCGTTTTAAATTTTATTGCCGAAATCGCTTTTTCTCGCCGAGATAAGCACGTTTTCTGAAATGCCGCTCTCCCGTCACTCTGGTTAAAGTGTTATGAAAAAAAAGGCTGTTGGGGGCTAGGGAGTATCGAGTTGATCATTATACATGAAGAAATAACCAATTTCATCGTTTGGTTTATGTTTTACACGCGTTTTAAATTTTATTGCCGAAATCGCTTTTTCTCGCCGAGATAAGCACGTTTTCTGAAATGCCGCTCTCCCGTCACTCTGGTTAAAGTGTTATGAAAAAAAAAGGCTGTTGGGGGCTAGGGAGTATCGAGTTGATCATTATACATGAAGAAATAACCAATTTCATCGTTTGGTTTATGTTTTACACGCGTTATAAATTTTATTGCCGAAATCGCTTTTTCTCGCCGAGATAAGCACGTTTTCTGAAATGCCGCTCTCCCGTCACTCTGGTTAAAGTGTTATGAAAAAAAAGGCTGTTGGGGGCTAGGGAGTATCGAGTTGATCATTATACATGAAGAAATAACCAATTTCATCGTTTGGTTTATGTTTTACACGCGTTTTAAATTTTATTGCCGAAATCGCTTTTTCTCGCCGAGATAAGCACGTTTTCTGAAATGCCGCTCTCCCGTCCCTCTGGTTAAAGTGTTATGAAAAAAAAGGCTGTTGGGGGCTAGGGAGTATCGAGTTGATCATTATACATGAAGAAATAACCAATTTCATCGTTTGGTTTATGTTTTACACGCGTTTTAAATTTTATTGCCGAAATCGCTTTTTCTCGCCGAGATAAGCACGTTTTCTGAAATGCCGCTCTCCCGTCACTCTGGTTAAAGTGTTATGAAAAAAAAGGCTGTTGGGGGCTAGGGAGTATCGAGTTGATCATTATACATGAAGAAATAACCAATTTCATCGTTTGGTTTATGTTTTACACGCGTTTTAAATTTTATTGCCGAAATCGCTTTTTCTCGCCGAGATAAGCACGTTTTCTGAAATGCCGCTCTCCCGTCACTCTGGTTAAAGTGTTATGAAAAAAAAGGCTGTTGGGGGCTAGGGAGTATCGAGTTGATCATTATACATGAAGAAATAACCAATTTCATCGTTTGGTTTATGTTTTACACGCGTTTTAAATTTTATTGCCGAAATCGCTTTTTCTCGCCGAGATAAGCACGTTTTCTGAAATGCCGCTTCCCGTCACTCTGGTTAAAGTGTTATGAAAAAAAAGGCTGTTGGGGGCTAGGGAGTATCGAGTTGATCATTATACATGAAGAAATAACCAATTTCATCGTTTGGTTTATGTTTTACACGCGTTTTAAATTTTATTGCCGAAATCGCTTTTTCTCGCCGAGATAAGCAAGTTTTCTGAAATGCCGCTCTCCCGTCACTCTGGTTAAAGTGTTGTGAAAAAAAAGGCTGTTGGGGGCTAAGGAGTATCGAGTTGATCATTATACATGAAGAAATAACCAATTTCATCGTTTGGTTTATGTTTTACACGCGTTTTAAATTTTATTGCCGAAATCGCTTTTTCTCGCCGAGATGAGCACGTTTTCTGAAATGCCGCTCTCCCGTCACTCTGGTTAAAGTGTTATGAAAAAAAAGGCTGTTGGGGGCTAGGGAGTATCGAGTTGATCATTATACATGAAGAAATAACCAATTTCATCGTTTGGTTTATGTTTTACACGCGTTTTAAATTTTATTGCCGAAATCGCTTTTTCTCGCCGAGATAAGCACGTTTTCTGAAATGCCGCTCTCCCGTCACTCTGGTTAAAGTGTTATGAAAAAAAAGGCTGTTGGGGGCTAGGGAGTATCGAGTTGATCATTATACATGAAGAAATAACCAATTTCATCGTTTGGTTTATGTTTTACACGCGTTTTAAATTTTATTGCCGAAATCGCTTTTTCTCGCCGAGATAAGCACGTTTTCTGAAATGCCGCTCTCCCGTCACTCTGGTTAAAGTGTTATGAAAAAAAAGGCTGTTGGGGGCTAGGGAGTATCGAGTTGATCATTATACATGAAGAAATAACCAATTTCATCGTTTGGTTTATGTTTTACACGCGTTTTAAATTTTATTGCCGAAATCGCTTTTTCTCGCCGAGATAAGCACGTTTTCTGAAATGCCGCTCTCCCGTCACTCTGGTTAAAGTGTTATGAAAAAAAAAGGCTGTTGGGGGCTAGGGAGTATCGAGTTGATCATTATACATGAAGAAATAACCAATTTCATCGTTTGGTTTATGTTTTACACGCGTTTTAAATTTTATTGCCGAAATCGCTTTTTCTCGCCGAGATAAGCACGTTTTCTGAAATGCCGCTGTCCCGTCACTCTGGTTAAAGTGTTATGAAAAAAAAGGCTGTTGGGGGCTAGGGAGTATCGAGTTGATCATTATACATGAAGAAATAACCAATTTCATCGTTTGGTTTATGTTTTACACGCGTTTTAAATTTTATTGCCGAAATCGCTTTTTCTCGCCGAGATAAGCACGTTTTCTGAAATGCCGCTCTCCCGTCACTCTGGTTAAAGTGTTATGAAAAAAAAGGCTGTTGGGGGCTAGGGAGTATCGAGTTGATCATTATACATGAAGAAATAACCAATTTCATCGTTTGGTTTATGTTTTACACGCGTTTTAAATTTTATTGCCGAAATCGCTTTTTCTCGCCGAGATAAGCACGTTTTCTGAAATGCCGCTCTCCCGTCACTCTGGTTAAAGTGTTGTGAAAAAAAAGGCTGTTGGGGGCTAAGGAGTATCGAGTTGATCATTATACATGAAGAAATAACCAATTTCATCGTTTGGTTTATGTTTTACACGCGTTTTAAATTTTATTGCCGAAATCGCTTTTTCTCGCCGAGATGAGCACGTTTTCTGAAATGCCGCTCTCCCGTCACTCTGGTTAAAGTGTTATGAAAAAAAAGGCTGTTGGGGGCTAGGGAGTATCGAGTTGATCATTATACATGAAGAAATAACCAATTTCATCGTTTGGTTTATGTTTTACACGCGTTTTAAATTTTATTGCCGAAATCGCTTTTTCTCGCCGAGATAAGCACGTTTTCTGAAATGCCGCTCTCCCGTCACTCTGGTTAAAGTGTTATGAAAAAAAAGGCTGTTGGGGGCTAGGGAGTATCGAGTTGATCATTATACATGAAGAAATAACCAATTTCATCGTTTGGTTTATGTTTTACACGCGTTTTAAATTTTATTGCCGAAATCGCTTTTTCTCGCCGAGATAAGCACGTTTTCTGAAATGCCGCTCTCCCGTCACTCTGGTTAA
Organism: Syngnathus leptorhynchus; assembly: GCF_054491065.1. Classification (NCBI taxonomy): domain Eukaryota; kingdom Metazoa; phylum Chordata; class Actinopteri; order Syngnathiformes; family Syngnathidae; genus Syngnathus; species Syngnathus leptorhynchus. Next base: position 13,208,297 of record NC_141204.1, on the reverse strand, counting down.
AGTGTTATGAAAAAAAAGGCTGTTGGGGGCTAGGGAGTATCGAGTTGATCATTATACATGAAGAAATAACCAATTTCATCGTTTGGTTTATGTTTTACACGCGTTTTAAATTTTATTGCCGAAATCGCTTTTTCTCGCCGAGATAAGCACGTTTTCTGAAATGCCGCTCTCCCGTCACTCTGGTTAAAGTGTTATGAAAAAAAAGGCTGTTGGGGGCTAGGGAGTATCGAGTTGATCATTATACATGAAGAAATAACCAATTTCATCGTTTGGTTTATGTTTTACACGCGTTTTAAATTTTATTGCTGAAATCGCTTTTTCTCGCCGAGATAAGCACGTTTTCTGAAATGCCGCTCTCCCGTCACTCTGGTTAAAGTATTATGAAAAAAAAGGCTGTTGGGGGCTAGGGAGTATCGAGTTGATCATTATACATGAAGAAATAACCAATTTCATCGTTTGGTTTATGTTTTACACGCGTTTTAAATTTTATTGCCGAAATCGCTTTTTCTCGCCGAGATAAGCACGTTTTCTGAAATGCCGCTCTCCCGTCACTCTGGTTAAAGTGTTATGAAAAAAAAGGCTGTTGGGGGCTAGGGAGTATCGAGTTGATCATTATACATGAAGAAATAACCAATTTCATCGTTTGGTTTATGTTTTACACGCGTTTTAAATTTTATTGCCGAAATCGCTTTTTCTCGCCGAGATAAGCACGTTTTCTGAAATGCCGCTCTCCCGTCACTCTGGTTAAAGTGTTATGAAAAAAAAGGCTGTTGGGGGCTAGGGAGTATCGAGTTGATCATTATACATGAAGAAATAACCAATTTCATCGTTTGGTTTATGTTTTACACGTGTTTTAAATTTTATTGCCGAAATCGCTTTTTCTCGCCGAGATAAGCACTTTTTCTGAAATGCCGCTCTCCCGTCACTCTGGTTAAAGTGTTATGGAAAAAAAGGCTGTTGGGGGCCAGGGAGTATCGAGTTGATCATTATACATGAAGAAATAACCAATTTCATCGTTTGGTTTATGTTTTACACGCGTTTTAAATTTTATTGCCGAAATCGCTTTTTCTCGCCGAGATAAGCACGTTTTCTGAAATGCCGCTCTCCCGTCACTCTGGTTAAAGTGTTATGAAAAAAAAGGCTGTTGGGGGCTAGGGAGTATCGAGTTGATCATTATACATGAAGAAATAACCAATTTCATCGTTTGGTTTATGTTTTACACGCGTTTTAAATTTTATTGCCGAAATCGCTTTTTCTCGCCGAGATAAGCACGTTTTCTGAAATGCCGCTCTCCCGTCACTCTGGTTAAAGTGTTGTGAAAAAAAAGGCTGTTGGGGGCTAGGGAGTATCGAGTTGATCATTATACATGAAGAAATAACCAATTTCATCGTTTGGTTTATGTTTTACACGCGTTTCAAATTTTATTGCCGAAATCGCTTTTTCTCGCCGAGATAAGCACGTTTTCTGAAATGCCGCTCTCCCGTCACTCTGGTTAAAGTGTTATGAAAAAAAAGGCTGTTGGGGGCTAGGGAGTATCGAGTTGATCATTTTACATGAAGAAATAACCAATTTCATCGTTTGGTTTATGTTTTACACGCGTTTTAAATTTTATTGCCAAAATCGCTTTTTCTCGCCGAGATAAGCACGTTTTCTGAAATGCCGCTCTCCCGTCACTCCGGTTAAAGTTTTATGAAAAAAAAGGCTGTTGGGGGCTAGGGAGTATCGAGTTGATCATTATACATGAAGAAATAACCAATTTCATCGTTTGGTTTATGTTTTACACGCGTTTTAAATTTTATTGCCGAAATCGCTTTTTCTCGCCGAGATAAGCACGTTTTCTGAAATGCCGCTCTCCCGTCACTCTGGTTAAAGTGTTATGAAAAAAAAGGCTGTTGGGGGCTAGGGAGTATCGAGTTGATCATTATACATGAAGAAATAACCAATTTCATCGTTTGGTTTATGTTTTACACGCGTTTTAAATTTTATTGCCGAAATCGCTTTTTCTCGCCGAGATAAGCACGTTTTCTGAAATGCCGCTCTCCCGTCACTCTGGTTAAAGTGTTATGAAAAAAAAGGCTGTTGGGGGCTAGGGAGTATCGAGTTGATCATTATACATGAAGAAATAACCAATTTCATCGTTTGGTTTATGTTTTACACGCGTTTTAAATTTTATTGCCGAAATCGCTTTTTCTCGCCGAGATAAGCACGTTTTCTGAAATGCCGCTCTCCCGTCACTCTGGTTAAAGTGTTATAAAAAAAAAGGCTGTTGGGGGCTAGGGAGTATCGAGTTGATCATTATACATGAAGAAATAACCAATTTCATCGTTTGGTTTATGTTTTACACGCGTTTTAAATTTTATTGCCGAAATTGCTTTTTCTCGCCGAGATAAGCACGTTTTCTGAAATGCCGCTCTCCCGTCACTCTGGTTAAAGTGTTATGAAAAAAAAGGCTGTTGGGGGCTAGGGAGTATCGAGTTGATCATTATACATGAAGAAATAACCAATTTCATCGTTTGGTTTATGTTTTACACGCGTTTTAAATTTTATTGCCGAAATCGCTTTTTCTCGCCGAGATAAGCACGTTTTCTGAAATGCCGCTCTCCCGTCACTCTGGTTAAAGTGTTATGAAAAAAAAGGCTGTTGGGGGCTAGGGAGTATCGAGTTGATCATTATACATGAAGAAATAACCAATTTCATCGTTTGGTTTATGTTTTACACGCGTTTTAAATTTTATTGCCGAAATCGCTTTTTCTCGCCGAGATAAGCACGTTTTCTGAAATGCCGCTCTCCCGTCACTCTGGTTAAAGTGTTATGAAAAAAAAGGCTGTTGGGGGCTAGGGAGTATCGAGTTGATCATTATACATGAAGAAATAACCAATTTCATCGTTTGGTTTATGTTTTACACGCGTTTTAAATTTTATTGCCGAAATCGCTTTTTCTCGCCGAGATAAGCACGTTTTCTGAAATGCCGCTCTCCCGTCACTCTGGTTAAAGTGTTATGAAAAAAAAGGCTGTTGGGGGCTAGGGAGTATCGAGTTGATCATTATACATGAAGAAATAACCAATTTCATCGTTTGGTTTATGTTTTACACGCGTTTTAAATTTTATTGCCGAAATCGCTTTTTCTCGCCGAGATAAGCACGTTTTCTGAAATGCCGCTCTCCCGTCACTCTGGTTAAAGTGTTATAAAAAAAAAGGCTGTTGGGGGCTAGGGAGTATCGAGTTGATCATTATACATGAAGAAATAACCAATTTCATCGTTTGGTTTATGTTTTACACGCGTTTTAAATTTTATTGCCGAAATCGCTTTTTCTCGCCGAGATAAGCACGTTTTCTGAAATGCCGCTCTCCCGTCACTCTGGTTAAAGTGTTATGAAAAAAAAGGCTGTTGGGGGCTAGGGAGTATCGAGTTGATCATTATACATGAAGAAATAACCAATTTCATCGTTTGGTTTATGTTTTACACGCGTTTTAAATTTTATTGCCGAAATCGCTTTTTCTCGCCGAGATAAGCACGTTTTCTGAAATGCCGCTCTCCCGTCACTCTGGTTAAAGTGTTATGAAAAAAAAGGCTGTTGGGGGCTAGGGAGTATCGAGTTGATCATTATACATGAAGAAATAACCAATTTCATCGTTTGGTTTATGTTTTACACGCGTTTTAAATTTTATTGCCGAAATCGCTTTTTCTCGCCGAGATAAGCACGTTTTCTGAAATGCCGCTCTCCCGTCACTCTGGTTAAAGTGTTATAAAAAAAAAGGCTGTTGGGGGCTAGGGAGTATCGAGTTGATCATTATACATGAAGAAATAACCAATTTCATCGTTTGGTTTATGTTTTACACGCGTTTTAAATTTTATTGCCGAAATCGCTTTTTCTCGCCGAGATAAGCACGTTTTCTGAAATGCCGCTCTCCCGTCACTCTGGTTAAAGTGTTATGAAAAAAAAGGCTGTTGGGGGATAGGGAGTATCGAGTTGATCATTATACATGAAGAAATAACCAATTTCATCGTTTGGTTTATGTTTTACACGCGTTTTAAATTTTATTGCCGAAATCGCTTTTTCTCGCCGAGATAAGCACGTTTTCTGAAATGCCGCTCTCCCGTCACTCTGGTTAAAGTGTTATGAAAAAAAAGGCTGTTGGGTGCTAGGGAGTATCGAGTTGATCATTATACATGAAGAAATAACCAATTTCATCGTTTGGTTTATGTTTTACACGCGTTTTAAATTTTATTGCCGAAATCGCTTTTTCTCGCCGAGATAAGCACGTTTTCTGAAATGCCGCTCTCCCGTCACTCTGGTTAAAGTGTTATGAAAAAAAAGGCTGTTGGGGGCTAGGGAGTATCGAGTTGATCATTATACATGAAGAAATAACCAATTTCATCGTTTGGTTTATGTTTTACACGCGTTTTAAATTTTATTGCCGAAATCGCTTTTTCTCGCCGAGATAAGCACGTTTTCTGAAATGCCGCTCTCCCGTCACTCTGGTTAAAGTGTTATGAAAAAAAAGGCTGTTGGGGGCTAGGGAGTATCGAGTTGATCATTATACATGAAGAAATAACCAATTTCATCGTTTGGTTTATGTTTTACACGCGTTTTAAATTTTATTGCCGAAATCGCTTTTTCTCGCCGAGATAAGCACGTTTTCTGAAATGCCGCTCTCCCGTCACTCTGGTTAAAGTGTTATGAAAAAAAAGGCTGTTGGGGGCTAGGGAGTATCGAGTTGATCATTATACATGAAGAAATAACCAATTTCATCGTTTGGTTTATGTTTTACACGCGTTTTAAATTTTATTGCCGAAATCGCTTTTTCTCGCCGAGATAAGCACGTTTTCTGAAATGCCGCTCTCCCGTCACTCTGGTTAAAGTGTTATGAAAAAAAAGGCTGTTGGGGGCTAGGGAGTATCGAGTTGATCATTATACATGAAGAAATAACCAATTTCATCGTTTGGTTTATGTTTTACACGCGTTTTAAATTTTATTGCCGAAATCGCTTTTTCTCGCCGAGATAAGCACGTTTTCTGAAATGCCGCTCTCCCGTCACTCTGGTTAAAGTGTTATGAAAAAAAAGGCTGTTGGGGGCTAGGGAGTATCGAGTTGATCATTATACATGAAGAAATAACCAATTTCATCGTTTGGTTTATGTTTTACACGCGTTTTAAATTTTATTGCCGAAATCGCTTTTTCTCGCCGAGATAAGCACGTTTTCTGAAATGCCGCTCTCCCGTCACTCTGGTTAAAGTGTTATGAAAAAAAAGGCTGTTGGGGGCTAGGGAGTATCGAGTTGATCATTATACATGAAGAAATAACCCATTTCATCGTTTGGTTTATGTTTTACACGCGTTTTAAATTTTATTGCCGAAATCGCTTTTTCTCGCCGAGATAAGCACGTTTTCTGAAATGCCGCTCTCCCGTCACTCTGGTTAAAGTGTTGTGAAAAAAAAGGCTGTTGGGGGCTAGGGAGTATCGAGTTGATCATTATACATGAAGAAATAACCAATTTCATCGTTTGGTTTATGTTTTACACGCGTTTTAAATTTTATTGCCGAAATCGCTTTTTCTCGCCGAGATAAGCACGTTTTCTGAAATGCCGCTCTCCCGTCACTCTGGTTAAAGTGTTATGAAAAAAAAGGCTGTTGGGGGCTAGGGAGTATCGAGTTGATCATTTTACATGAAGAAATAACCAATTTCATCGTTTGGTTTATGTTTTACACGTGTTTTAAATTTTATTGCCGAAATCGCTTTTTCTCGCCGAGATAAGCACGTTTTCTGAAATGCCGCTCTCCCGTCACTCCGGTTAAAGTTTTATGAAAAAAAAGGCTGTTGGGGGCTAGGGAGTATCGAGTTGATCATTATACATGAAGAAATAACCAATTTCATCGTTTGGTTTATGTTTTACACGCGTTTTAAATTTTATTGCCGAAATCGCTTTTTCTCGCCGAGATAAGCACGTTTTCTGAAATGCCGCTCTCCCGTCACTCTGGTTAAAGTGTTATGAAAAAAAAGGCTGTTGGGGGCTAGGGAGTATCGAGTTGATCATTATACATGAAGAAATAACCAATTTCATCGTTTGGTTTATGTTTTACACGCGTTTTAAATTTTATTGCCGAAATCGCTTTTTCTCGCCGAGATAAGCACGTTTTCTGAAATGCCGCTCTCCCGTCACTCTGGTTAAAGTGTTATGAAAAAAAAGGCTGTTGGGGGCTAGGGAGTATCGAGTTGATCATTATACATGAAGAAATAACCAATTTCATCGTTTGGTTTATGTTTTACACGCGTTTTAAATTTCATTGCCGAAATCGCTTTTTCTCGCCGAGATAAGCACGTTTTCTGAAATGCCGCTCTCCCGTCACTCTGGTTAAAGTGTTATGAAAAAAAAGGCTGTTGGGGGCTAGGGAGTATCGAGTTGATCATTATACATGAAGAAATAACCAATTTCATCGTTTGGTTTATGTTTTACACGCGTTTTAAATTTTATTGCCGAAATCGCTTTTTCTCGCCGAGATAAGCACGTTTTCTGAAATGCCGCTCTCCCGTCACTCTGGTTAAAGTGTTATGAAAAAAAAGGCTGTTGGGGGCTAGGGAGTATCGAGTTGATCATTATACATGAAGAAATAACCCATTTCATCGTTTGGTTTATGTTTTACACGCGTTTTAAATTTTATTGCCGAAATCGCTTTTTCTCGCCGAGATAAGCACGTTTTCTGAAATGCCGCTCTCCCGTCACTCTGGTTAAAGTGTTATGAAAAAAAAGGCTGTTGGGGGCTAGGGAGTATCGAGTTGATCATTATACATGAAGAAATAACCAATTTCATCGTTTGGTTTATGTTTTACACGCGTTTTAAATTTTATTGCCGAAATCGCTTTTTCTCGCCGAGATAAGCACGTTTTCTGAAATGCCGCTCTCCCGTCACTCTGGTTAAAGTGTTATGAAAAAAAAGGCTGTTGGGGGCTAGGGAGTATCGAGTTGATCATTATACATGAAGAAATAACCAATTTCATCGTTTGGTTTATGTTTTACACGCGTTTTAAATTTTATTGCCGAAATCGCTTTTTCTCGCCGAGATAAGCACGTTTTCTGAAATGCCGCTCTCCCGTCACTCTGGTTAAAGTGTTATGAAAAAAAAGGCTGTTGGGGGCTAGGGAGTATCGAGTTGATCATTATACATGAAGAAATAACCAATTTCATCGTTTGGTTTATGTTTTACACGCGTTTTAAATTTTATTGCCGAAATCGCTTTTTCTCGCCGAGATAAGCACGTTTTCTGAAATGCCGCTCTCCCGTCACTCTGGTTAAAGTGTTATGAAAAAAAAGGCTGTTGGGGGCTAGGGAGTATCGAGTTGATCATTATACATGAAGAAATAACCTATTTCATCGTTTGGTTTATGTTTTACACGCGTTTTAAATTTTATTGCCGAAATCGCTTTTTCTCGCCGAGATAAGCACGTTTTCTGAAATGCCGCTCTCCCGTCACTCTGGTTAAAGTGTTATGAAAAAAAAGGCTGTTGGGGGCTAGGGAGTATCGAGTTGATCATTATACATGAAGAAATAACCAATTTCATCGTTTGGTTTATGTTTTACACGCGTTTTAAATTTTATTGCCGAAATCGCTTTTTCTCGCCGAGATAAGCACGTTTTCTGAAATGCCGCTCTCCCGTCACTCTGGTTAAAGTGTTGTGAAAAAAAAGGCTGTTGGGGGCTAGGGAGTATCGAGTTGATCATTATACATGAAGAAATAACCAATTTCATCGTTTGGTTTATGTTTTACACGCGTTTTAAATTTTATTGCCGAAATCGCTTTTTCTCGCCGAGATAAGCACGTTTTCTGAAATGCCGCTCTCCCGTCACTCTGGTTAAAGTGTTATGAAAAAAAAGGCTGTTGGGGGCTAGGGAGTATCGAGTTGATCATTATACATGAAGAAATGACCAATTTCATCGTTTGGTTTATGTTTTACACGCGTTTTAAATTTTATTGCCGAAATCGCTTTTTCTCGCCGAGATAAGCACGTTTTCTGAAATGCCGCTCTCCCGTCACTCTGGTTAAAGTGTTATGAAGAAAAAGGCTGTTGGGGGCTAGGGAGTATCGAGTTGATCATTATACATGAAGAAATGACCAATTTCATCGTTTGGTTTATGTTTTACACGCGTTTTAAATTTTATTGCCGAAATCGCTTTTTCTCGCCGAGATAAGCACGTTTTCTGAAATGCCGCTCTCCCGTCACTCTGGTTAAAGTGTTATGAAAAAAAAGGCTGTTGGGGGCTAGGGAGTATCGAGTTGATCATTATACATGAAGAAATAACCAATTTCATCGTTTGGTTTATGTTTTACACGCGTTTTAAATTTTATTGCCGAAATCGCTTTTTCTCGCCGAGATAAGCACGTTTTCTGAAATGCCGCTCTCCCGTCACTCTGGTTAAAGTGTTATGGAAAAAAAGGCTGTTGGGGGCTAGGGAGTATCGAGTTGATCATTATACATGAAGAAATAACCAATTTCATCGTTTGGTTTATGTTTTACACGCATTTTAAATTTTATTGCCGAAATCGCTTTTTCTCGCCGAGATAAGCACGTTTTCTGAAATGCCGCTCTCCCGTCACTCTGGTTAAAGTGTTATGAAACAAAAGGCTGTTGGGGGCTAGGGAGTATCGAGTTGATCATTATACATGAAGAAATAACCAATTTCATCGTTTGGTTTATGTTTTACACGCGTTTTAAATTTTATTGCCGAAATCACTTTTTCTCGCCGAGATAAGCACGTTTTCTGAAATGCCGCTCTCCCGTCACTCTGGTTAAAGTGTTATGAAAAAAAAGGCTGTTGGGGGCTAGGGAGTATCGAGTTGATCATTATACATGAAGAAATAACCAATTTCATCGTTTGGTTTATGTTTTACACGCGTTTTAAATTTTATTGCCGAAATCGCTTTTTCTCGCCGAGATAAGCACGTTTTCTGAAATGCCGCTCTCCCGTCACTCTGGTTAAAGTGTTATGAAAAAAAAGGCTGTTGGGGGCTAGGGAGTATCGAGTTGATCATTATACATGAAGAAATAACCAATTTCATCGTTTGGTTTATGTTTTACACGCGTTTTAAATTTTATTGCCGAAATCGCTTTTTCTCGCCGAGATAAGCACGTTTTCTGAAATGCCGCTCTCCCGTCACTCTGGCTAAAGTGTTATGAAAAAAAAGGCTGTTGGGGGCTAGGGAGTATCGAGTTGATCATTATACATGAAGAAATAACCAATTTCATCGTTTGGTTTATGTTTTACACGCGTTTTAAATTTTATTGCCGAAATCGCTTTTTCTCGCCGAGATAAGCACGTTTTCTGAAATGCCGCTCTCCCGTCACTCTGGTTAAAGTGTTATAAAAAAAAAAGGCTGTTGGGGGCTAGGGAGTATTGAGTTGATCATTATACATGAAGAAATAACCAATTTCATCGTTTGGTTTATGTTTTACACGCGTTTTAAATTTTATTGCCGAAATCGCTTTTTCTCGCCGAGATAAGCACGTTTTCTGAAATGCCGCTCTCCCGTCACTCTGGTTAAAGTGTTATGAAAAAAAAGGCTGTTGGGGGCTAGGGAGTATCGAGTTGATCATTATACATGAAGAAATAACCAATTTCATCGTTTGGTTTATGTTTTACACGTGTTTTAAATTTTATTGCCGAAATCGCTTTTTCTCGCCGAGATAAGCACGTTTTCTGAAATGCCGCTCTCCCGTCACTCTGGTTAAAGTGTTATGGAAAAAAAGGCTGTTGGGGGCTAGGGAGTATCGAGTTGATCATTATACATGAAGAAATAACCAATTTCATCGTTTGGTTTATGTTTTACACGCGTTTTAAATTTTATTGCCGAAATCGCTTTTTCTCGCCGAGATAAGCACGTTTTCTGAAATGCCGCTCTCCCGTCACTCTGGTTAAAGTGTTATGAAAAAAAAGGCTGTTGGGGGCTAGGGAGTATCGAGTTGATCATTATACATGAAGAAATAACCAATTTCATCGTTTGGTTTATGTTTTACACGCGTTTTAAATTTTATTGCCGAAATAGCTTTTTCTCGCCGAGATAAGCACGTTTTCTGAAATGCCGCTCTCCCGTCACTCTGGTTAAAGTGTTGTGAAAAAAAAGGCTGTTGGGGGCTAGGGAGTATCGAGTTGATCATTATACATGAAGAAATAACCAATTTCATCGTTTGGTTTATGTTTTACACGCGTTTTAAATTTTATTGCCGAAATCGCTTTTTCTCGCCGAGATAAGCACGTTTTCTGAAATGCCGCTCTCCCGTCACTCTGGTTAAAGTGTTATGAAAAAAAAGGCTGTTGGGGGCTAGGGAGTATCGAGTTGATCATTTTACATGAAGAAATAACCAATTTCATCGTTTGGTTTATGTTTTACACGCGTTTTAAATTTTATTGCCAAAATCGCTTTTTCTCGCCGAGATAAGCACGTTTTCTGAAATGCCGCTCTCCCGTCACTCCGGTTAAAGTTTTATGAAAAAAAAGGCTGTTGGGGGCTAGGGAGTATCGAGTTGATCATTATACATGAAGAAATAATCAATTTCATCGTTTGGTTTATGTTTTACACGCGTTTTAAATTTTATTGCCGAAATCGCTTTTTCTCGCCGAGATAAGCACGTTTTCTGAAATGCCGCTCTCCCGTCACTCTGGTTAAAGTGTTATGAAAAAAAAGGCTGTTGGGGGCTAGGGAGTATCGAGTTGATCATTATACATGAAGAAATAACCAATTTCATCGTTTGGTTTATGTTTTACACGCGTTTTAAATTTTATTGCCGAAATCGCTTTTTCTCGCCGAGATAAGCACGTTTTCTGAAATGCCGCTCTCCCGTCACTCTGGTTAAAGTGTTATGAAAAAAAAGGCTGTTGGGGGCTAGGGAGTATCGAGTTGATCATTATACATGAAGAAATAACCAATTTCATCGTTTGGTTTATGTTTTACACGCGTTTTAAATTTTATTGCCGAAATCGCTTTTTCTCGCCGAGATAAGCACGTTTTCTGAAATGCCGCTCTCCCGTCACTCTGGTTAAAGTGTTATGAAAAAAAAGGCTGTTGGGGGCTAGGGAGTATCGAGTTGATCATTATACATGAAGAAATAACCAATTTCATCGTTTGGTTTATGTTTTACACGCGTTTTAAATTTTATTGCCGAAATCGCTTTTTCTCGCCGAGATAAGCACGTTTTCTGAAATGCCGCTCTCCCGTCACTCTGGTTAAAGTGTTGTGAAAAAAAAGGCTGTTGGGGGCTAGGGAGTATCGAGTTGATCATTATACATGAAGAAATAACCAATTTCATCGTTTGGTTTATGTTTTACACGCGTTTTAAATTTTATTGCCGAAATCGCTTTTTCTCGCCGAGATAAGCACGTTTTCTGAAATGCCGCTCTCCCGTCACTCTGGTTAAAGTGTTATGAAAAAAAAGGCTGTTGGGGGCTAGGGAGTATCGAGTTGATCATTATACATGAAGAAATAACCAATTTCATCGTTTGGTTTATGTTTTACACGCGTTTTAAATTTTATTGCCGAAATCGCTTTTTCTCGCCGAGATAAGCACGTTTTCTGAAATGCCGCTCTCCCGTCACTCTGGTTAAAGTGTTTTGAAAAAAAAGGCTGTTGGGGGCTAGGGAGTATCGAGTTGATCATTATACATGAAGAAATAACCAATTTCATCGTTTGGTTTATGTTATACACGCGTTTTAAATTTTATTGCCGAAATCGCTTTTTCTCGCCGAGATAAGCACGTTTTCTGAAATGCCGCTTCCCGTCACTCTGGTTAAAGTGTTATGAAAAAAAAGGCTGTTGGGGGCTAGGGAGTATCGAGTTGATCATTATACATGAAGAAATAACCAATTTCATCGTTTGGTTTATGTTTTACACGCGTTTTAAATTTTATTGCCGAAATCGCTTTATCTCGCCGAGATAAGCACGTTTTCTGAAATGCCGCTCTCCTGTCACTCTGGTTAAAGTGTTATGAAAAAAAAGGCTGTTGGGGGCTAGGGAGTATCGAGTTGATCATCATACATGAAGAAATAACCAATTTCATCGTTTGGTTTATGTTTTACACGCGTTTTAAATTTTATTGCCGAAATCGCTTTTTCTCGCCGAGATAAGCACGTTTTCTGAAATGCCGCTCTCCCGTCACTCTGGTTAAAGTGTTATGAAAAAAAAGGCTGTTGGGGGCTAGGGAGTATCGAGTTGATCATTATACATGAAGAAATAACCAATTTCATCGTTTGGTTTATGTTTTACACGCGTTTTAAATTTTATTGCCGAAATCGCTTTTTCTCGCCGAGATAAGCACGTTTTCTGAAATGCCGCTCTCCCGTCACTCTGGTTAAAGTGTTGTGAAAAAAAAGGCTGTTGGGGGCTAGGGAGTATCGAGTTGATCATTATACATGAAGAAATAACCAATTTCATCGTTTGGTTTATGTTTTACACGCGTTTTAAATTTTATTGCCGAAATCGCTTTTTCTCGCCGAGATAAGCACGTTTTCTGAAATGCCGCTCTCCCGTCACTCTGGTTAAAGTGTTATAAAAAAAAAGGCTGTTGGGGGCTAGGGAGTATCGAGTTGATCATTATACATGAAGAAATAACCAATTTCATCGTTTGGTTTATGTTTTACACGCGTTTTAAATTTTATTGCCGAAATCGCTTTTTCTCGCCAAGATAAGCACGTTTTCTGAAATGCCGCTCTCCCGTCACTCTGGTTAAAGTGTTATGAAAAAAAAGGCTGTTGGGGGCTAGGGAGTATCGAGTTGATCATTATACATGAAGAAATAACCAATTTCATCGTTTGGTTTATGTTTTACACGCGTTTTAAATTTTATTGCCGAAATCGCTTTTTCTCGCCGAGATAAGCACGTTTTCTGAAATGCCGCTCTCCCGTCACTCTGGTTAAAGTGTTATGAAAAAAAAGGCTGTTGGGGGCTAGGGAGTATCGAGTTGATCATTATACATGAAGAAATAACCAATTTCATCGTTTGGTTTATGTTTTACACGCGTTTTAAATTTTATTGCCGAAATCGCTTTTTCTCGCCGAGATAAGCACGTTTTCTGAAATGCCGCTCTCCCGTCACTCTGGTTAAAGTGTTGTGAAAAAAAAGGCTGTTGGGGGCTAGGGAGTATCGAGTTGATCATTATACATGAAGAAATAACCAATTTCATCGTTTGGTTTATGTTTTACACGCGTTTTAAATTTTATTGCCGAAATCGCTTTTTCTCGCCGAGATAAGCACGTTTTCTGAAATGCCGCTCTCCCGTCACTCTGGTTAAAGTGTTATGAAAAAAAAGGCTGTTGGGGGCTAGGGAGTATCGAGTTGATCATTATACATGAAGAAATAACCAATTTCATCGTTTGGTTTATGTTTTACACGCGTTTTAAATTTTATTGCCGAAATCGCTTTTTCTCGCCGAGATAAGCACGTTTTCTGAAATGCCGCTCTCCCGTCACTCTGGTTAAAGTGTTTTGAAAAAAAAGGCTGTTGGGGGCTAGGGAGTATCGAGTTGATCATTATACATGAAGAAATAACCAATTTCATCGTTTGGTTTATGTTATACACGCGTTTTAAATTTTATTGCCGAAATCGCTTTTTCTCGCCGAGATAAGCACGTTTTCTGAAATGCCGCTTCCCGTCACTCTGGTTAAAGTGTTATGAAAAAAAAGGCTGTTGGGGGCTAGGGAGTATCGAGTTGATCATTATACATGAAGAAATAACCAATTTCATCGTTTGGTTTATGTTTTACACGCGTTTTAAATTTTATTGCCGAAATCGCTTTATCTCGCCGAGATAAGCACGTTTTCTGAAATGCCGCTCTCCTGTCACTCTGGTTAAAGTGTTATGAAAAAAAAGGCTGTTGGGGGCTAGGGAGTATCGAGTTGATCATCATACATGAAGAAATAACCAATTTCATCGTTTGGTTTATGTTTTACACGCGTTTTAAATTTTATTGCCGAAATCGCTTTTTCTCGCCGAGATAAGCACGTTTTCTGAAATGCCGCTCTCCCGTCACTCTGGTTAAAGTGTTATGAAAAAAAAGGCTGTTGGGGGCTAGGGAGTATCGAGTTGATCATTATACATGAAGAAATAACCAATTTCATCGTTTGGTTTATGTTTTACACGCGTTTTAAATTTTATTGCCGAAATCGCTTTTTCTCGCCGAGATAAGCACGTTTTCTGAAATGCCGCTCTCCCGTCACTCTGGTTAAAGTGTTGTGAAAAAAAAGGCTGTTGGGGGCTAGGGAGTATCGAGTTGATCATTATACATGAAGAAATAACCAATTTCATCGTTTGGTTTATGTTTTACACGCGTTTTAAATTTTATTGCCGAAATCGCTTTTTCTCGCCGAGATAAGCACGTTTTCTGAAATGCCGCTCTCCCGTCACTCTGGTTAAAGTGTTATAAAAAAAAAGGCTGTTGGGGGCTAGGGAGTATCGAGTTGATCATTATACATGAAGAAATAACCAATTTCATCGTTTGGTTTATGTTTTACACGCGTTTTAAATTTTATTGCCGAAATCGCTTTTTCTCGCCAAGATAAGCACGTTTTCTGAAATGCCGCTCTCCCGTCACTCTGGTTAAAGTGTTATGAAAAAAAAGGCTGTTGGGGGCTAGGGAGTATCGAGTTGATCATTATACATGAAGAAATAACCAATTTCATCGTTTGGTTTATGTTTTACACGCGTTTTAAATTTTATTGCCGAAATCGCTTTTTCTCGCCGAGATAAGCACGTTTTCTGAAATGCCGCTCTCCCGTCACTCTGGTTAAAGTGTTATGAAAAAAAAGGCTGTTGGGGGCTAGGGAGTATCGAGTTGATCATTATACATGAAGAAATAACCAATTTCATCGTTTGGTTTATGTTTTACACGCGTTTTAAATTTTATTGCCGAAATCGCTTTTTCTCGCCGAGATAAGCACGTTTTCTGAAATGCCGCTCTCCCGTCACTCTGGTTAAAGTGTTATGAAAAAAAAGGCTGTTGGGGGCTAGGGAGTATCGAGTTGATCATTATACATGAAGAAATAACCAATTTCATCGTTTGGTTTATGTTTTACACGCGTTTTAAATTTTATTGCCGAAATCGCTTTTTCTCGCCGAGATAAGCACGTTTTCTGAAATGCCGCTCTCCCGTCACTCTGGTTAAAGTGTTATGAAAAAAAAGTCTGTTGGGGGCTAGGGAGTATCGAGTTGATCATTATACATGAAGAAATAACCAATTTCATCGTTTGGTTTATGTTTTACACGCGTTTTAAATTTTATTGCCGAAATCGCTTTTTCTCGCCGAGATAAGCACGTTTTCTGAAATGCCGCTCTCCCGTCACTCTGGTTAAAGTGTTATGAAAAAAAAGGCTGTTGGGGGCTAGGGAGTATCGAGTTGATCATTATACATGAAGAAATAACCAATTTCATCGTTTGGTTTATGTTTTACACGCGTTTTAAATTTTATTGCCGAAATCGCTTTTTCTCGCCGAGATAAGCACATTTTCTGAAATGCCGCTCTCCCGTCACTCTGGTTAAAGTGTTATGAAAAAAAAGGCTGTTGGGGGCTAGGGAGTATCGAGTTGATCATTATACATGAAGAAATAACCAATTTCATCGTTTGGTTTATGTTTTACACGCGTTTTAAATTTTATTGCCGAAATCGCTTTTTCTCGCCGAGATAAGCACGTTTTCTGAAATGCCGCTCTCCCGTCACTCTGGTTAAAGTGTTATGAAAAAAAAGGCTGTTGGGGGCTAGGGAGTATCGAGTTGATCATTATACATGAAGAAATAACCAATTTCATCGTTTGGTTTATGTTTTACACGCGTTTTAAATTTTATTGCCGAAATCGCTTTTTCTCGCCGAGATAAGCACGTTTTCTGAAATGCCGCTCTCCCGTCACTCTGGTTAAAGTGTTATGAAAAAAAAGGCTGTTGGGGGCTAGGGAGTATCGAGTTGATCATTATACATGAAGAAATAACCAATTTCATCGTTTGGTTTATGTTTTACACGCGTTTTAAATTTTATTGCCGAAATCGCTTTTTCTCGCCGAGATAAGCACGTTTTCTGAAATGCCGCTCTCCCGTCACTCTGGTTAAAGTGTTATGAAAAAAAAAGGCTGTTGGGGGCTAGGGAGTATCGAGTTGATCATTATACATGAAGAAATAACCAATTTCATCGTTTGGTTTATGTTTTACACGCGTTATAAATTTTATTGCCGAAATCGCTTTTTCTCGCCGAGATAAGCACGTTTTCTGAAATGCCGCTCTCCCGTCAGTCTGGTTAAAGTGTTATGAAAAAAAAGGCTGTTGGGGGCTAGGGAGTATCGAGTTGATCATTATACATGAAGAAATAACCAATTTCATCGTTTGGTTTATGTTTTACACGCGTTTTAAATTTTATTGCCGAAATCGCTTTTTCTCGCCGAGATAAGCACGTTTTCTGAAATGCCGCTCTCCCGTCCCTCTGGTTAAAGTGTTATGAAAAAAAAGGCTGTTGGGGGTTAGGGAGTATCGAGTTGATCATTATACATGAAGAAATAACCAATTTCATCGTTTGGTTTATGTTTTACACGCGTTTTAAATTTTATTGCCGAAATCGCTTTTTCTCGCCGAGATAAGCACGTTTTCTGAAATGCCGCTCTCCCGTCACTCTGGTTAAAGTGTTATGAAAAAAAAGGCTGTTGGGGGCTAGGGAGTATCGAGTTGATCATTATACATGAAGAAATAACCAATTTCATCGTTTGGTTTATGTTTTACACGCGTTTTAAATTTTATTGCCGAAATCGCTTTTTCTCGCCGAGATAAGCACGTTTTCTGAAATGCCGCTCTCCCGTCACTCTGGTTAAAGTGTTATGAAAAAAAAGGCTGTTGGGGGCTAGGGAGTATCGAGTTGATCATTATACATGAAGAAATAACCAATTTCATCGTTTGGTTTATGTTTTACACGCGTTTTAAATTTTATTGCCGAAATCGCTTTTTCTCGCCGAGATAAGCACGTTTTCTGAAATGCCGCTTCCCGTCACTCTGGTTAAAGTGTTATGAAAAAAAAGGCTGTTGGGGGCTAGGGAGTATCGAGTTGATCATTATACATGAAGAAATAACCAATTTCATCGTTTGGTTTATGTTTTACACGCGTTTTAAATTTTATTGCCGAAATCGCTTTTTCTCGCCGAGATAAGCACGTTTTCTGAAATGCCGCTCTCCCGTCACTCTGGTTAAAGTGTTGTGAAAAAAAAGGCTGTTGGGGGCTAAGGAGTATCGAGTTGATCATTATACATGAAGAAATAACCAATTTCATCGTTTGGTTTATGTTTTACACGCGTTTTAAATTTTATTGCCGAAATCGCTTTTTCTCGCCGAGATGAGCACGTTTTCTGAAATGCCGCTCTCCCGTCACTCTGGTTAAAGTGTTATGAAAAAAAAGGCTGTTGGGGGCTAGGGAGTATCGAGTTGATCATTATACATGAAGAAATAACCAATTTCATCGTTTGGTTTATGTTTTACACGCGTTTTAAATTTTATTGCCGAAATCGCTTTTTCTCGCCGAGATAAGCACGTTTTCTGAAATGCCGCTCTCCCGTCACTCTGGTTAAAGTGTTATGAAAAAAAAGGCTGTTGGGGGCTAGGGAGTATCGAGTTGATCATTATACATGAAGAAATAACCAATTTCATCGTTTGGTTTATGTTTTACACGCGTTTTAAATTTTATTGCCGAAATCGCTTTTTCTCGCCGAGATAAGCACGTTTTCTGAAATGCCGCTCTCCCGTCACTCTGGTTAAAGTGTTATGAAAAAAAAGGCTGTTGGGGGCTAGGGAGTATCGAGTTGATCATTATACATGAAGAAATAACCAATTTCATCGTTTGGTTTATGTTTTACACGCGTTTTAAATTTTATTGCCGAAATCGCTTTTTCTCGCCGAGATAAGCACGATTTCTGAAATGCCGCTCTCCCGTCACTCTGGTTAAAGTGTTATGAAAAAAAAAGGCTGTTGGGGGCTAGGGAGTATCGAGTTGATCATTATACATGAAGAAATAACCAATTTCATCGTTTGGTTTATGTTTTACACGCGTTTTAAATTTTATTGCCGAAATCGCTTTTTCTCGCCGAGATAAGCACGTTTTCTGAAATGCCGCTCTCCCGTCACTCTGGTTAAAGTGTTATGAAAAAAAAGGCTGTTGGGGGCTAGGGAGTATCGAGTTGATCATTATACATGAAGAAATAACCAATTTCATCGTTTGGTTTATGTTTTACACGCGTTTTAAATTTTATTGCCGAAATCGCTTTTTCTCGCCGAGATAAGCACGTTTTCTGAAATGCCGCTCTCCCGTCACTCTGGTTAAAGTGTTATGAAAAAAAAAGGCTGTTGGGGGCTAGGGAGTATCGAGTTGATCATTATACATGAAGAAATAACCAATTTCATCGTTTGGTTTATGTTTTACACGCGTTTTAAATTTTCTTGCCGAAATCGCTTTTTCTCGCCGAGATAAGCACGTTTTCTGAAATGCCGCTCTCCCGTCACTCTGGTTAAAGTGTTGTGAAAAAAAAGGCTGTTGGGGGCTAAGGAGTATCGAGTTGATCATTATACATGAAGAAATAACCAATTTCATCGTTTGGTTTATGTTTTACACGCGTTTTAAATTTTATTGCCGAAATCGCTTTTTCTCGCCGAGATGAGCACGTTTTCTGAAATGCCGCTCTCCCGTCACTCTGGTTAAAGTGTTATGAAAAAAAAGGCTGTTGGGGGCTAGGGAGTATCGAGTTGATCATTATACATGAAGAAATAACCAATTTCATCGTTTGGTTTATGTTTTACACGCGTTTTAAATTTTATTGCCGAAATCGCTTTTTCTCGCCGAGATAAGCACGTTTTCTGAAATGCCGCTCTCCCGTCACTCTGGTTAAAGTGTTATGAAAAAAAAGGCTGTTGGGGGCTAGGGAGTATCGAGTTGATCATTATACATGAAGAAATAACCAATTTCATCGTTTGGTTTATGTTTTACACGCGTTTTAAATTTTATTGCCGAAATCGCTTTTTCTCGCCGAGATAAGCACGTTTTCTGAAATGCCGCTCTCCCGTCACTCTGGTTAAAGTGTTATGAAAAAAAAGGCTGTTGGGGGCTAGGGAGTATCGAGTTGATCATTATACATGAAGAAATAACCAATTTCATCGTTTGGTTTATGTTTTACACGCGTTTTAAATTTTATTGCCGAAATCGCTTTTTCTCGCCGAGATAAGCACGTTTTCTGAAATGCCGCTCTCCCGTCACTCTGGTTAAAGTGTTATGAAAAAAAAAGGCTGTTGGGGGCTAGGGAGTATCGAGTTGATCATTATACATGAAGAAATAACCAATTTCATCGTTTGGTTTATGTTTTACACGCGTTTTAAATTTTATTGCCGAAATCGCTTTTTCTCGCCGAGATAAGCACGTTTTCTGAAATGCCGCTCTCCCGTCACTCTGGTTAAAGTGTTATGAAAAAAAAGGCTGTTGGGGGCTAGGGAGTATCGAGTTGATCATTATACATGAAGAAATAACCAATTTCATCGTTTGGTTTATGTTTTACACGCGTTTTAAATTTTATTGCCGAAATCGCTTTTTCTCGCCGAAATAAGCACGTTTTCTGAAATGCCGCTCTCCCGTCACTCTGGTTAAAGTGTTATGAAAAAAAAGGCTGTTGGGGGCTAGGGAGTATCGAGTTGATCATTATACATGAAGAAATAACCAATTTCATCGTTTGGTTTATGTTTTACACGCGTTTTAAATTTTATTGCCGAAATCGCTTTTTCTCGCCGAGATAAGCACGTTTTCTGAAATGCCGCTCTCCCGTCACTCTGGTTAAAGTGTTTTGAAAAAAAAGGCTGTTGGGGGCTAGGGAGTATCGAGTTGATCATTATACATGAAGAAATAACCAATTTCATCGTTTGGTTTATGTTATACACGCGTTTTAAATTTTATTGCCGAAATCGCTTTTTCTCGCCGAGATAAGCACGTTTTCTGAAATGCCGCTTCCCGTCACTCTGGTTAAAATGTTATGAAAAAAAAGGCTGTTGGGGGCTAGGGAGTATCGAGTTGATCATTATACATGAAGAAATAACCAATTTCATCGTTTGGTTTATGTTTTACACGCGTTTTAAATTTTATTGCCGAAATCGCTTTTTCTCGCCGAGATAAGCACGTTTTCTGAAATGCCGCTCTCCCGTCACTCTGGTTAAAGTGTTGTGAAAAAAAAGGCTGTTGGGGGCTAGGGAGTATCGAGTTGATCATTATACATGAAGAAATAACCAATTTCATCGTTTGGTTTATGTTTTACACGCGTTTTAAATTTTATTGCCGAAATCGCTTTTTCTCGCCGAGATGAGCACGTTTTCTGAAATGCCGCTCTCCCGTCACTCTGGTTAAAGTGTTATGAAAAAAAAGGCTGTTGGGGGCTAGGGAGTATCGAGTTGATCATTATACATGAAGAAATAACCAATTTCATCGTTTGGTTTATGTTTTACACGCGTTTTAAATTTTATTGCCGAAATCGCTTTTTCTCGCCGAGATAAGCACGTTTTCTGAAATGCCGCTCTCCCGTCACTCTGGTTAAAGTGTTATGAAAAAAAAGGCTGTTGGGGGCTAGGGAGTATCGAGTTGATCATTATACATGAAGAAATAACCAATTTCATCGTTTGGTTTATGTTTTACACGCGTTTTAAATTTTATTGCCGAAATCGCTTTTTCTCGCCGAGATAAGCACGTTTTCTGAAATGCCGCTCTCCCGTCACTCTGGTTAAAGTGTTATGAAAAAAAGGCTGTTGGGGGCTAGGGAGTATCGAGTTGATCATTATACATGAAGAAATAACCAATTTCATCGTTTGGTTTATGTTTTACACGCGTTTTAAATTTTATTGCCGAAATCGCTTTTTCTCGCCGAGATAAGCACGTTTTCTGAAATGCTGCTCTCCCGTCACTCTGGTTAAAGTGTTATGAAAAAAAAGGCTGTTGGGGGCTAGGGAGTATCGAGTTGATCATTATACATGAAGAAATAACCAATTTCATCGTTTGGTTTATGTTTTACACGCGTTTTAAATTTTATTGCCGAAATCGCTTTTTCTCGCCGAGATAAGCACGTTTTCTGAAATGCCGCTCTCCCGTCACTCTGGTTAAAGTGTTATGAAAAAAAAGGCTGTTGGGGGCTAGGGAGTATCGAGTTGATCATTATACATGAAGAAATAACCAATTTCATCGTTTGGTTTATGTTTTACACGCGTTTCAAATTTTATTGCCGAAATCGCTTTTTCTCGCCGAGATAAGCACGTTTTCTGAAATGCCGCTCTCCCGTCACTCTGGTTAAAGTGTTATGAAAAAAAAAACTGTTGGGGGCTAGGGAGTATCGAGTTGATCATTATAAATGAAGAAATAACCAATTTCATCGTTTGGTTTATGTTTTACACGCTGCTGAGCTCCAGCTGGAAGTGTAAAAAGAACCGGATTGGTTAAAAAAAGAACCGGGCTGGTTAAAAAAAGAACCGGGCGACCCGGTAAAATTGCTTAGCCGGGGCTCTGGAAGCCTAACACGGCGTGATCTTGTCCAAAAAGCCGCTGCTGAGCTCCAGCTGGAAGTGTAAAAAGAACCGGGCTGGTTAAAAAAAGAACCGGGCGACCCGTTAAAATTGCTTAGCCGGGGCTCTGGAAGCCTAACACGGCGTGATCTTGTCCAAAAAGCCGCTGCTGAGCTCCAGCTGGAAGTGTAAAAAGAACCGGGCTGGTTAAAAAAAAGAACCGGGCGACCCGGTAAAATTGCTTAGCCGGGGCTCTGGAAGCCTAACACGGCGTGATCTTGTCCAAAAAGCCGCTGCTGAGCTCCAGTTGGAAGTGTAAAAAGAACCGGGCTGGTTAAAAAAAGAACCGGGCGACCCGGTAAAATTGCTTAGCCGGGGCTCTGGAAGCCTAACACGGCGTGATCTTGTCCAAAAAGCCGCTGCTGAGCTCCAGCTGGAAGTGTAAAAAGAACCGGGCTGGTTAAAAAAAAGAACCGGGCAGGCCGGTAAAATTGCTTAGCCGGGGCTCTGGAAGCCTAACACGGCGTGATCTTGTCCAAAAAGCCGCTCGTGAGCTCCAGCTGGAAGTGTAAAAAGAACCGGGCTGGTTCAAAAAAAGAACCGGGCGGCCCGGTAGAATTGCTTAGCCGAGGTCCTGGAAGCCTAACCCGGCGTGATCTTGCGCCAAAAGCCGCTGCTGAGTTCCAGCTGGAAGTGTAAAAAGAACCGGGCTGGTTCAAAAAAAGAACCGGGCGGCCCGGTAAAATTGCTTAGCCGGGGTCCTGGAAGCCTAACGCGGCGTGATCTTGCCCGAAAGTCGGCCTCTATACTTCCATATTAGGTACCAGGCGGTCAGAGCCAACTTGGCGAAAATTTTCTAAGTGCCCACGGCTCTGCGTGGATTGTGCGTCCGACCCGCGCCGGTTCTCCAGCCGGCCTGAAATAACGCAAAACCAGCCTCTCCCCCTGGAGCTCACAGCCAAAGGCGAAACTTTTCTAAGTGCCTACGGCTCTGCGGGCTTTTGAGTCCGCCCCGCGCCGGTTCGTCGGTCGGCCTCAAAAAGCGAAAAATCAGCCTCTCTCCCTGGAGCTCGACTCGAGTTGATCATTATACATGAAGAAATAACCACTTTCATCGTTTGGTTTATGTTTTACACGCGTTTTAAATTTTATTGCCGAAATCGCTTTTTCTCGCCGAGATAAGCACGTTTTCTGAAATGCCGCTCTCCCGTCACTCTGGTTAAAGTGTTATGAAAAAAAAGGCTTTTGGGGGCTAGGGAGTATCGAGTTGATCATTATACATGAACAAATAACAAATTTCATCGTTTGGTTTATGTTTTACACGCGTTTTAAATTTTATTGCCGAAATCGCTTTTTCTCGCCGAGATAAGCACGTTTTCTGAAATGCCGCTCTCCCGTCACTCTGGTTAAAGTGTTATGAAAAAAAAGGCTGTTGGGGGCTAGGGAGTATCGAGTTGATCATTATACATGAAGAAATGACCAATTTCATCGTTTGGTTTATGTTTTACACGCGTTTTAAATTTTATTGCCGAAATTGCTTTTTCTCGCCGAGATAAGCACGTTTTCTGAAATGCCGCTCTCCCGTCACTCTGGTTAAAGTGTTATGAAAAAAAAGGCTGTTGGGGGCTAGGGAGTATCGAGTTGATCATTATACATGAAGAAATACCCAATTTCATTGTTTGGTTTATGTTTTACACGCGTTTTAAATTTTATTGCCGAAATCGCTTTTTTCTCGCTGAGATAAGCACGTTTTCTGAAATGCCGCTCTCCCGTCACTCTGGTTAAAGTGTTATGAAAAAAAAGGCTGTTGGGGGCTAGGGAGTATCGAGTTGATCATTATACATGAAGAAATAACCAATTTCATCGTTTGGTTTATGTTTTACACGCGTTTTAAATTTTATTGCCGAAATCGCTTTTTCTCGCCGAGATAAGCACGTTTTCTGAAATGCCGCTCTCCCGTCACTCTGGTTAAAGTGTTATGAAAAAAAAGGCTGTTGGGGGCTAGGGAGTATCGAGTTGATCATTATACATGAAGAAATAACCAATTTCATCGTTTGGTTTATGTTTTACACGCGTTTTAAATTTTATTGCCGAAATCGCTTTTTCTCGCCGAGATAAGCACGTTTTCTGAAATGCCGCTCTCCCGTCACTCTGGTTAAAGTGTTGTGAAAAAAAAGGCTGTTGGGGGCTAGGGAGTATCGAGTTGATCATTATACATGAAGAAATAACCAATTTCATCGTTTGGTTTATGTCTTACACGCGTTTTAAATTTTATTGCCGAAATCGCTTTTTCTCGCCGAGATAAGCACGTTTTCTGAAATGCCGCTCTCCCGTCACTCTGGTTAAAGTGTTATGAAAAAAAAGGCTGTTGGGGGCTAGGGAGTATCGAGTTGATCATTATACATGAAGAAATAACCAATTTCATCGTTTGGTTTATGTTTTACACGCGTTTTAAATTTTATTGCCAAAATCGCTTTTTCTCGCCGAGATAAGCACGTTTTCTGAAATGCCGCTCTCCCGTCACTCTGGTTAAAGTGTTATGAAAAAAAAGGCTGTTGGGGGCTAGGGAGTATCGAGTTGATCATTATACATGAAGAAATAACCAATTTCATCGTTTGGTTTATGTTTTAGACGCGTTTTAAATTTTATTGCCGAAATCGCTTTTTCTCGCCGAGATAAGCACGTTTTCTGAAATGCCGCTCTCCCGTCACTCTGGTTAAAGTGTTATGAAAAAAAAGGCTGTTGGGGGCTAGGGAGTATCGAGTTGATCATTATACATGAAGAAATAACCAATTTCATCGTTTGGTTTATGTTTTACACGCGTTTTAAATTTTATTGCCGAAATCGCTTTTTCTCGCCGAGATAAGCACGTTTTCTGAAATGCCGCTCTCCCGTCACTCTGGTTAAAGTGTTATGAAAAAAAAGGCTGTTGGGGGCTAGGGAGTATCGAGTTGATCATTATACATGAAGAAATAACCAATTTCATCGTTTGGTTTATGTTTTACACGCGTTTTAAATTTTATTGCCGAAATCGCTTTTTCTCGCCGAGATAAGCACGTTTTCTGAAATGCCGCTCTCCCGTCACTCTGGTTAAAGTGTTTTGAAAAAAAAGGCTGTTGGGGGCTAGGGAGTATCGAGTTGATCATTATACATGAAGAAATAACCAATTTCATCGTTTGGTTTATGTTTTACACGCGTTTTAAATTTTATTGCCGAAATCGCTTTTTCTCGCCGAGATAAGCACGTTTTCTGAAATGCCGCTCTCCCGTCACTCTGGTTAAAGTGTTATGAAAAAAAAGGCTGTTGGGGGCTAGGGAGTATCGAGTTGATCATTATACATGAAGAAATAACCAATTTCATCGTTTGGTTTATGTTTTACACGCGTTTTAAATTTTATTGCCGAAATCGCTTTTTCTCGCCGAGATAAGCACGTTTTCTGAAATGCCGCTCTCCCGTCACTCTGGTTAAAGTGTTATGAAAAAAAAGGCTGTTGGGGGCTAGGGAGTATCGAGTTGATCATTATACATGAAGAAATAACCAATTTCATCGTTTGGTTTATGTTTTACACGCGTTTTAAATTTTATTGCCGAAATCGCTTTTTCTCGCCGAGATAAGCACGTTTTCTGAAATGCCGCTCTCCCGTCACTCTGGTTAAAGTGTTATGAAAAAAAAGGCTGTTGGGGGCTAGGGAGTATCGAGTTGATCATTATACATGAAGAAATAACCAATTTCATCGTTTGGTTTATGTTTTACACGCGTTTTAAATTTTATTGCCGAAATCGCTTTTTCTCGCCGAGATAAGCACGTTTTCTGAAATGCCGCTCTCCCGTCACTCTGGTTAAAGTGTTATGAAAAAAAAGGCTGTTGGGGGCTAGGGAGTATCGAGTTGATCATTATACATGAAGAAATAACCAATTTCATCGTTTGGTTTATGTTTTACACGCGTTTTAAATTTTATTGCCGAAATCGCTTTTTCTCGCCGAGATAAGCACGTTTTCTGAAATGCCGCTCTCCCGTCACTCTGGTTAAAGTGTTATGAAAAAAAAGGCTGTTGGGGGCTAGGGAGTATCGAGTTGATCATTATACATGAAGAAATAACCAATTTCATCGTTTGGTTTATGTTTTACACGCGTTTTAAATTTTATTGCCGAAATCGCTTTTTCTCGCCGAGATAAGCACGTTTTCTGAAATGCCGCTCTCCCGTCACTCTGGTTAAAGTGTTATGAAAAAAAAGGCTGTTGGGGGCTAGGGAGTATCGAGTTGATCATTATACATGAAGAAATAACCAATTTCATCGTTTGGTTTATGTTTTACACGCGTTTTAAATTTTATTGCTGAAATCGCTTTTTCTCGCCGAGATAAGCACGTTTTCTGAAATGCCGCTCTCCCATCACTCTGGTTAAAGTATTATGAAAAAAAAGGCTGTTGGGGGCTAGGGAGTATCGAGTTGATCATTATACATGAAGAAATAACCAATTTCATCGTTTGGTTTATGTTTTACACGCGTTTTAAATTTTATTGCCGAAATCGCTTTTTCTCGCCGAGATAAGCACGTTTTCTGAAATGCCGCTCTCCCGTCACTCTGGAGAGAGAATGGTAGGTGGATATTATGACAAAGTTTGATGGAGTATTGATTTATGACCTTAATAAAAAAGTATTAAATATTTTTTTTTTTTTTTTTTTTTTTTTTTTTAAAAGAGTTATTGAGGTCATAGAGTTTATGGAGGTCATAGGGAGGTCATAGGTTATAGGGTTAGGTTGTTATTTATTTAAAATGTTGAATTATGGGTTGGGTTAGGGTTTGAGTTTGGTATGAGTGGTGTGTGTGTGTGTGGTTGAAAGTCAAAAATGTTATGAGCTGCTGCTTCCTCCCTCGTCCTGTAGGGGGTGTTTAAGTGTTTCATTCACTTTTATCCTGAGATAGGAGTGGTAAGATGTGTAAGTTTATTTATCTCAGGATGAGTGTAAATCTTGTTTTGTTTTGTTTTTTGGATGGTGGTAAGTCTGAACATATGTGTTAGATCATCTGTAAATCTTGTTTTGTTTATTTTTTGGTGGTGGGAATATGTCTGTAGATGTTTAGGGTCTTAAGATTGTTGGGGGTGTCTGACCTTCTCACCTTGCGCGGCTCTTTACGGCGTGTGTCTGTATCTGGGTTGTATGTGTGTGTATGTGGCTGAGTTAAATTATTTGATGGTGGGAATATGTCTGTACATGTTTTGGGTCTTAAGATTGTTGGGGGGTGTATGACCCTGCTTTATGACCTCGTCGCGTGTATCTGTGGGATGTGTGTGTATGTGGCTGAGTTAAATTATTTTTGGTGCTATGTTTCAGTTTAAAAAAGCTTTTAATAATAGTATGAGGTGAAAAAAAATGAATCTTACCTTCCGAGGGATGAAATTAGCTGGTCCTCAGTCCAATTTTGTGTATGGAGGAGAAAATGGAGTTAAAAAATGTTCAAACAAGATCTTTGAAAATATAACACAAATATAACACGTGACGATGAAAGGCAAAAAGTGGGTGGGATCGGCAATGTTGGGTATATAGAGTCTGAGGAGTGGAGGCTGTGTATCTTGATTTTTGAACCTTCTACTGAGAAGTATGATTTGCGAAACACCTGTGACGGTCCACATCTCACCCTTGGGTGCAGATGGCCTTTTACAGGCCCCTAGGAAGAAGCATATGTTTGTCAGAAGATTGCAACAGAGTCCTCTAAATATGACGGAGCTTGAGAATAAATGGCCTTTAACTCCTACTTTTTCCTGGGGTTATCATTATTTTCACGGAATCGGCGAGCTGGTCTTTTTCATGCAAGAGGATGGCAAATATACTATGCCCCACGGATTTGGATCCCTCAACTCGAATGACTGGGCCATCGTCAGTCAATTGTTTCCAAAGCTCCTTCCCCAATTTGTTGGAGAAACGGGGCTGAAGGGGGAGCTCACACTAACTTGGATTTCGAGACTAGGACCGAATGGCCGTTGGTTTTTCCGCCTCAAAGTTTCACCTCAGCTATCCGAGGAGGAGGAGGAGGAAGACGGGGAAATATGTGATGCTTTACTTAGCCTTCAGGTTTTCAACAGTGAGTGTGGTGTACTTCAGACGATTCTACAAGTCCCTTTATCAGAGTGGCAGAGGAGAATTAACCCCTTAACTGACATGATAACGGAGCAGTATTTGTGTAGTAGAATGTGGATCACGATTGCGGGGGTCAGAAAAAAATTAATATTTGAATAACATTTCAATACGTTCTAATTTTTACATCCCCCTACAATCAAAGTACCGCCTACTCCAGACTCCAAGCACACCCCTAAATCTCCTACCGCCTACTCCAGACTCCAAGCACACCCCTAAATCTCCAGGAGGAGGAGGGCGTGGACCGTTTACAACTGCTCTGTATAAGAAAAAAAGCTCCCCCCAAACCTTCAAACCTCAAAGAATCTCGCCAAGAAACATCTCGCTGCTCAAGACAAAAAAAAAATGTCTGACAAACGATGCGCCAAAAATCTTCTGCCTACCTTCCAAGATGCAGACAAGGAACCGAAACAAAAGATTCTGAAAGGCCTACAACATCACCACGAAGAGGTAATTAATTTGTGTTCACCTGCATCCTCACCGCCGTTACCCCACGGCTGTGCTTCTGACGAAGCTGACATCGACATGCAGACTTCCACACCGATTTGCCCTGAACGCACCGTCACGTATCCGGGGACCCGGCATCCTGATTCTGCAAAAGATGACTGCGGTCGAGAATGTTTGAAAGAATTCGCACCGTTGCTATACGCCGAATCGATCATCATAATTTCATCGGATGAAGAAGACGAAGAGGGAAAAACAGATCGGCGATTCACACGTCTGTTGAAGGAACCGGCTACCTGGCACGCAAAGGAGGCCAGACGACAGTCTTTCACCACGCTGGACAACCCGGTGGAATCGGAGCTATGGTATCCCGAGCTGGCAATTCCACCATTTGAAGCAGATAATGTCTCCCTGTCTGCAAAACAGCCTTCACCTCCAGATCTCGCCTCAACAGAAGGACCAGTAATGAACAGCGACTGCGAGAATTCACCAAAGGGGGCAGTATTGAACAGCGACCCCGACAAATCAACATCCAGGTCGGTGATGAGCAAGAAATCATCCGCGGCTTCAACGTTGCCATCCACCTCGTCATCAACCAGCGTCAGTTTTGAAATCGAAAACGCGCTACCCTGGATGTCGCCAATTGAATATGTAAGAATCAAATTGTTCGTAGTTCTCTTACTACACAAAGATCTGCTTAAACATACCGCAAGTGATTGTTTGGCTTGTGAATTGGATGATCTTTCTCAGATGAGACATACATGTCTGTACATAAAACATGAAAATTATTATATGTTCGAAAATTTCCATAAGATCATGAAATCAGTATGTAATAGACAGTTCTTTTCTGCTATTTACAGAATGCTGACGCACCTCGATATTCAGTTACCACAAATAGACGTTAAAAAAATCATCAATGTCATTTTGTTAGATCTGTCCTATGAAGAAGACATCTTCGGGAAACTAGAAAGCTGTATTATTGATTACAAACAGTTTGCCCAAATTTCTGATTCTGCGATTGAATTTGTGTTTCATAGACACGAGGTTGAGAGAAATGGGTAATTCTTTGAGAAGAAACGATTTGCAAAATTGGACTGAGGATTTGGAACGAGTAATTGTACAGCGTGACACTAATAACGACGCTTCTGTCCAGAAATTGGTGGATATTATGGAAAAAATAAGACATATATCCCAAAATGTTTTAGAAATTACTTGGACTAATCTAGTGTGTATTTTATCAAATTTAGAAGAAGTCTTTAACAAATTGAAACTCGTTATCAACGAATGGAGTGAAATAACTGTCGCACACCTGTTTACTCTGATGACATTGTTCCATGATTTGATTATTGTACATATACGCAATAATATTCCAATTGATGTTAAAGCCGAATTGAACAAATTCAAAATTCTTATCGAATCAAATGTACCGAAACATGTGATACGGTCTATGATAGCGTATGTACGTTCTTAAAATGTAATACAAAACTATGTGCCTTTTTTTTAAATGTACTTTTTTATTTTTATAATGTACCTTTTTTTTAAATGTACTTTTTTATTTTTATAATATACCTTTTTTTTAAATGTACCTTGTTTCTCCTATACCGCATTGTTTGATTATATTCTAACCAGAACAAACATTATACGTTTAACACCTGGTTTGTTTTATATATTGTAACCAAAAAAAAAAAAAAGAATTTTACCTGTTTTTCTCCTTTCAATAAACATTTTAAAACCACGAACGGGTTCCATATTTGTCACAACGGTTGCAACAATGGCTGAGGAAAGATGTCTGAAAAAATTGTATTATAATGTTAAAAATCCAGCAAGTTTCGGTGGTGCTCAACGTCTCCACAAGGCGGCTCTCTTGAGCTGTAAAAAAAACCAACCCACTTTGAAGAAAGTGAAATCATTCCTTGCGGGAGAAAATGCATATACATTACACAAACCTGCAAGACTGACTTTCTCTAGAAACAAAGTATATGCACGAAGAGCTCAAAGACAACTACAAGCCGATTTATGTGACATGCAAATTTTGTCATCACATAATGATGGGATGAAATATATTCTCACCGTGATTGACATTTTCTCAAAGAAGGCTTTTGCTCGCGTTCTGAAGGATAAATCAGCCGCCAGTGTGAGCCAAGCATTTGAATCAATTCTGTCAGACAGCGGAATCCCGCTACGTTTGCAGACGGACGCTGGCACAGAATTCTTCAACAAGCA
This sequence comes from Syngnathus leptorhynchus, assembly GCF_054491065.1. Lineage (NCBI taxonomy): Eukaryota > Metazoa > Chordata > Actinopteri > Syngnathiformes > Syngnathidae > Syngnathus > Syngnathus leptorhynchus. Next base: position 13,177,969 of record NC_141204.1, on the reverse strand, counting down.
ATTCCAGAAATTAATAAAACGTCATAAAATCATCCATTTTTCCACAGCGTCGGATTTGAAAGCACAAACAGTCGAGCGTTTTAATCGGACTCTTAAGACCAGGATGTGGCGGTTTTTCACTGCGCATAATACAAGACGTTATGTCGACAAAATTCAAGATTTTCTATCCTCTTATAATAATTCATTTCATCGTAGTATTAAGATGTCGCCTAATGAGGTGACTATGGAAAATACAGACATCGTTTTCCGTAACCTGTACGGCAACGTATCTCTACAGAAGAGTGATAAAAAAAGATTCGCCGTAGGAGACAACGTTAGAATTTCCAAAATAAAGGGTGTCTTTGACAAATCGTACGAACAATCTTTCTCAGATGAGTTTTTCACTGTAGTAGAAATTCTCAATCGTTTTCCAAAGGTTTACAAACTCAGCGATTACGACGGAGAGCCGCTAGATGGCGTATTCTATGCAGATGAGCTCCAAAAAGTGAAAATTAAGAAAAATACATTTTTCAGCATTCAGAAAATTCTTAAATCCCGAACGGTCTCAGGGAGGCGTGAACTTTTGATACGCTGGGTCGGATGGCCTCCGAAATTTGATTCTTGGGTGGCAGCCAGCAGTGTTAAAGATATCTGAAATGACAAAACCAATCATTACGCATAAAATTTCAAGATGGGTGAAGTCAGGGATGGATTTTATGTAACCCTGACCTCCAACGCAAGTATGCATTTGTATCCGAATAATACAAATACGGACTTTAGAGTCGAATTGGTCCAGAATATCGATTTAAAGGGGCCCTGGGAAGTCGCTATTTGTGAAATTACATATGTGAACACGTGTGTAGATGTACCGGAGAAAAAAAGGGGCTTCTACTTTAGAGAGATGACAAAACCAGCAACTGAGCCTCACGAGGCACCCCTACCCACCCTGGTGAAACTGCGGGGGGAGATATATGGCGATCTCAACTCCTTGGCTGAAGATATTAAAACGCAGTTATTGAAAGCTTCCAACAAAAAAATAAACGTGGAATACGACCAACATACCCATAGATTTAAATTTCACACCAAAGAACCCTACGAACTAAAATTTAACGAACCGTTAGCTTATTTAGTAGGCCTGCCGGCTGAGCAATGGTTTCCATTAAAAACAGATTGGACAAAGGCCCCGCGGACAGCTGATCGAAGGGGAGGGCGGTACCATCTTTTCATTTACGCCGATGTAATACACTATCAGACTGTTGGCGACGCCCACGCCCCTTTACTAAGGAGCCTGCCTTTAGAAGGGGAATTTGGATCGCTCATAAATAGAAGTTTCACCACGTTATATTATTTAGATGTAAACAAACGCCACATTGAGCACATCCATATTAGCATTCGCACAGACCAGAATCAACCAATCAATTTCAAATACGGGAAGATCGTTCTAGTTCTACATTTTAGACCGAAACATTAGAAAAATATGAGACTCGAGACACATCCCGATCTATATCGATTCGTCAAATATTATGAAAGTCAAATAGGTGGTTCCTATCCTGGTTTCCACGGTGCCCCAGTTCAGTACGGACGTGGGATAGGGTCTATATTCGCGAAGCTATTTCGTTTTGTCGCTCCAATGTTGAAATCAGGTTTCAACCTAGCCAGACCGCATCTGCAAAGTGCCGCGCGGAACATTGCTACGGATGTGGCGGGCCGCGTCATTGAAAAAATAAAACGTAAACCGGAAGCCGCTCAAGGAGGTGCGGGGCTTGTAGTTCTTTCACGTCGTGGCCGAAGACCCTCAGGCCTCAGATTGAGAATAAATAAAAAGACACGCAGTATCAAAAACTTCAAACCAGTCATCAAAAGGCGACCAAGACGTAGGACGGACATATTCTCTTAAAAAAAATAAAAATAAAATAAATAAAATGTCGCTTTTACATTTTAATTCCCAAGAATGCAGTCTTAGTGAGCTGGATATTTTTGCTCCACCTCTTACACAATTATCAATAGATCAAACACAGTATGTGGAGATTCCTCCTTTATCGGCAATTACAGATTCGGGCCCGATTGAATTTTTTATCCCCGGAGATGGCTCTAAATATCTCGATCTATCTGATACATTGCTGCATTTACGTTTAAAAGTATTACACAAAGACGGAAGCAATCTAGCAGCGAATGAAGCTGTGGGGATTATTAATTATCCTCTTAATACCATATTTTCACAAGTTGACGTCGTTCTAGGGGACCGTCTTATATCACAATCTAGTGCGACTCACCCCTATAGGGCAATAATTGAGACTTTGTTAAATTTTTCAAGAGATACCCTCCATTCACAATTCTCAGCTGGGATGTTTGTTAAAGATACTAGGGGACGTATGGACTCTATTGCTTTTGAAGGCCCCAATATCAACGATGGACTATGGAAGCGCGCTTTACGACTGGCAGAATCACAAGAGTTCCAAATTATGGGGCCCATACACAGCGATATATTTTTCTGCGAGCGTCATCTACTGAATCACGTGGATCTACGTTTGAAATTATCCAGAGCCAACGATGATTTCTGTCTCATGAGCGCTTCTAACAACGACGTCTGTCTCAAGATTTTAGGGGCAACATTATTTGTGAAAAAAGTAACTGTGTCGCCAGCCGTCGCTATTGGCCACGAAGCAGCGTTACACAAGGGCAATGCCATTTATCCTTTAACGAGAATTTGTCTTAAAACGTTTTCCATTGCTCAGAATTCCAGAATATGTCATCAGGATAATCTGTTTCTCGGACATATGCCAAAACAAATAGTGTTAGCCCTCGTAAATCATTTGAGTTTTGCTGGGAGAAAAGATTTAAATCCATTTAATTTTATCAACGCCGACATTGAATATCTAAGTCTCTCGCAAGAAGGCCGACAGATTCCGTCCAAAGCTTTTCAGCCTTATTTTGGCGGGGGGCTTTCTACACGCGAATACCTTAATCTTTTCACAGCGACGGGGCGTTTTTTGAAGGATTTACCACTCTGTATCGATCAAGATGATTTTAATCAAGGTTACTCGCTTTTTGTCTTCAATCTGAACCCCGGAGATGATTCAGGAGCCATTGCCCCAGTAAACAATGGCGTGCTCAGACTGGATCTACGATTTCGTAATCCGCTTCCCCACACAACAACGTTAATTGTTTACGCCGCTTATGATTCAATTATCGAAATCAACGCCAAGAGAGAGGTGCTGATGGATTATTATTAATATTAAGATGAACGGGCGTGAATTGACCAGTTTCATGAGGCTTCAACATGGGCCTCTCTTTGGAGGCGTTTTTGCAGCAGACGAGTTGCATGACGTCACAGACACACCCCCCAGACACTACATTGTAAACACGCACCCGAGGCATCTGCCGGGGGAACACTGGCTGGGGTTAACGTTAGAAAAAGACGGTTCGGCCACATTCTTTGACCCTTTTGGTTTAGAACCCGACCATATATTTTACCCTAAGAGTATATTGGATTTTCTGAAAAAACATTCTAACCGTATAATTTACCATAACATTCAACTACAACACGAACTGACGAGCACCTGCGGTCATCACTGTGTTTATTATTTAAGTCAACGAAGATGCGGGTTAACTTATCTGGATGTTTTGGATAGCTACACGACAGACCCCCTACACAATGATGCAATGGTTACCTCCTTTGTTCGAAAATCACGTGGGGCTCGGCGAGTGTGCGGGGGTCAGACATCGTGTTCTTTGCATAAGTTTAAAAAATGTCATTGTACGTAGTCACGTTAATGTTTTTTATAAAACTCTTTTTATTCAATAAAACATCTTTAAAAAGAGAGTTACAGAGTCAAGTGTGTTTTTATGCTAACATATACAATATACGTTTTTTTTATTTCACCATACATCAAATTTCTCATATTTAATAACTAACCCATTTTTGAGCCATTGCGGCTTGCTTTCTTTTTTTTTTCTTAATGTTTTTTGCGTTTGCATTTTTAGCTTGGGAAACGTCTTCATCTTCAGCTCTAGCGTATTTTAAACGTTTAAAGTCAGAACGTGCCAAAGGGTTGGAAATGCTTGATTCCGGTAAATTAAGACGGGTTAATGTTTCCAAAAATTCACTCCAGCCTATAGGAGGACCGCCTACTTTCTTACCGCTCACGACGAGCTTTTTTATCAAATCGGTCATATGAGATCCTCTGATAAGATTTCCATTAAATATAAATTCGCCCCGAGGCGTCCATCCTATATCGTTCGATGCTAATTTTCTCAACACGTATGCGGCGTTTCGATGATGTCGTGATCCTATAGCGTCGAGAATCCCTGTCCATTCCTCCGTTTGCACCTGTTGCGTAGTTTTCATCCCCGGCGGGTCCTCGTGCACCTGTTCTCTCGTCTCCATCTCCGTCAGCTCCGTGGCGTTGTTGTTGTTGTTCTGATTGGGAGGGGTGGCGCGTTCTATCTGATCTTGCGATACGTTCAGTGTGATGGGGGCACTCTCCTCATTCTTTTGTTTTAATAATCCTCTGTAACGTTGCATTAGGCTTTGATACATTTTGATTTTTTCGTATTGATTTAAATTTTTATTTTCCAACACCTGTTTCATCTGCCGATCTAAATCCCGTTCAGCTGTATCGAGGATGTTTGGCTGCGCTCGAGTCATCCTGTCTAGTTGGTATGGGGAGACGAGGTACAATTTATTCGCCGTTTTCAAACTCATTTTTTTTTAATTTATTTATTTATGAGGCCTCCGATGACGCTTCCGAGTACAGGAGCAAAAGCAGCCAGCAACGGGAAAATGAAACCACCTTTTTGAACCAATACAGCTCTTTTCTTCTTTAAAGTATTTTTTTTATCGGCTAGAAATCGAATATTCCTTTTTTGTTTTTTAAGTTTTTTGTATTGTTTCGAATTTAGAGGTATGTGGCCTTTTAGGAGATTTAAAGCAATCTCACATAGCGCTTTTAGTAAACTGGCAGGAGCTCTGAGGAGTAAATGTTTGCGTTCGCCCGGCTTGCAGGTAAAGAGAGTCTTAAGTAACGCCGCATTTCTTTTTAACAGTTTAGACATTGTTTTTATTGCTTAGGAATATAAACAGTAGGCCATTGATTGTGTAGTATGCCTGTGCGCAGTCTGTATTGTTCTGGACACGTAGGCGTCAAATCAACCAGTAAATAGCCGTACGGATCCCTCGTCGCATCTTCAAAACATTCCAGAAAGAACTTCCGGTTGTTGGGGCAGATTTGATTAGCCAGAACAGTTACCTGCAATTTATCGCGTGGATTTTTGAACAAAACTAGATAATTACTGTTTAGGCTTATAGTACGGCTAAATTTACCCTGGTGGAAGATGTTCTGCGTTAACATGATGACGCTTAGATTCATATGATGCCTATATTGTGTAAAAATTCGAACCACTTCCTGATTGTCTGAGGCTTGAAAGATGACATCGTCCAATATCAGCAGATGGTTTTGCTGCGGGGGGAACAACTTTTCATCGTCAAAAGATTCAGGCAATCCTTTGATAAATACAATATTTTTATTCATACTTTTGACTTCATCATACAAAGGTTGGGCCGAAGTATAAACCCATACAATATTATGAGGCTTTTGTCTCATGACATGATCTGTGTGTTCTAAAACATTTTTCACCAGAAAAGTCTTGCCACATCCACTAGGGCCACTAATTATACAGGCAAAAGGTAGTTCTAATCTAGGATCAAATTCAATTTGGTTCAAAGACATTTTTACACATGGAAAACAAAAAAAAATGTTAAAACCCAAAAGGCAACGTCTGACCTCGCCCGACTAGGCGTCTCTTATCGTACACGACCCTCAGTCTCTTATTGAATGAGGCATTCTTTAATCGGAAGCCTTTTTTATCACGTACAATGACGTGTTGCGGGGTAGAGAGCACGTCCGAGCACGCGCCTTGGTTGTTGATGTACCCCTGAACCAGATCAAGCATGCTATCGAAATTGATGTTTTGCCCGCTTTCATGTGTTTGGGTGATACCTTTGACCTTCATCACGACACGTCCACTGTTTCTCAGTTTGTATGCGTAGGTCTTGGGGCCTGCGGAGACAAAATCTACAATGCTGTCGTTGGAAAGCTCGTCTGTCAAATCACCCAGATAGTCTCCCAGAGGCAGAACGCTTTCACCGGGCAAAGCTGTATAGATAATACTGTCCGTATCAGTGTACAAAACCCGGTTCTGTAGCATTTCCAAATAGCCGTACATTTTCAAACGAGCGTACGCCGTTGTAAAACACGCCGCAGCCACATTTGTAGTTTTCGTCAATGGTTTCTCAGTGTTTGTTCGAAAACAATACTGCACCATCGCTCGTTTTTTGTTGAGAAAGTGGATAAATGTCACGTCATACAGACCTGAAAAAAGCAGTTCGAGAAAATCCTTAGTTTTTGTCACAATCTTTGTGCTTGGCATGTTCTCACGCTGCGCCAACTTACCCCAGAGATTGTTCAGACATAGTTTTGAAACTTGCCTTTTTCCAGGATTCACTCTAATTTTGGAAGGATCTAGTTGAATATTTTGATGCGTCTTATAATCCTCGATATACTGGTTTCTATCAGCCTGATTGATGACATGTGCGGGGTACCCTGAAGATTCCTGTTTACCTTTCAAAAAAGTCCTCATATAGTCGGTAAAAATGGCGTCACTCTTTCGACTGTAATGCCATACCTCGGAAATATTCACAACGGTGTAACCGAGGTCGAGAGCCTTGGCGAATTCAGGGGTTGTCCAGACACCCGTTAATGACCTTTGCTCATCAGTGTGCGCACAGGCTGTATTTTGATTGTTGGCATCGCCACAGGTGCGACATAATGTGAATAGCAGTTTACCTTTAGGTGATTTGTAGGGCAAAACAGGAAAATATAACCCCCTCGGTGGGTTAACTGTAGCGCTGATGAAGCCGAAATACATCCTGGGGTCCTTGAAGTCATTGTGGAAGATTTCAGGATGATCAATGGGGTAGAGACAGGTGCTATTGATAAATGGATACAGCGACGTGACATCAACATAAAGCACACGTTCGTTAGGTTTTGGGGTATATCTTAAAACAAACGCGTTTGTCCGCCCCCCGAACAAAGCTTGTCTAGGCTTTAGCGGTGATGGGAATTTAGCTTTTTTGATGAATTCGCCCGTCGCCGCGTCTAACTTTTTCATTCGCAACCATTCGTGCTCCCACATAATTACAAGTTGCAAATTCGGTTTAAGACGTAGTTCTCGAATTTTCTTTTGGGTGGCATCGAACCTTTCCTGAAAGGGGCGTTTTGTCGTCGGACATATTTTAGCAAGATCGAAGCATTCTGAACAACCGTGGTGATAGCATCCAAAATATTCATACACTATACGCACACCTCCAACCTCTCTATAACCGTCTACAAAGAAGTTGTCTATTTTGACTTCCCCGCCGTTTAAAGCGTGTCTGATGTGAACATTTTGACTGTGCATGACCCACAGCAAATATTGGATAGCGTCTTGCGAGAAAGCTTTATATTGGTTCGTGTAGTTGTCTGCAGGTGTAATGGCCAGTGTTTGAGGCTTCAGGAATCTTGTGCGGAACACACTCATGCAGGCTGAGGCGATTGTCACAGCGTTGAAGGGGTCACAACCTGTAGCTTCGAAAAACTCACCCCTAAATGTCTCACCACCCTGGAATAACAAGTTCACGTCATTCTTACAGTAGGCTACAGCCTGCTGGGCAAAATCAAACGACCCCATACTGTTTTTGTCATACCATTCGTAGAACTTTGCACGCTCTGAGGGGGCCAGGCGTTCAACATCGTAAGACGAAGGCTCGGGATAAGACCCTACATAATTCAGATGAGCCAACGAGCTGAATTTGTGTGGAAAGTACCCCTTTGATTTGTCTTCAAACCCTAGGGCCTTTGGGATCGCACTTAGCGCCATGGTCAGAAATGAGAGCGAGTCTATGTATCGCGATTTCAAATCAACATCCACAAAAGAGAGAACCTTACTCCCTTGCATTATAATGTCAAATTTGACACCCAGATCGATCATTCTGTTGAGTAAAATGTAGGAATCAAAACCTCTAGCATTATGTGCTACAAAAGTCGAACCTTTGAAACGAGGGTTTCTGAAAAAACTAACAAAACCGTCGACACAATCGGTACCAAACCAATGCTTCTCCATACTATTCGATTTACAACAAACAAGAAAGGGTTTGAGTGACCCGTCTTCATCTACATAGGTTTCAAAATCGTAGTATATTACATTTCTACAAGGAGGCTGTGCTTTTAGAGGTTGGATGTAACACAGATGAGGATCAAGCATTGTATCTCCCCTCAAGTCGTCACCGCACACAGCACATTTTTTAGCGAGGCAGTGATGCTTGACACGACTAGCACCTGGTTTCACATAATATTGCAAGCCGCATTGCATGCATTTTTTATATGTGTCACAGTTAGTTTTGAGGATGTCTGACCTTCTCGCCTTGCGCGGCTCTTTATGTTTGATAAAACACTCGTCATTATAACAAGTCTTATTACAATCAGGACAGATTACACGTTTAAAGGGTAGCTGTTTACATCTCGCATCAAGACACACGTGACAGTGCCCCGGGCACCGATGCTGCTCCCAATTCTCGTGACCTTTGAAGCAGTGTCTACAGAAATATGTATGACCTACAAACCCCTCAATGGATTTAACGCCGTAGAAATGATTCTCTAGTAAAAGGATAAACAAAATATCATCGGCTGATTTGGGGTAGCGAGTCTCAAAAAAAGTCATAGGACGGCAGTCGGCTTTTCTGTACATTACAACTATCTTTCTTTTGAGGGCTTTCTCGAATTTGTGTACATCAGCCAGACTTACAGCTGTGTGACAGTTCAAACCTACACTCTCTTGTAAGAGCCGAGCCTGCTGTGTGGCCTGCTTTGTTGTTAGCGAGCTGTTTAGCAGATGTGCTAACGCGAGAGCAAAGCATAGATTGTTGTCTTTGTTAAGAGTCATGTACAAATGTCGTTTTTTTCTCTTTAATATTTCTACATTAGTGGATTGTATCAGTTTGCGACGCATACCTCCACGCAAAGGCTTGAATATTTGTACCACTAATTCTAAACCTTCATCGAGCATAAGTTCTGTGTTAGACTGTGCTAAACGCTCTAGCATACTTTGTACATGCTCCCTCATAGAGTCTATATCAGTCATTTGCTGGTAGGTATGTTCTCTTTCGTCACCACCCCCCACAATCTCAATCTGAATTGCATCCCCCGTTTGTGCAATGTCATCTACCTCCTCCAAAACACCTTCGATGTTATTTTCGATATGCATGTAAAAAGAAGCAAAATCCCTGCTACCCGATTGCATGGGGGGATTTATACGTCTCCGCACTTCAACATTATTGAAATGGGGTCTGTTAACTACAGCCGAGCCACCTTGTTGAACACGGCTTAGAGGCTGAGAGGTAGCGACAGGTTCCGAGCCTGCGGGTTGAACACGACTCAGCGGCTGAGAGGTAGCGTCAGGTTGCTGAAACGCCGTATGTTGAGACGGCGCTATGTCGCCCTCAATTTGATGATCAATTATTACAGCGCAGTTGTTAGGCTGTTGGCGAGTTTGTAGGCACGGCGCTATGTCGCTACCATCAATACACGCCAAGGGTTCAACGCACATGTCATCAATTATTTCATCATTCAACACAGACTGATTATCGTGAGTCGGGTCAGGCGGCTGTACATTTAACTCGTTGATAATGTCAATCAGTTGAGCCGGTATGTTAGGACTGAGACAACGTACACTCTCATACGTGTGGTTATTTAATTCAGTTATCAAGTTTAACAATTGTGAAGAAATGTGTGTAGGACTTTGGCTACCTTCATTGACACTTTGATTATTAAGACCCTCTACCACACTTTGTAAATGATTAGGCACATCGGGGCTGAGGGCACTCTGCTCACCCGATACCACCGCATTTACACCCTCTAGAGCAGATAGCAGGTGTGATGTTAATTCTGATATTTGACTCCTATACGCACCATCCGATAACATTTCAATATCGTTGTTAATTGTCAAGATTTGTTGATCTAGTTCAGGGGTATCACAAAATCTCTGCCTTGTACCTGATTCATGATTTGTTTCATCGGTTTCAAAATCTATTTCAACAATGCTTGCTATGACGTCTGCCTCAGCTGGCGTGAGTTTAGGGTCAGACATTGCCTTTTTATTTTAAACTATCGATGTTTCAATTGCAGATGTCAATGTCTGTATTACTTTGAGACAAGAGCGAAGTTGCTGTCTGTAAATACATTCACCGTCACACGCATGAGACCTTGAATCTTTCAGACGCCTCTCTCTCACACGGAAGGATGGGTGGGGGTTGTGTGTGAGCCTGCTCCTTCTTCGACCCCTCCTACTCCGAGTCATCTGACGCCTCGGTTGAGCAGCCTGTGGTTGGCTGTCAATAGCGCCTGAAGTATACAGAAGAAACAATGTTATAACATAAATATATGATAGAAAAAATAATATATATATATATATATATATATACATATAAAACAAAATTCGACATACCTTCAATTTCTTTTAACGATTCGCGAGTTTGGTTCAACTCCTCGTACTTAATATTCGCAAGCTCTGCGTCCGTCACGTGACCCGCTGACACGTCATCCGCTTTTTGAGCAAAGAGCCGATTCTGTCGGTCTTCAAATGCTCTTAAAAGATGCGGAGCTGAGCCCTCGTCAGACGATTCTCCCAACACATCCGACACGTTTGAAGCAGGCTCTTTGTAACCTTCGCGACCTGTGTCACCCAGACCGTTTTTCTGGATGTCTTGCTCCGCTGCACCTACCAGATCTAACATACATACATAAGTTAAACATTTTAAGATCAACGTATTAATATTAACTAACATAAATGAATGTGTGATTCACCGTAATCCGTCTGCGTTAAGTAGACTCCACTGAAGTCATCATTTAACCGCGCTTTTTTTTGTTGAGAAAAACAATAACATCACATTTCTGATGGAGAAAATAACAGAATAATGTAAACACATAATAAAACTCACGAGCATTGTGGACGTCCGCATAGACGATAATATCTATGTACAAAAAAAAACATACGTCATAAATACAATCGCATTATAACAGAATAGTTTATTTTTAGGAAAAAAAACAACCTACCTTTCACCATTGCTTTTAAAAGATCCGCAGAGCGTAGAGACCGACTTGAGGTGGTTTGAGCTTTGTAAAGGCCTTTTCTGACTGTTTAAACACTTGCACATCTATATATCCAGATACTTTCCCGCCCTAAAGAACATTCTGACCTGAAGACCCCTAACCCTAACCCCCACCCCATTTTTAAACTCCATTTTCTCCTCCATACACAAAATTGGACTGAGGACCAGCTAATTTCATCCCTCGGAAGGTAAGATTCATTTTTTTTCACCTCATACTATTATTAAAAGCTTTTTTAAACTGAAACATAGCACCAAAAATAATTTAACTCAGCCACATACACACACATCCCACAGATACACGCGACGAGGTCATAAAGCAGGGTCATACACCCCCCAACAATCTTAAGACCCAAAACATGTACAGACATATTCCCACCATCAAATAATTTAACTCAGCCACATACACACACATACAACCCAGATACAGACACACGCCGTAAAGAGCCGCGCAAGGTGAGAAGGTCAGACACCCCCAACAATCTTAAGACCCTAAACATCTACAGACATATTCCCACCACCAAAAAATAAACAAAACAAGATTTACAGATGATCTAACACATATGTTCAGACTTACCACCATCCAAAAAACAAAACAAAACAAGATTTACACTCATCCTGAGATAAATAAACTTACACATCTTACCACTCCTATCTCAGGATAAAAGTGAATGAAACACTTAAACACCCCCTACAGGACGAGGGAGGAAGCAGCAGCTCATAACATTTTTGACTTTCAACCACACACACACACACCACTCATACCAAACTCAAACCCTAACCCAACCCATAATTCAACATTTTAAATAAATAACAACCTAACCCTATAACCTATGACCTCCCTATGACCTCCATAAACTCTATGACCTCAATAACTCTTTTAAAAAAAAAAAAAAAAAAAAAAAAAAAATATTTAATACTTTTTTATTAAGGTCATAAATCAATACTCCATCAAACTTTGTCATAATATCCACCTACCATTCTCTCTCTCTGGTTAAAGTGTTATGAAAAAAAAGGCTGTTGGGGGCTAGGGAGTATCGAGTTGATCATTATACATGAAGAAATAACCAATTTCATCGTTTGGTTTATGTTTTACACGCGTTTTAAATTTTATTGCCGAAATCGCTTTTTCTCGCCGAGATAAGCACGTTTTCTGAAATGCCGCTCTCCCGTCACTCTGGTTAAAGTGTTATGAAAAAAAAGGCTGTTGGGGGCTAGGGAGTATCGAGTTGATCATTATACATGAAGAAATAACCAATTTCATCGTTTGGTTTATGTTTTACACGTGTTTTAAATTTTATTGCCGAAATCGCTTTTTCTCGCCGAGATAAGCACGTTTTCTGAAATGCCGCTCTCCCGTCACTCTGGTTAAAGTGTTATGGAAAAAAAGGCTGTTGGGGGCCAGGGAGTATCGAGTTGATCATTATACATGAAGAAATAACCAATTTCATCGTTTGGTTTATGTTTTACACGCGTTTTAAATTTTATTGCCGAAATCGCTTTTTCTCGCCGAGATAAGCACGTTTTCTGAAATGCCGCTCTCCCGTCACTCTGGTTAAAGTGTTATGAAAAAAAAGGCTGTTGGGGGCTAGGGAGTATCGAGTTGATCATTATACATGAAGAAATAACCAATTTCATCGTTTGGTTTATGTTTTACACGCGTTTTAAATTTTATTGCCGAAATCGCTTTTTCTCGCCGAGATAAGCAAGTTTTCTGAAATGCCGCTCTCCCGTCACTCTGGTTAAAGTGTTGTGAAAAAAAAGGCTGTTGGGGGCTAGGGAGTATCGAGTTGATCATTATACATGAAGAAATAACCAATTTCATCGTTTGGTTTATGTTTTACACGCGTTTCAAATTTTATTGCCGAAATCGCTTTTTCTCGCCGAGATAAGCACGTTTTCTGAAATGCCGCTCTCCCGTCACTCTGGTTAAAGTGTTATGAAAAAAAAGGCTGTTGGGGGCTAGGGAGTATCGAGTTGATCATTTTACATGAAGAAATAACCAATTTCATCGTTTGGTTTATGTTTTACACGCGTTTTAAATTTTATTGCCAAAATCGCTTTTTCTCGCCGAGATAAGCACGTTTTCTGAAATGCCGCTCTCCCGTCACTCCGGTTAAAGTTTTATGAAAAAAAAGGCTGTTGGGGGCTAGGGAGTATCGAGTTGATCATTATACATGAAGAAATAACCAATTTCATCGTTTGGTTTATGTTTTACACGCGTTTTAAATTTTATTGCCGAAATCGCTTTTTCTCGCCGAGATAAGCACGTTTTCTGAAATGCCGCTCTCCCGTCACTCTGGTTAAAGTGTTATGAAAAAAAAGGCTGTTGGGGGCTAGGGAGTATCGAGTTGATCATTATACATGAAGAAATAACCAATTTCATCGTTTGGTTTATGTTTTACACGCGTTTTAAATTTTATTGCCGAAATCGCTTTTTCTCGCCGAGATAAGCACGTTTTCTGAAATGCCGCTCTCCCGTCACTCTGGTTAAAGTGTTATGAAAAAAAAGGCTGTTGGGGGCTAGGGAGTATCGAGTTGATCATTATACATGAAGAAATAACCAATTTCATCGTTTGGTTTATGTTTTACACGCGTTTTAAATTTTATTGCCGAAATCGCTTTTTCTCGCCGAGATAAGCACGTTTTCTGAAATGCCGCTCTCCCGTCACTCTGGTTAAAGTGTTATAAAAAAAAAAGGCTGTTGGGGGCTAGGGAGTATCGAGTTGATCATTATACATGAAGAAATAACCAATTTCATCGTTTGGTTTATGTTTTACACGCGTTTTAAATTTTATTGCCGAAATCGCTTTTTCTCGCCGAGATAAGCACGTTTTCTGAAATGCCGCTCTCCCGTCACTCTGGTTAAAGTGTTATGAAAAAAAAGGCTGTTGGGGGCTAGGGAGTATCGAGTTGATCATTATACATGAAGAAATAACCAATTTCATCGTTTGGTTTATGTTTTACACGCGTTTTAAATTTTATTGCCGAAATCGCTTTTTCTCGCCGAGATAAGCACGTTTTCTGAAATGCCGCTCTCCCGTCACTCTGGTTAAAGTGTTATGAAAAAAAGGCTGTTGGGGGCTAGGGAGTATCGAGTTGATCATTATACATGAAGAAATAACCAATTTCATCGTTTGGTTTATGTTTTACACGCGTTTTAAATTTTATTGCCGAAATCGCTTTTTCTCGCCGAGATAAGCACGTTTTCTGAAATGCCGCTCTCCCGTCACTCTGGTTAAAGTGTTATGAAAAAAAAGGCTGTTGGGGGCTAGGGAGTATCGAGTTGATCATTATACATGAAGAAATAACCAATTTCATCGTTTGGTTTATGTTTTACACGCGTTTTAAATTTTATTGCCGAAATCGCTTTTTCTCGCCGAGATAAGCACGTTTTCTGAAATGCCGCTCTCCCGTCACTCTGGTTAAAGTGTTATGAAAAAAAAGGCTGTTGGGGGCTAGGGAGTATCGAGTTGATCATTATACATGAAGAAATAACCAATTTCATCGTTTGGTTTATGTTTTACACGCGTTTTAAATTTTATTGCCGAAATCGCTTTTTCTCGCCGAGATAAGCACGTTTTCTGAAATGCCGCTCTCCCGTCACTCTGGTTAAAGTGTTATAAAAAAAAAAGGCTGTTGGGGGCTAGGGAGTATCGAGTTGATCATTATACATGAAGAAATAACCAATTTCATCGTTTGGTTTATGTTTTACACGCGTTTTAAATTTTATTGCCGAAATCGCTTTTTCTCGCCGAGATAAGCACGTTTTCTGAAATGCCGCTCTCCCGTCACTCTGGTTAAAGTGTTATGAAAAAAAAGGCTGTTGGGGGCTAGGGAGTATCGAGTTGATCATTATACATGAAGAAATAACCAATTTCATCGTTTGGTTTATGTTTTACACGCGTTTTAAATTTTATTGCCGAAATCGCTTTTTCTCGCCGAGATAAGCACGTTTTCTGAAATGCCGCTCTCCCGTCACTCTGGTTAAAGTGTTATGAAAAAAAAGGCTGTTGGGGGCTAGGGAGTATCGAGTTGATCATTATACATGAAGAAATAACCAATTTCATCGTTTGGTTTATGTTTTACACGCGTTTTAAATTTTATTGCCGAAATCGCTTTTTCTCGCCGAGATAAGCACGTTTTCTGAAATGCCGCTCTCCCGTCACTCTGGTTAAAGTGTTATAAAAAAAAAGGCTGTTGGGGGCTAGGGAGTATCGAGTTGATCATTATACATGAAGAAATAACCAATTTCATCGTTTGGTTTATGTTTTACACGCGTTTTAAATTTTATTGCCGAAATCGCTTTTTCTCGCCGAGATAAGCACGTTTTCTGAAATGCCGCTCTCCCGTCACTCTGGTTAAAGTGTTATGAAAAAAAAGGCTGTTGGGGGATAGGGAGTATCGAGTTGATCATTATACATGAAGAAATAACCAATTTCATCGTTTGGTTTATGTTTTACACGCGTTTTAAATTTTATTGCCGAAATCGCTTTTTCTCGCCGAGATAAGCACGTTTTCTGAAATGCCGCTCTCCCGTCACTCTGGTTAAAGTGTTATGAAAAAAAAGGCTGTTGGGTGCTAGGGAGTATCGAGTTGATCATTATACATGAAGAAATAACCAATTTCATCGTTTGGTTTATGTTTTACACGCGTTTTAAATTTTATTGCCGAAATCGCTTTTTCTCGCCGAGATAAGCACGTTTTCTGAAATGCCGCTCTCCCGTCACTCTGGTTAAAGTGTTATGAAAAAAAAGGCTGTTGGGGGCTAGGGAGTATCGAGTTGATCATTATACATGAAGAAATAACCAATTTCATCGTTTGGTTTATGTTTTACACGCGTTTTAAATTTTATTGCCGAAATCGCTTTTTCTCGCCGAGATAAGCACGTTTTCTGAAATGCCGCTCTCCCGTCACTCTGGTTAAAGTGTTATGAAAAAAAAGGCTGTTGGGGGCTAGGGAGTATCGAGTTGATCATTATACATGAAGAAATAACCAATTTCATCGTTTGGTTTATGTTTTACACGCGTTTTAAATTTTATTGCCGAAATCGCTTTTTCTCGCCGAGATAAGCACGTTTTCTGAAATGCCGCTCTCCCGTCACTCTGGTTAAAGTGTTATGAAAAAAAAGGCTGTTGGGGGCTAGGGAGTATCGAGTTGATCATTATACATGAAGAAATAACCAATTTCATCGTTTGGTTTATGTTTTACACGCGTTTTAAATTTTATTGCCGAAATCGCTTTTTCTCGCCGAGATAAGCACGTTTTCTGAAATGCCGCTCTCCCGTCACTCTGGTTAAAGTGTTATGAAAAAAAAGGCTGTTGGGGGCTAGGGAGTATCGAGTTGGTCATTATACATGAAGAAATAACCAATTTCATCGTTTGGTTTATGTTTTACACGCGTTTTAAATTTTATTGCCGAAATCGCTTTTTCTCGCCGAGATAAGCACGTTTTCTGAAATGCCGCTCTCCCGTCACTCTGGTTAAAGTGTTGTGAAAAAAAAGGCTGTTGGGGGCTAGGGAGTATCGAGTTGATCATTATACATGAAGAAATAACCAATTTCATCGTTTGGTTTATGTTTTACACGCGTTTTAAATTTTATTGCCGAAATCGCTTTTTCTCGCCGAGATAAGCACGTTTTCTGAAATGCCGCTCTCCCGTCACTCTGGTTAAAGTGTTATGAAAAAAAAGGCTGTTGGGGGCTAGGGAGTATTGAGTTGATCATTATACATGAAGAAATAACCAATTTCATCGTTTGGTTTATGTTTTACACGCGTTTTAAATTTTATTGCCGAAATCGCTTTTTCTCGCCGAGATAAGCACGTTTTCTGAAATGCCGCTCTCCCGTCACTCTGGTTAAAGTGTTATGAAAAAAAAGGCTGTTGGGGGCTAGGGAGTATCGAGTTGATCATTATACATGAAGAAATAACCAATTTCATCGTTTGGTTTATGTTTTACACGCGTTTTAAATTTTATTGCCAAAATCGCTTTTTCTCGCCGAGATAAGCACGTTTTCTGAAATGCCGCTCTCCCGTCACTCTGGTTAAAGTGTTATGAAAAAAAAGGCTGTTGGGGGCTAGGGAGTATCGAGTTGATCATTATACATGAAGAAATAACCAATTTCATCGTTTGGTTTATGTTTTACACGCGTTTTAAATTTTATTGCCGAAATCGCTTTTTCTCGCCGAGATAAGCACGTTTTCTGAAATGCCGCTCTCCCGTCACTCTGGTTAAAGTGTTATGAAAAAAAAGGCTGTTGGGGGCTAGGGAGTATCGAGTTGATCATTATACATGAAGAAATAACCCATTTCATCGTTTGGTTTATGTTTTACACGCGTTTTAAATTTTATTGCCGAAATCGCTTTTTCTCGCCGAGATAAGCACGTTTTCTGAAATGCCGCTCTCCCGTCACTCTGGTTAAAGTGTTATGAAAAAAAAGGCTGTTGGGGGCTAGGGAGTATCGAGTTGATCATTATACATGAAGAAATAACCAATTTCATCGTTTGGTTTCTGTTTTACACGCGTTTTAAATTTTATTGCCGAAATCGCTTTTTCTCGCCGAGATAAGCACGTTTTCTGAAATGCCGCTCTCCCGTCACTCTGGTTAAAGTGTTATGAAAAAAAAGGCTGTTGGGGGCTAGGGAGTATCGAGTTGATCATTATACATGAAGAAATAACCAATTTCATCGTTTGGTTTATGTTTTACACGCGTTTTAAATTTTATTGCCGAAATCGCTTTTTCTCGCCGAGATAAGCACGTTTTCTGAAATGCCGCTCTCCCGTCACTCTGGTTAAAGTGTTATGAAAAAAAAGGCTGTTGGGGGCTAGGGAGTATCGAGTTGATCATTATACATGAAGAAATAACCAATTTCATCGTTTGGTTTCTGTTTTACACGCGTTTTAAATTTTATTGCCGAAATCGCTTTTTCTCGCCGAGATAAGCACGTTTTCTGAAATGCCGCTCTCCCGTCACTCTGGTTAAAGTGTTATGAAAAAAAAGGCTGTTGGGGGCTAGGGAGTATCGAGTTGATCATTATACATGAAGAAATAACCAATTTCATCGTTTGGTTTATGTTTTACACGCGTTTTAAATTTTATTGCCGAAATCGCTTTTTCTCGCCGAGATAAGCACGTTTTCTGAAATGCCGCTCTCCCGTCACTCTGGTTAAAGTGTTATGAAAAAAAAGGCTGTTGGGGGCTAGGGAGTATCGAGTTGATCATTATACATGAAGAAATAACCAATTTCATCGTTTGGTTTATGTTTTACACGCGTTTTAAATTTTTTTGCCGAAATCACTTTTTTTCGCCGAGATAAGCACGTTTTCTGAAATGCCGCTCTCCCGTCACTCTGGTTAAAGTGTTATGAAAAAAAAGGCTGTTGGGGGCTAGGGAGTATCGAGTTGATCATTATACATGAAGAAATAACCAATTTCATCGTTTGGTTTATGTTTTACACGTGTTTTAAATTTTATTGCCGAAATCGCTTTTTCTCGCCGAGATAAGCACGTTTTCTGAAATGCCGCTCTCCCGTCACTCTGGTTAAAGTGTTATGAAAAAAAAGGCTGTTGGGGGCTAGGGAGTATCGAGTTGATCATTATACATGAAGAAATAACCAATTTCATCGTTTGGTTTATGTTATACACGCGTTTTAAATTTTATTGCCGAAATCGCTTTTTCTCGCCGAGATAAGCACGTTTTCTGAATTGCCGCTCTCCCGTCACTCTGGTTAAAGTGTTATGAAAAAAAAGGCTGTTGGGGGCTAGGGAGTATCGAGTTGATCATTATACATGAAGAAATAACCAATTTCATCGTTTGGTTTATGTTTTACACGCGTTTTAAATTTAATTGCCGAAATCGCTTTTTCTCGCCGAGATAAGCACGTTTTCTGAAATGCCGCTCTCCCGTCACTCTGGTTAAAGTGTTATGAAAAAAAAGGCTGTTGGGGGCTAGGGAGTATCGAGTTGATCATTATACATGAAGAAATAACCAATTTCATCGTTTGGTTTATGCTTTACACGCGTTTTAAATTTTATTGCCGAAATCGCTTTTTCTCGCCGAGATAAGCACGTTTTCTGAAATGCCGCTCTCCCGTCACTCTGGTTAAAGTGTTATGAAAAAAAAGGCTGTTGGGGGCTAGGGAGTATCGAGTTGATCATTATACATGAAGAAATAACCAATTTCATCGTTTGGTTTATGTTTTACACGCGTTTTAAATTTTATTGCCGAAATCGCTTTTTCTCGCCGAGATAAGCACGTTTTCTGAAATGCCGCTCTCCCGTCACTCTGGTTAAAGTGTTATGAAAAAAAAGGCTGTTGGGGGCTAGGGAGTATCGAGTTGATCATTATACATGAAGAAATAACCAATTTCATCGTTTGGTTTATGTTTTACACGCGTTTTAAATTTTATTGCCGAAATCGCTTTTTCTCGCCGAGATAAGCACGTTTTCTAATATGCCGCTCTCCCGTCACTCTGGTTAAAGTGTTATGAAAAAAAAGGCTGTTGGGGGCTAGGGAGTATCGAGTTGATCATTATACATGAAGAAATAACCAATTTCATCGTTTGGTTTATGTTTTACACGCGTTTTAAATTTTATTGCCGAAATCGCTTTTTCTCGCCGAGATAAGCACGTTTTCTGAAATGCCGCTCTCCCGTCACTCTGGTTAAATTGTTATGGAAAAAAAGGCTGTTGGGGGCTAGGGAGTATCGAGTTGATCATTATACATGAAGAAATAACCAATTTCATCGTTTGGTTTATGTTTTACACGCGTTTTAAATTTTATTGCCGAAATCGCTTTTTCTCGCCGAGATAAGCACGTTTTCTGAAATGCCGCTCTCCCGTCACTCTGGTTAAAGTGTTATGAAAAAAAAGGCTGTTGGGGGCTAGGGAGTATCGAGTTGATCATTATACATGAAGAAATAACCAATTTCATCGTTTGGTTTATGTTTTACACGCGTTTTAAATTTTATTGCCGAAATCGCTTTTTCTCGCCGAGATAAGCACGTTTTCTGAAATGCCGCTCTCCCGTCACTCTGGTTAAAGTGTTATGAAAAAAAAGGCTGTTGGGGGCTAGGGAGTATCGAGTTGATCATTATACATGAAGAAATAACCAATTTCATCGTTTGGTTTATGTTTTACACGCGTTTTAAATTTTATTGCCGAAATCGCTTTTTCTCACCGAGATAAGCACGTTTTCTGAAATGCCGCTCTCCCGTCACTCTGGTTAAAGTGTTATGAAAAAAAAGGCTGTTGGGGGCTAGGGAGTATCGAGTTGATCATTATACATGAAGAAATAACCAATTTCATCGTTTGGTTTATGTTTTACACGCGTTTTAAATTTAATTGCCGAAATCGCTTTTTCTCGCCGAGATAAGCACGTTTTCTGAAATGCCGCTCTCCCGTCACTCTGGTTAAAGTGTTATGAAAAAAAAGGCTGTTGGGGGCTAGGGAGTATCGAGTTGATCATTATACATGAAGAAATAACCAATTTCATCGTTTGGTTTATGTTTTACACGCGTTTTAAATTTTATTGCCGAAATCGCTTTTTCTCGCCGAGATAAGCACGTTTTCTGAAATGCCGCTCTCCCGTCACTCTGGTTAAAGTGTTATGAAAAAAAAGGCTGTTGGGGGCTAGGGAGTATCGAGTTGATCATTATACATGAAGAAATAATCAATTTCATCGTTTGGTTTATGTTTTACACGCGTTTTAAATTTTATTGCCGAAATTGCTTTTTCTCGCCGAGATAAGCACGTTTTCTGAAATGCCGCTCTCCCGTCACTCTGGTTAAAGTGTTATGAAAAAAAAGGCTGTTGGGGGCTAGGGAGTATCGAGTTGATCATTATACATGAAGAAATAACCAATTTCATCGTTTGGTTTATGTTTTACACGCGTTTTAAATTTTATTGCCGAAATCGCTTTTTCTCGCCGAGATAAGCACGTTTTCTGAAATGCCGCTCTCCCGTCACTCTGGTTAAAGTGTTATGAAAAAAAAGGCTGTTGGGGGCGAGGGAGTATCGAGTTGATCATTATACATGAAGAAATAACCAATTCCATCGTTTGGTTTATGCTTTACACGCGTTTTAAATTTTATTGCCGAAATCGCTTTTTCTCGCCGAGATAAGCACGTTTTCTGAAATGCCGCTCTCCCGTCACTCTGGTTAAAGTGTTATGAAAAAAAAGGCTGTTGGGGGCTAGGGAGTATCGAGTTGATCATTATACATGAAGAAATAACCAATTTCATCGTTTGGTTTATGTTTTACACGCGTTTTAAATTTTATTGCCGAAATCGCTTTTTCTCGCCGAGATAAGCACGTTTTCTGAAATGCCGCTCTCCCGTCACTCTGGTTAAAGTGTTATGAAAAAAAAGGCTGTTGGGGGCTAGGGAGTATCGAGTTGATCATTATACATGAAGAAATAACCAATTTCATCGTTTGGTTTATGTTTTACACGCATTTTAAATTTTATTGCCGAAATCGCTTTTTCTCGCCGAGATAAGCACGTTTTCTGAAATGCCGCTCTCCCGTCACTCTGGTTAAAGTGTTATGAAAAAAAGGCTGTTGGGGGCTAGGGAGTATCGAGTTGATCATTATACATGAAGAAATAACCAATTTCATCGTTTGGTTTATGTTTTACACGCGTTTTAAATTTTATTGCCGAAATCGCTTTTTCTCGCCGAGATAAGCACGTTTTCTGAAATGCCGCTCTCCCGTCACTCTGGTTAAAGTGTTATGAAAAAAAAGGCTGTTGGGGGCTAGGGAGTATCGAGTTGATCATTATACATGAAGAAATAACCAATTTCATCGTTTGGTTTATGTTTTACACGCGTTTTAAATTTTATTGCCGAAATCGCTTTTTCTCGCCGAGATAAGCACGTTTTCTGAAATGCCGCTCTCCCGTCACTCTGGTTAAAGTGTTATGAAAAAAAAGGCTGTTGGGGGCTAGGGAGTATCGAGTTGATCATTATACATGAAGAAATAATCAATTTCATCGTTTGGTTTATGTTTTACACGCGTTTTAAATTTTATTGCCGAAATCGCTTTTTCTCGCCGAGATAAGCACGTTTTCTGAAATGCCGCTCTCCCGTCACTCTGGTTAAAGTGTTATGAAAAAAAGGCTGTTGGGGGCTAGGGAGTATCGAGTTGATCATTATACATGAAGAAATAACCAATTTCATCGTTTGGTTTATGTTTTACACGCGTTTTAAATTTTATTGCCGAAATCGCTTTTTCTCGCCGAGATAAGCACGTTTTCTGAAATGCCGCTCTCCCGTCACTCTGGTTAAAGTGTTATGAAAAAAAAGGCTGTTCGGGGCTAGGGAGTATCGAGTTGATCATTATACAAGAAGAAATAACCAATTTCATCGTTTGGTTTATGTTTTACACGCGTTTTAAATTTTATTGCCGAAATCGCTTTTTCTCGCCGAGATAAGCACGTTTTCTGAAATGCCGCTCTCCCGTCACTCTGGTTAAAGTGTTATGAAAAAAAAGGCTGTTGGGGGCTAGGGAGTATCGAGTTGATCATTATACATGAAGAAATAACCAATTTCATCGTTTGGTTTATGTTTTACACGCGTTTTAAATTTTATTGCCGAAATCGCTTTTTCTCGCCGAGATAAGCACGTTTTCTGAAATGCCGCTCTCCCGTCACTCTGGTTAAAGTGTTATGAAAAAAAAGGCTGTTGGGGGCTAGGGAGTATCGAGTTGATCATTATACATGAAGAAATAACCAATTTCATCGTTTGGTTTATGTTTTACACGCGTTTTAAATTTTATTGCCGAAATCGCTTTTTCTCCCCGAGATAAGCACGTTTTCTGAAATGCCGCTCTCCCGTCACTCTGGTTAAAGTGTTATGAAAAAAAAGGCTGTTGGGGGCTAGGGAGTATCGAGTTGATCATTATACATGAAGAAATAACCAATTTCATCGTTTGGTTTATGTTTTACACGCGTTTTAAATTTTATTGCCGAAATCGCTTTTTCTCGCCGAGATAAGCACGTTTTCTGAAATGCCGCTCTCCCGTCACTCTGGTTAAAGTGTTATGAAAAAAAAGGCTGTTGGGGGCTAGGGAGTATCGAGTTGATCATTATACATGAAGAAATAACCAATTTTATCGTTTGGTTTATGTTTTATACGCGTTTTAAATGTTATTGCCGAAATCGCTTTTACTCGCCGAGATAAGCACGTTTTCTGAAATGCCGCTCTCCCGTCACTCTGGTTAAAGTGTTATGAAAAAAAAGGCTGTTGGGGGCTAGGGAGTATCGAGTTGATCATTATACATGAAGAAATAACCAATTTCATCGTTTGGTTTAGGTTTTACACGCGTTTTAAATTTTATTGCCGAAATCGCTTTTTCTCGCCGAGATAAGCACGTTTTCTAATATGCCGCTCTCCCGTCACTCTGGTTAAAGTGTTATGAAAAAAAAGGCTGTTGGGGGCTAGGGAGTATCGAGTTGATCATTATACATGAAGAAATAACCAATTTCATCGTTTGGTTTATGTTTTACACGCGTTTTAAATTTTATTGCCAAAATCGCTTTTTCTCGCCGAGATAAGCACGTTTTCTGAAATGCCTCTCTCCCGTCACTCTGGTTATGGTGTTATGAAAAAAAAGGCTGTTGGGGGCTAGGGAGTGTCGAGTTGATCATTATACATGAAGAAATAACCAATTTCATCGTTTGGTTTATGTTTTACACGCGTTTTAAATTTTATTGCCGAAATCGCTTTTTCTCGCCGAGATAAGCACGTTTTCTGAAATGCCGCTCTCCCGTCACTCTGGTTAAAGTGTTGTGAAAAAAAAGGCTGTTGGGGGCTAGGGAGTATCGAGTTGATCATTATACATGAAGAAATAACCAATTTCATCGTTTGGTTTATGTTTTACACGCGTTTTAAATTTTATTGCCGAAATCGCTTTTTCTCGCCGAGATAAGCACGTTTTCTGAAATGCCGCTCTCCCGTCACTCTGGTTAAAGTGTTATGAAAAAAAAGGCTGTTGGGGGCTAGGGAGTATCGAGTTGATCATTACACATGAAGAAATAACCAATTTCATCGTTTGGTTTATGTTTTACACGCGTTTTAAATTTTATTGCCGAAATCGCTTTTTCTCGCCGAGATAAGCACGTTTTCTGAAATGCCGCTCTCCCGTCACTCTGGTTATGGTGTTATGAAAAAAAAGGCTGTGGGGGCTAGGGAGTATCGAGTTGATCATTATACATGAAGAAATAACCAATTTCATCGTTTGGTTTATGTTTTACACGCGTTTTAAATTTTATTGCCGAAATCGCTTTTTCTCGCCGAGATAAGCACGTTTTCTGAAATGCCGCTCTCCCGTCACTCTGGTTATGGTGTTATGAAAAAAAAGGCTGTTGGGGGCTAGGGAGTATCGAGTTGATCATTATACATGAAGAAATAACCAATTTCATCGTTTGGTTTATGTTTTACACGCGTTTTAAATTTTATTGCCGAAATCGCTTTTTCTCGCTGAGATAAGCACGTTTTCTGAAATGCCGCTCTCCCCCCCAAGAACAACAATCCCAACCACCCAAACAACAACCCCAACCCAAACAACCCCCCAATAACCAACAACAACCCCAAAAACAACAATCCCCAACAACCCCAACAACAACAACCCCCCCAACAACAACCCCCCCAACAACAACCACCCCAACCACAACCTCCGCAACCACCCCAACAACATCAACCACCCCAACAACAACCCCGCCCAACAACCCCCCAACGACAACCCCAACCACAACCCCCCCAACAACAACCCCAATAACCACAACAACAACAACAACAACCCCCCCCCCCCCAACAACAACGAAAGATTTCATGACCACAGATGTCAGAGCGACAGGTCATTCAATCCTGTAATGGCATTCTTGGCCACTGGAACGATGGTGGAGCTCTTGAAGCACGAGGCCACCTCACACAGCTCCAGGGAGCGGTTGAAGATCCGTAAACAGGTGGGTGCCAGCTGCTCAGCACAGACTTTCAAGCAGGAGGGTGACACGCCGTCTGGGCCCAGTGCCTTCCTGATCTTTCGTCTCCGGAACACCTGCCGCACTTCCTCCTCACAGATCTGGAGTGCGGGCACGGCCTCTGCAAGAGAGAGAGTAGGTGATGGAGGTGTGGACAGAGCGGTTGTGAGGGGAAGGGAATATGTAGATTGTGCTGCAGGAGGTCAAGTTGTGTGGGATGACCGATCAAACCTGCAGTATCAGTAGAACCTGTTCAGCTGGTTAGTAAGCCTTGGGCTCTCCACAGGACGGGGGGTTCATTTCTTGAAGCGTGTGATGCTCTGCAAACCTTTCCACACTGTTGAGGGATCAGGATTGGCAGAGAGGTGTCTCTCCAGGCTCTCCCCGTAACACCTCCTGGTTTTCCTCACCTCTCAGTTCAGTGTCTCTGGTCTGCTTGAACATGTCCCGGTCGCCGCCCTTGTAGGCATCCTCCGTGGCTTTCCGCAGCCTCCAGAGGTTCGGTGTAAACCAAGATTTGTCGTTGTTGTACGTGCAGAAGGTCTTAGTCTGCACACACAGATCCTCACATAAACAGATGTATGATGTGGCAGTGTCAGCTAGTTCATGCAGGTCTGAAGTTGCAGCTTTGAAAACTCCCCAATCGGTGCAGTCAAAGCAGGCTTGAAGGTCCAGCCTTGACTCCATTGTCCACTTCCTCACAGTCCTCACTACAGGCTCATACGTTTTTAATTTCTACCTGTAGGCCAGGACCAGATGAACTAGACAGTGGTCCGACAGGCCTAAAGCTGCACGAGCAACAGACAACAACCCCAACATCAACCCCCCCAACAACAACCACCACAACAACCCCAACATCATTCCCCCAACAACAACCCCCCCCCAACAACAACCACCCCCCCAACAACAACCACCCCCCCCAACAACAACCACCACAACAACCCCAACATCATTCCCCCAACAACAACCACCTCCCCCAACAACAACCACCCCCCCAACGACAACCACGCCCCCAACAACAACCACCCCCCCAACATCAACCCCAACAACAACCACCCCCCCAACAACAACCCCAACAACAACCTCAACATTCCCCCCAAAAACATCAACCCCCCAACAACATCAACAACAAAACCAACAACCCCAAACCCAACGACAACCCCCCCAAACGACCCCAACATCCCCCCCAACAACAACCCCAACCCCCACAACAACAACCCCAACCCCCACAACAACAACCCCAACCCCCACAACAACAACAACCCCAACCCCCACAACAACAACAACCCCAACCCCCCCCCCCCAACAACAACAACAACCCGAACCCCCCCAACAACAACAACAACCCCAACTCCCCCAACAACAACAACAACCCCAACCCCCCCAACAACAACAACAACCCCAACGCCCCCAACAACCCCCCCAGCAACCCCCAAAACAACCCCAATAACATCAACCCCCCCAACAACAACTGCAGCAACAACCCTAACCCCAACAACCACCACCCCAACAACAACCCCTGCAACAACAACCACCACCACCCCAACAACAACCCCCGCAACAACATCAACCCCCCCAACAACAACCCCAAAAACAACAACCCCCCCCAACAACAACCTCCCGAAAGATTTCATGACCACAGATGTCAGAGCGACAGGTCTGTAGTCATTCAAACCTGTGATGGCGGGCTTCTTGGCCACCGGTACGATGATGGAGCTCTTGAAGCACGAGGGCATCTCACATAGCTCCAGGGAGCGGTTGAAGATCCGTGCAAAGGTGGGTGCCAGCTTCTCAGCACAGGCTTTCAAGCAGGAGGGTGACACGCCGTCTGGGCCCGGCGCCTTCCTGATCTTTTGTCTCCGGAACACCTGGCGCACTTCCTCCTCACGGATCTGGAGTGTGGGCACGGTCTCTGCAAGAGAGAGAGAGAGAGTAGGTGACGGAGGTGTGGACGGAGGTGTGGACAGAGCAGTTGTGAGGGGAAGGGAGCATGTAGATTGTGCTGCAGGAGGTCAAGTTGTGTGGGAGGACCGATCAAACCTGCAGTAGAACCTGTTCAACTGGTTAGCAAGCCTTGGGCTCTCCACAGGACGGGGTGTTCGTTTCTTGAAGCGCGTGATGCTCTGCAAACCTTTCCACACTGTTGAGGGATCAGGATTGGCAGAGAGGTGTCTCTCCAGGCTCTCCCCGTAACACCTCCTGGCTTTCCTGACCTCTCGGTTCAGTGTTTCTGGTCTGCTTGAACAGGTCCCGGTACCGCTCTTGTAGACCTCCTAATTGGCTTTGCGCAGCCTCCAGAGGTTCGGTGTAACCCAAGGTTTGTCGTTGTTGTACGTGCAGAAGGTCTTAATCTGCACAGACAGATCCTCACAAAAACAGATGTATGATCTGACAGTGAGTTCATGCAGGTCTGAAGTTGCAGCTTTGAAAACTCCCCAATCCGTGCAGTCAAAGCTGGCTTGAAGGTCCTGCCTTGACTCCACTGTCCACTTCCTCACAGTCCTCACTACAGGCTTAGAAGATTTTAGTTTCTACCTGTAGGCCGGGACCAGATGAACTAGACAGTGGTCCGAGATGCCTAAAGCTGCACAACCAAGCCACAGACAACAACCCCAACAACATCACCCCCCCAACAACAACAACCCCAACAACAACTCCAACATCATTCCCGCCCAACAACAACCCCAACAACATCAACCCCCCCGACAACAATAACTACAACCCCAATAACATCAACCCCCCAACAACCCCAACATCAAGTCCCAACAACAACCCCAAACACAACAACCCCAACAACATCAACCCCCCAACAACAACTCCAACATCATCCCCCCCCCAACAACAACCACAACATCAACCCCCTGACAACAACAACCACAGCCCCAATAACATAAACCCCCCAACAACAACAACAACAACCCCAAACCCAACAACAAAACCCCCAACAACAACAACCCCAAACCCAACAACAAAAACCCCAACAACAACCCCAACAACCCTAACCCAAACTACAACAACAACCCCAACAACAACCCTAACCCAAACAACAATAACAACAACCCCAACATCAACCCCTCCAATAACACCAAAAGCAACCCCCCCAACAACAAACCCAAGAACCCCAACCCCAACAACCCCCCCAACAACACCACCCCCAACAACAACCAACAACCCCCCAACAACACCCCCCCCCCTACAGCCCCAAAAACAACCCCAATAACATCAACCCTCCCCAACACCAACCACAATAACATCAACCCCCCAACCACAATCCAAAAAACAACCCTAATCCCAACAACCACCACCCCAACAACAACAACCCACGCCAACAACAACCCACGCCAATAACAACCCACGCCAACAACAACCCACGCAACAACAACCCACGCAACAACACCTCACACAGCTCCAGGGAGCGATTGAAGATCCATGCAAAGGTGGGTGCCAGCTGCTCAGCACAGGCTTTCAAGCACGAGGGTGACACGCCGTCTGGGCCCGGTGCCTTCCTGATCTTATGTCTCCGGAACACCTGCCGCACTTCCTCCTCACGGATTTGGAGTGCGGGCACGGCCTCTGCAAGAGAGAGAGTAGGTGACAGCGATGACGGAGGTGTGGAAAGAGCGGTTGGGAGGGGAGTATGTAGATTGTGCTGCAGGAGGTCCAGTTGTGTGGGAGGACCGATCAAACCTGCAGTAGAACTCCATCAGCTGGTTAGCAAGCCTTGGGCTCTCCACAGGACAGGGGGTTCATTTCTTGAAGCACGTGATGCTCTGGAAACCTTTCCACACTGTTGGGGGATCAGGATTGGCAGAGAGGTGTCTCTCCAGGCACTCCCCGTAACACCTCCTGGCTTTCCTGACCTCTCGGTTCAATGTGTTTCTGGTCTGCTTGAACAGGTCCCGGTCGCCACTCCTGTAGGCCTTAGGACACAGAAAACACACAAAATAAGACAAAGAAGCAGAGAGCGACCCATGGAGGCTGCCGTCCGAGGCGCCATCTTGGTCTCATGAGACTGCTCAAGAGGTTCAACCTGCCGCGGGAGCTGCTGAAGACCTTCTACACTGCCATCATCCAGTCTGTCCTCTGCACCTCTGTCTGGTTTGGATCGCCCTCCAAACAAGACAAGCACAGACTGCAACGGACAATCAGGACTGCAGAAAAGATAATTGGAATCAACCTCCCATCTATCAAAGACTTGTACCTGTCCAGGACCACGAAACGTGCAAGCAACATCTCAACAGACCCTTCTCACCAGGTTACAGTCTGTTTGAACTACTCCCCTTCGGACGGCGTTATGGAGCTCTGTACGCCAAAACCAGTAGACACAGAGACAGCTTCTTCCCCCAGGCTGTTGCTCTGATGAACTCACACCACTCTTAGAGTCTCAGTCATTGCTGTGCAAAAACATCCTGTTCTCCACACTTTTTTGGATTGTCTACACTGTTTGTACTATGTGTCTTTCATTTTCTGATGTCGACGGCGATTCAGAGGACCGTTCAGATGCGAGTCGTTTAGCTTTTTGCGCACAATGAATCTGGGTGTCTGCACTCAACTCATCTATGGCTATTTTTTGTGACATGTCACTTTCCATTTGTCTGCTTCCCACATGCCCCTTTCCTCAATTGTTTCCTCTCCACTACTTGTAGGCATTTCTTCTACTCTATCGATTTCCTTTGCGTTCTCTGTTGGTGGGGGTGACACACGTCCCTTCCCTCTCCTCATCTGTTCCCTCATTACCTGTTCTCTCATCACCTGTTACCTCATCACCTGTTTCCTCCTCACCAATTAGAGGCCTTGGAGGGAAATTTGAATTTCCACAATGCTTGTTAGCTTCATTTTCCTTCACCTATCAATTCTCTCCCGGCCTTCAGTTGGCAAAAGACTTTGGGCACTTTCTGTAGAGATGATCAGGTTCTTGACAGAGATTGCACCTTCTGCCATTGGTACACTCTTCAAAAGTGTGACCAATTACTCTACATTTCCGGGATATTATTTACTCACGCTTCTGTAAAGTCCCCATGCTGTCCACACTTGCGGCAGAGCTTGGGTTGGCCCTGATAATCTATGTAGCCTTGGTTTTCTCCCAAAACTATCATTGATGGGAGACTTTTGAGGCCCTGGAACCCCTGAGGGTCCTCCCATTGTTGAATGGGGGCCCGCCAGGAACAATTCCAGATGCCATCTTCATCTTTCACCGTTAGTGATGGGTCCATGAGGCCTCGTTTATCGTTTAGACACATTACCAAACTGTATTGACACTGTGTCGATACTGTGTCGCTCACTGCTGACACCCAGTAGACCTTAAAATTACTACAGGCAACGTTGTTGGCAGACTCGACTCACACTGATTTGATGACTTAGTACATACATTCATTAATTTAAGTAATTATATTTTATATTGTATTCTTTCACATATTCATTTAAATTGAAAATATATTTTATTTTTTTAATTACATTCAATCAATAATGTGAACATGTATCATAACATGAAAATCTAAGTGAACGTGTTGTGAAAGAGGATGCTAGTGCACTGGGATTTGTTTTTTACACAGTTTTATTTAAAACAATAAGTTTTTCAAATGTTTTGAAATTGAGCCTGTTGCGCTTTTTGGACAGAATTTCCCGCCTTTGAAAACACCCACTCACACGGCACAGATGAGGCTGGAGTACAATGTCTTTTTATTGTCCCAGTATCTGGCTTGGGGCTGCTCCAGAATTCTTGATATCTTCAAGGATGAACCGCAAAAGATCAGATATTTTTTTAGCAGATCCATCCCGTTGACAATGCGCTTCCTTTAACAGAGCTTTGGCACGCTTCCTTGACAGACTATACTGCTGCTCGTTCGGTCACGTGACTTGTTTAAAGCGATACGCGGACCGACACAGGGCTTCGCTCTATGAGCTCGACACATGCGCCGACGCATCGATGTTACAGGACCCATCACTGCTCACTGTCATAGCCTGGCCTTTAACCGTGCAATATCTTCCCAGAAAATAACAAATGTCCTCTGTATTCACTGTCTCATTAAACATTCTGACAATAACCATTTTCGCAGCATTGTCGGTCAGCTTTTCTACATTGAACAAAGAGAACAGGGATTTAACATTTTTATACCCATTCCAAAACTCACGGAGGTTTGCCGCAGAGCAAAAGCTCACATCAAAGCCTTTGCTAAAAGGCAACGTTATAATGCAGTTCAAATCATCTGCGTAAAATTTCAGGGTTTGTTGGATTAGCTTTCTGGAAAAGTTTAACCTTGACATTACCAGCGGCTCACCATTCATTTCCTTAAAAGTAAAGCGTACACTATGGTTCCTCCGCATGGCAGCATGGGGAGCTACCATAGCGGAAGCACCACTTAAAGAGATTTAGATTAAAGGAAAGAAACACAAAGAATACCAAACAACTACAAAATAATGCAAAGTCAATTAAAGTAATTTACCATAGTAGATTCTGTTAGAGATGTTCCGACTCTAACTTATTGAGCAAGAACCACACAAGAGACAGTATGCCCTTTGAACACTTGCACGTGGAGAATTTGTTCGTCATTGTAGATACAACAATGTCCGAACAAATTCTGCAAGTGGAGAATTTGTTCGTTGCTGTAGACACAGCAATGTCCGAACAAAGTCTGCCGTTGCATTCATGCAAGACAGTATTTATTGAGAGAAGAAGGGTGGGGGTGACAATTTACATGTGTGGTGGCCAAGGTGGGGGTGAAACACCTGGCCTCTGATCACATCATAGCGGGGGATGTTTTACGATGTTGAGTAGACAGAACAACTTTGATTGCGTCTTCTACAATTGGTCAATCAGTGCAAAGGATCTTAGCACTTTGTTAAGACAGGACAAGCTTAGGTTAATTATTACTGATTACATTCCAACATAATATGATCAACCTAATCTATTCAACCCTAACATATCCCTCCTGTTTATCATATGATGTTGTCAGGAAAAAAAAAAAAAAAAAAAAAAAACACAGAAACAGCGTATCATTGCACCCATCACTTGCGAAGCATTTTCGATGGCCAAATCATTAAGTGTCTGTAAGACATGTACGGCTAAACAGCCTCATTGCAATCTACGTAGATCAATTTTAGTGTGTGAGTGAAAAACCTGCGGCAAGATGTTATAATGCAGGAAAAGTCTCACACGGTCCCTCTGCCTTAGGCGACCAGAATGTTACCAATAACAACAGTCAAGACAAAAATTGCTCGTGATTGTTCAGCCGTCGGGGGCTTGGCACGCCCACTGTTGGAGGGTGAGCACAATTCTCACCCCCTCTGCAGCACTGCTTCGTCGGGGGAGAACCTGGAAGTGTCTGCCGTGTGGTTGTCGTCTTCAGTGGCCAGGGTAGACTACCTGGCCACCAAGGGGGAAGAGGATTATTCTGCCTCTATTTGAATTGGGGGCGGGGACGCTGTCGATGGTGGATCTGCTTCCTTGCTGGAACCGTCGTGTTGCAGTCATCAAGTCCAGAACCATCCCCAGACAGGATCATGAGAGTCAAAGGTCACAACAGTCCTGCGTCGACGTGCAGAAGAGTTGCGTGCTGTCGTCAGCTGATGATGTTGTATCCTGTAGGTGTGGTCTGTCACCCACACTGGTGCACACACTTGTCCAGTTGGCGGGCAGCATCGGACAACCACTTGAAATGGTTCTCTCATCCTGACACTTAGCAGTGACATCCAAAGCTCCCATCCAGTGTCCTCCTGGAGAGCAGTCGTCGTTGATGCATTTGTGGGTCTTGTTTCCTTGGATGTAACATGTATAGTTCACTTCAGCTGGTCTCTCTGTGTAGGCCACTTGCGGCAACGTTCGTCCTTTAACAGTTGCGTTGACATTAATCCAAAAGAGTTTGATCACAGGTTCTTTTCTGTGAGTCCAATAAAATCCATGTGCATGATTTGGAATGGGTAAGATGGTTTTGGAAATGAGCCTCTCTTAGGTCTCATGTTTCCTTGTGGATTATGTTTTACACAAACAGGACATGCTTTACAAAAAAAAATTAAGTAAGCATCTGAACCAAAGGTAGTGAATTGACCTTTTTTTTTTTTAAGTAAGCATCTGAACCAAAGGTAGTGAATTGACCATGAATTGACCTCATCCCTCCTGTCGACACATGGCAAGGCCCATGTGTCGCAATTGCTGCTGCCTTAAAAAGTGTTTAGAAGCGTGTGTGGGTCAAGCACATTAGGTGCAGATTCGCCAATCAATTTTATTGGTCCCTTTGGACCGGAAAAACAGGAGTCTTGCAAGGCCTCAATGCAGGATTAAATTTACCCTTCAACAAAATTACTAGCCTATGTATTACCGTTGGTTTTTGCTAGTCCTGTTTTTTTTTTTTTTTTTTTTTTTAATTTATACTACCATTCACACTCTCAATCACACAACTTTCATGCAAACAGCTCGGAAAAACAGACCAAAAAAAGAATCTATGCCCTTCTTCAATTAAGAAAAAGAAGCTCTGTTTTTTTTCTTAGCCTGTTCCTTCCCCTGGGGCGAGAACCCCAGCTGTTTCTTAGCTCGGACAAACCAAAGCCGTATCTCATAGCTCGGATAAACCAAACCGTAAACTTCATAGCTCGGACAAACCAAAGCCGTATCTCATAGCTCGGACAAACCAAAGCCGTATCTCATAGCTCGGACAAACCAAAGCCGTATCTCATAGCTCGGACAAACCAAAGCCGTAAACTTCATAGCTCGGACAAACCAAAGCCGTATCTCATAGCTCGGACAAACCAAAGCCGTATCTCATAGCTCGGACAAACCAGAGCCGTATCTCATAGCTCGGACAAACCAAAGCCGTATCTCATAGCTCGGACAAACCAAAGCCGTATCTCATAGCTCGGACAAACCAAAGCCGTATCTCATAGCTCGGACAAACCAAAGCCGTATATCTTGTGCACCTTTAAAAAATTTTTTTTTTTTTTTTTTTTCTTTTAACCCCTTTCACAACAACACAATCACACAATTTTTAGGGCTTTAACTTACTTGTCCCCTGGTTCGTTGCACTGCCGGATTCCGTCAATCCACTGTTGTTCGACGAAGGCAGACCTTAGATGCTGGCCCAGCGAAGAATTTACTTGCCAGGTCTTTTCTTTACCAGGTCCTCCTAATGGACGCTGGCTTGTCGACAATGCAGCACGTCGTCCTCCGTCGATCAGCAGTGGGTATGTTGGATCCGGGTCACGGCACCAAAATGTTAGAGATGTTCCGACTCTAACTTATTGAGCAAGAACCACACAAGAGACAGTATGCCCTTTGAACACTTGCACGTGGAGAATTTGTTCGTCATTGTAGATACAACAATGTCCGAACAAATTCTGCAAGTGGAGAATTTGTTCGTTGCTGTAGACACAGCAATGTCCGAACAAAGTCTGCCGTTGCATTCATGCAAGACAGTATTTATTGAGAGAAGAAGGGTGGGGGTGACAATTTACATGTGTGGTGGCCAAGGTGGGGGTGAAACACCTGCCCTCTGATCACATCATAGCGGGGGATGTTTTACGATGTTGAGTAGACAGAACAACTTTGATTGCGTCTTCTACAATTGGTCAATCAGTGCAAAGGATCTTAGCACTTTGTTAAGACAGGACAAGCTTAGGTTAATTATTACTGATTACATTCCAACATAATATGATCAACCTAATCTATTCAACCCTAACAGATTCTGTAACAAAAGTATAAGGTTATTTGTAACACAATGCTCTGTCACTACTTCCTCCACTAACTGAGTCAAGTTCACTGCCATGGCTGAGAACTTGCAAATCAGTCGAGGTGATTGCCTTACGAGCTAGCTAAGAACAGATACTACAATTGATCTTAGCCTTAGGGCCAAGAAGCCATGGAATATATGAGTGACGGACTCGCTTACAGGCTTCCCTGTCTACCCATTCTCACAGACGGTTACAGTACGGAACAGAGTGCTGCTCTTCTGGGCACTAATAAATCGGCAAACCTTTCTGCTGACTTGTTTATTCACGAGGCATATATGTGTATCCTTTCAGCAGTCTCTATCCAAATACACAATGTAGGTACCTATTAAAAGAGTCGTCCCGATGAACCTGAAAGGCAAAGATTGATAAATCGCAAAGAACTTTCCAGGGTCATCATATGTACTCAATGGCTGCACCAAAAAGAGTTGGGCCAGAAGTGATGCAGAAGTGGCAGTGGTGGGATTTGAACACACACCTCAGGAGAGACTGGAGCCTTAATCTAGCACCTTAGACTGCTCAGCCACACTACCTACCACTTGTCATTATGACATTGAATTTTGTTGACAATTCTATTAAAACATGCAGGCGGAAAAGCTGGTTTCTCCTCCAGCATCCAGGTTAGTGCTGCCCGACTGAGCTTTTTTCATAATGTAATGAAGCCTGTACACAGCAGAGGCCAAACAATATGAGTGACAATCAAAATCCAGTTGCAAGTTGGAACCGAATGATTGTTTGCCGATTACAGGACATCATGAACTACCAGCAGCGAGCAGCAAAGTGGCGCAGCGGGAGCGTGCTGGGCCCATAACCCAGAGGTTGATGGATCAAAACCATCCTCTGCTATTCGTAACTTGTGTCCTTTGGAAAGTTTTTGACCCTCTTTCAAGTCGTTCTATTGAGAAGAAATGTCGCACCTGTATTTTCCACACGTTGGTTGTGCTGCATGGAAGTCGACCCATCCTCAATGCATACACTTTATGAGGCATATGTCCCTTCTTTCATCATTCTCAGCCCAAACACACAGTGTAGTTACATATTAAATGGGTACTCCAGGTTAGAATAAAAGGCAAAGATTTATATTTCGCAAAGACCTTTGAAGGGTCTTGATACTTTACAGGTGCACTGACAGGAGTTGGGCAAGGAGACCAGACCTGAATTGATGCAGAAGTGGCTGTGAGGGGATTTAAAACCCACACCTCAGTAGAGACTGGAGCTTTAGATCCAGTACCTTAGACCGCTCGGCCACAATACCTGATTGCTGGGCTACTGTATGGAATTTTCTTAACAATTATATTAAAACTTTGGAATCTGAGAATACATAGCTGGTTTCCCCACCAGCAACCAGGTTAGTGCTGTCCTACAGCACCTTGTTTATCATGTAACAAAGAAGAAACAACTCGCAGAAGGCCTGGCGATCATCCACAAGAGCCAACTACCCGGAAAGCAAAAATTGTGGTGCTACAACTTCACATTGTACCAAAGGGCC
Organism: Syngnathus leptorhynchus; assembly: GCF_054491065.1. Taxonomy (NCBI): domain Eukaryota; kingdom Metazoa; phylum Chordata; class Actinopteri; order Syngnathiformes; family Syngnathidae; genus Syngnathus; species Syngnathus leptorhynchus. Next base: position 13,141,609 of record NC_141204.1, on the reverse strand, counting down.
ATGTGGCCACTGAAGATGAGTAATATCAACAGCGAACGGCCTGGACAGA